>NC_064628.1:677267002-677570033 GCF_023864275.1 Schistocerca cancellata
TAACCCTGCATTATTATGTTGGGATTTGTAGGACTCCTCTTGATAGGTCAGGGGTACACTACACAAAGGAAGCAGCTGCTCGGGTAGCAGGATTCTGGTGGAGTGCACATGAGGTTTTTTTTGTACTAGATTGTAGTTTGAGGTGCTCTGATGAACACTTGCCACCCGATACACAGCAAGGGAAGTCAGATGACATTCAGAATAAAGACACTTCGACTGTCAAAATTTTATCAGTAAACTGTCGAAGTATTTGTAATAAAGTTTGAGAATTTATTTCCCTCCAGGAAAGTTATCACACTAAAATTATTCGTGGGATTGAGAGCTGGTTGAAACCTGAGATATACAGGGTGTTACAAAAAGGTATGGCCAAACTTTCAGGAAACATTCCTCACACACAAAGAAAGAAAATATGTTATGTAGACATGTGTCCGGAAACGCTTACTTTCCATGTTAGAGCTCATTTTATTACTTCTCTTCAAATCACATTAATCATGGAATGGAAACACACAGCAACAGAACGTACCAGTGTGACTTCAAACACTTTGTTACAGGAAATGTTCAAAATGTCCTCTGTTAGCGAGGATACATGCATCCACCCTCCGTCGCATGGAATCCCTGATGCTCTGATGCAGCCCTGGAGAATGGCGTATTGTATCACAGCCGTCCACAATACGAGCACGAAGAGTCTCTACATTTGGACCGGGGTTGCGTAGACAAGAGCTTTCAAATGCCCCCATAAATGAAAGTCAAAGCACCGAAGTCAACATTACCTTCCTTCGATTGGGCCAACTGGTGGTGAATTGAGGAAGTACAGTACATACTGATGAAACTAAAATGAGCTCTAACATGGAAATTAAGCATTACCGGACACATGTCCACATAACATCTTTTCTTTATTTGTGTGTGAGGAACGTTTCCTGAAAGTTTGGCCGTACCTTTTTGTAACACATTGCATAGTGAGTCATGGAATGTATATCAGAAAGACAGATTAAAGGCGTTAAGAGGGGGGAGTGATCATTGCAGTCAACAAAAATATTATCTCTATTGAGCTCGATGTTGAGTGTGACAATGAAGATGCTGAGTCACGTATAACTGGTCTAGGTGAAACCAAGTTGATTGTTGGATGTTTTTACTGGCCATCCAATTCTACTGTGACAGTTATAAAGTCATTCAAAGAAAGTCTATTGTCAGCAGCACGTAAATACGCAGATCATGCAATACTAGTTGGAGGCAACTGTAACCTGCCAGGTATAGACCGGGATGTCTATGGATTCATTGTGGGGGGACAGACAGACAGACAGTCACGTGAAATACTTTTGAATACTTTTCCTGAAAACTGTCATCAGCGTCTAGCTAGGCAGCCCATATGTATTGGAAATATCTTTGACCTTGTAACTGCAGATAGACTTGATCTTATTGACAATTGCAGTGTAGAAATGGGGCTTAGCAATCATGATGACATTATAACAACTGTGATTACGAATGTTGATAAATCAGTTAATAAAGCTAGGAAAGTGTTTCTGTTACGTAGAGCAATAAGTAGTTGTTAGCATCTCTGTTAGACACTGAACTGGCATTGCTTAGTTCCAGTAAGGTGGATGCAGAGGAATTACGGGCAAAGTTTAAACTGTTTGTAAATCGTGGTCTGGAGTGTTATGTGCCTAGTAAGTGGATGAAGGATGGGAAAGATCCACCATGGTTCAATAATGAAATTTGGAAGATGCTGAGGAAGCAGAGGCTGTTACACTGTTGGTTCAAAAGAGAATATGCAAATGATGACAGGGTGGGTAGCTGTTGGTAGCTGATGATACTGTGGTGTATGGTAGGGTGTCGAAGTTGAGCAACTGTAAGAAGTAACAAAACGACTTAGACAAAATTTCTAGTTGTTGTGATTAGTGGCAACTAGCTCTAAATGTGGAAAAATGTGGGTTAATCCAGACGAGTAGGAAGAACAAACCTGTAATGTCCAGATATAGCATTACTAGTGTCCTACTTGACACAGCCAAGTCATTAAGTATCTGGATGTAACATTGCAAAGCAATGTGAAATGGAATGAGCATGTGTAAACTGTGGTAGGGAAGGTGCATGGTCAGCTTTTATTGGGAGAATTTTGAAAAATAGTGGTTCACCTGTAAAGTAGACTGCATGTACAACACCGGTGCAGCTTATTTTTGAGTAGTGCTCATGTTTTTAGCATCTGTACTAGGTCAGATTGAAGGAAGACACTGAAGCAATTCAGAGGTCTGCTAGCTTTCTTACCAGTAGGTTCAAACAACATGTAAGTGTTAGAGAGGTGCTTTGTGAACTCAAATGGGACTTCCTAGAGGGAAGGCTATGTTGTTTTCACAAAACACTATTGAGAAAATTTAGAGAACTGGCATTTGAAGCTGACTGCCAGACGATTCTACTGCCATCAACATACACTGTGCATAGTGACCACAAAGGTAAGATACGAGAAATTACGGCTCATGTTGAGGTACATAGTTGTTTTTCCCTCGCTCTGTTTGCAAGAGGAACAGGAAAGGAAATGACTAGTAGGATGCAGGCTAGCCTCCGCCACACTCTGTACAGTGACTTGCGGAGTACCTGTGTGGATGTGGAATCAAATGTAGAGACAATCAAAAATTTTGCTTGTTACCCCATATGATCATACTCTTCTGATACTGAGTGAAATGCTTTTTGGAAATTGAGAAATACTGTGCATCTACCATACGGCTTTGGTCCATAGCTTATAGGATGTCATGTGAGAAAAGTGTGAACTGGATTTCACATGATCAGTTGTTTTCGAACCCTTGATGTTTAGCGTGGAGGAGGTCAGTTTGTTCAAGATACCGTGTTACATTTGAGCTCAAAATATGTTCTAAGATTCAGCAACAAATAGATGCCGAGGATATTGGACGGTAGTTCTGTAGATCACTTTTTATAGAGGAGTCTAACCTGTGCTTTCTTTCATCTATTGTGTCTAGATTTTAATTTGAGGGATCTGTGGTAGATGTTGTTTAAAAGAAGTGCTAACTTAGCCATAAATTTGGCATGGAATCTGATAGGTATTTATTGTGCCCTGGAGCTTTGTTCAGTTTTAGCAATTTCAGCTATTTTTCAATGGCATTGATACTAACATTCATATCATTCATCTTTTCAGTGGTGTTAAAATGAAATTAAGATAATACTCCTGGATTTTCCTTTGTAAAGGAACATTTAAAAATGGAATTCAGCATTTCTACTTTTGCTTTGTTATCCACACTTTCAGTTCCTATCTCATCCATGAGTGTCTTGACACTAACTTTGGTATCATTATCAGTACATATATAATGTTACATATGACCAGATTTTTTTTTTTTTGGTTTTGTGAGAGGTCCTTCAATATTAATCTGCTATGGTAGTCTTTAAAGGCTTCATGCAATGCCCTCTTGACAGCCAAATGTACATCATTGAGCATCTCCCATCTATGCCTAGTTTTATACCTACCACGCTCCCCCTGCGGGTCCGGGGATTAGAAGAGGCCCGAGGTATTCCTGCCTGTCGTAAGAGGCTACTAAAAGGAGTCTCACCCTTTTCGGCCCTATGAGTTCAGGTCCCATTCTATGGTTTGACCTGCCACTTTCAAAATTCTACAGAAGTGCGGGCCATATGGGGAAGGACGCCTCCTGTTCTCTTTTGCCCCCATGACAATATTAGATTTCTCTGCGCCCAATATCCAGCACAGTAGACAGTCCGTTGTGGTGGGGCTGTCATGTACCCATTTGGTGGTAGCCCCCTGACAACACAGGGATTGCACTGCTGATGCCTGAGCTGTAAACTCCCCCTGTATGCCAAGGAGTAGATCCCTGTCTTCCTGGGGCATCAGGACTTCCGGCAATGGCCATCATGCCAGTTGACCTTTGCTGTGGCTGGGTGGCATCCATGGGGAGAGCCCCTGATCAGAATGGGTGGCATCAGGTCAGATGACCTGTAATGAAGCTGACTAAGTCATCTCTTACTGGTGACCGTACAGCACCAGCAGTCTCTAAGAAGGGCAAGATCGAATACAATGCCAACAGGTGACCCTAAATCGTTTCCCTTCCTCACTACACCCCCCCCCCCCCCCTCTTCTCAGCCTTTTGCACTCTCAGACGGCGGATGGAAGGGAAAGTCCTCTCATTCACTACACGCCACAGTGAACCCTATAATGCTCTATTTACAGAATGGGAGCTTGCTCCGACACAGCTCCTGAGCCGATCAGTTCCACAGGCAGATGATTAAACATCTCCTTGTTATCTTCAACTGGATCTGGTGAGATGGCATCTTTCCATGCACTAGCGGGAGAGCACCATCATTCCAGTGCTCAAACCCAGTAAAAGCCCACTTGATGTGGATAGCTATCTACATCTACATTTATACTCCGCAAGCCACCCAACAGTGTGTGGCGGAGGGCACTTTACATGCCACTGTCATTACCTCCCTTTTCTGTTCGTCGCACACGGTTCGCGGGAAGAACGACTGTCTGAAAGCCTCCGTGCGCGCTCGAATCTCTCTTATTTTACATTTGTGATCTCCTCGGGAGGTATAAGTAGGGGGAAGCAATATATTCAATACCTCATCCTGAAACGCACCCTCTCGAAACCTGGACAGCAAGCTACACCGCGATGCAGAGCGCCTCTCTTGCAGAGTCTGCCACTTGAGTTTGCTAAACATCTCCGTAACGCTATCACGATTACCAAATAACCCAGTGATGAAACTCGCCGCTCTTCTTTGGATCTTATCTATCTCTTCCATCAACCCAATCTGGTACGGATCCCACACTGATGAGCAATACTCAAGTATAGGCCGAACGAGTGTTTTGTAAGCCAACTCCTTTGTTGATGGACTACATTTTCTAAGGACTCTCCCAATGAATTTCAACCTGGTACCCGCCTTACCAACAATTAATTTTATATGATCATTCCACTTCAAATCGTTCCGCATGCATACTCCCAGATATTTTACAGAAGTAACTGCTACCAGTGTTTGTTCCGCTATCATATAATCATACAATAAAGGATCCTTCTTTCTATGTATTCACAATACATTACATTTGTCTATGTTAAGGGTCAGTTGCCATTCCCTGCACCAAGTGCCTATCCGCTGCAGATCTTCCTGCATTTCACTACAATTTTCTAATGCTGCAACTTCTCTGTATACTACAGCATCATCTGCGAAAAGCCGCATGGAACTTCCGACACCATCTACTCGGTCATTTATATATATTGTGAAAAGTAATGGTCCCATAACACTCCCCTGTGGCACGCCAGAGGTTACTTTAACGTCTGTAGACGTCTCTCCATTGATAACAACATGCTGTGTTCTGTTTGCTAAAAATTCTTCAATCCAGCCACACAGCTGGTCTGATATTCCGTAGGCTCTTACTGTGTTTATCAGGCGACAGTGCGGAACTGTATCGAATGCCTTCCAGAAGTCAAGGAAAATAGCATCTACCTGGGAGCCTGTATCTAATATTTTCTGGGTCTCATGAACAAATAAAGCGAGTTGGGTCTCACACAATCGCTGTTTCCGAGAATCCATGTTGATTCCTACAGAGTAGATTCTGGGTTTCCAAAAACGACATGATACTTGAGCAAAAAACATGTTCCAAAATTCTACAACAGATCGATGTCAGAGATATAGGTCTATAGTTTTGCACATCTGCTCGACGACCCTTCTTGAAGACTGGGACTACCTGTGCTCTTTTCCAATCATTTGGAACCTTCCGCTCCTCTAGAGACTTGCGGTACATGGCTGTTAGAAGGGGGGCAAGTTCTTTTGCGTACTCTGTGTAGAATCGAATTGGTATCCCGTCAAGTCCAGTGGACTTTCCTCTGTTGAGTGATTCCAGCTATCGGCCCATCAGCCTCACTAACGTTCTTTGTAATCTGCTGGAATGTGTGGTGTGTCGGCGGTTGGGTTGGGTCGGTTCCTGGAGTCAGGTGGCCTACTGGCTCCGTGCCATGGCGATTACTGCCTAGGTCGCTCTACCACTGATAACCTTGTGTTCCTCGAGTCTGCCATCCGAACAGCCTTTACCATACGCTAACACCTTGTTGCCATCTCTTATGATTTATGAAAGGTGTATGAGATCACCTGGCGACATCATATTATTGCCACATTATACGAATGGGGTCTATGAGGCCCATTCCCGATTTTTATACAGAATTTCCTGTCACTTCGTACTTTCCGTGTCCAAGTTGGTGCCTCCCGTAGTTCCCCCATATCCAGGAGAATGGTGTCCCGTATGGTTCTGTACTGTGAGTGTATCTCTATTTTTAGTGGCCATTAACGGTCTAGCAGCAGCTGTAGGGCTGTCCGTCTCACCCTCTCTGTATGCAGAAGACTTCTGCATTTTGTACTGCCCCACCAGTACAGGTGTTGCTGAGCGGTGCCTACCAGAACTTTACCTTACTGACAGTCCCCTCACTGTAGTGGAGATGTATCAATTTTTAGGGCAGGTTTTTGATGTCCGATTGACTTGGCTTCCTCACATCCGTCAGCTTAAGCGGAAGTGCTGGCAGCACCTCTATGCCCTCCATTGCCTGAGCAACACCAACATTGGGTGCAGATCGCTCTACACTGCTGCAGCTCTTCAGAGCCCTCTTTCAATCCTGCCTTGACTATGGGAGACTGGTTTATGGTTCGGTGACACCCTTAGTGTTGCATTTATTCGACCCAGTGCACCACTGTGGCATTTGAATAGTGATGGGAGCTTTTAGGACAAGTCCGGTGACCAGCGTACTGGCTGAGGCTGGAGTCCCTCCATTTCAAGTTAGGCATGCACAACTGTTCGCCAGGTATGTTGCACACGTTTGTAGTTCCCCTGTGCATTCGAATTACCGTCTCCTTTTCCCACCCATGGCTATTCATCTCCCGTATCGGCTGCTTAGGGCAGGGCTCACAATTGCAGTTCGCGTCTGATCCCTTCTATCTGAACTGGAGTCCTTGCCTTTACCACATATACTTGAGGTCCATTTGCACACACTTCTACGGTGTACACCTAGGCCGCGGCTTCGCGTGGACCTTTCACATGGCCCAAAGGACTCAGTTCACCCCACGGCTCTCCGCTGTGACTTTCTCTCGATTCTTGGCATGTACCAAGGCCATGGAATGGTTTACAGCAATGGTTTGATGGCTGATGGTCATGTTGGCTTCATGTATGTCCATGGAGGACATACTGAACAGCATTCCTTGCCCGATGGCTGCAGTGTTTTCACTGCAGAGCTGGTGGCTATATCTTGTGGTCTTGAGCACATCCATTCATGCCCTGGGGAGTCGTTTCTCCTGTGTACTGACTCCTAGAGCAGCCTACAAGCTATAGACTAGTGCTACCCTCAGCATCCTTTGGTAGTGATCATCCAGGAGTCCATCTTTGCCTTGGAATGGTCCGGTCGTTCAATGCTGTTTGTGTGGACCCCAGGACACGTCAGAATCCCAGGCATCGAACTTGCTGACAGGCTGGCTAAACAGGCTACACGGAAACCACTTATGGAGATCGGCATTCCAATAACTGACCTGTGTTCATTTTGACACCACCAGAATGTTGTTTTTTACAATGACACTTTGAAATCGGCATCTTAATTATCCACATTGATACACTGAGGAGATTTTATGTAATTCGATGCTTTTGTACTTTCGTGATAATGCATTATGTAGTTGCCTGTTATAATTGTGTGGTTTAATATGACTGTTTGTATTTTAAAATATTGTAGTGTATGTACAGTACTTTCACAACCTTTGGCGTCAGGATGTTAATTTAACCCTGCACTTGGAACTTCTAAGAGTTTTCTAATAATTATACACTCAATCACTACAAATAGAAGGAGAAACCTAGTTTTTTAGAGTCTTTGTTTTCAAAATGTTGCCATGTATGTTTGGCATCGTGTAGCCATCTACCCAATTATTCTGCACTTGGGAAGGAGTGGGGGAGGAGTGGGTGCAGTCGTTCAGATACTGGATTTATGTAACAAAAGAGCAGGGTTCAGATTCTCATCTTGTTGACCCAGTTTACATTTTGCATTTTTTGTTAAATCGCTTTAGTTAGATCATGGCTAAATTTTTTCCATATCTACACTCATGCTCATAAATTAAGGATAATTGCAGAATGTGGTGCCACACAACGTGGCACTACTCAAAACTGGTGCTAATAACATAGGCACTTAGGGAACACACATGGCACAGACCTGTAAGTCTACAATATTGGTGATAAATTGAGAAAACCGTCCCGAAACACATGTGCTACAAAACGCCACTGTTTCCTGTACATGTACCCTGACATCAATATGGGATATGATCACCATGCACATGTACACAGGCTGCACAATGGGTTGGCATACTCTGGATCAGGTAGTAGAGCAGCTGCTCGGGTATAGCCTCCCATTCTTGCACCAGTGCCTGTCGGAGCTCCTGAAGTGTCCCAAGGGTTTGAAGACGTGCAGCTACACATTGACTGAGAGCATCCCAGACATGCTCAGTGGGGTTTAGGTCTGGAGAACAGGCAGGCCACTCCATTTGCCTGATATCTTCTGTTTCTAGGTACTCCTCCACAATGGCAGCTCAGTGGGGCCGTGCATTATCATCCATCAGGAGGAAGGTTGGACCCACTACACCCCCGAAAAGGCGGACATACTGGTGCAAAATGGCATCCCAATGCACCTGACCTGTTACAGTTCCTCTGTCAAAGACATGCAGGGGTGTACGTGCACCAATCATAATCCTACCCCACACCATCAAACCACATCCTCCAAACAGGTCCCTTTCAAGGACATTAAGGGGTTGGTATCTGGTTCCTGGTTCACGCCAGATGAAATCTCGGAGAGAATCACTGTTCAGATTGTACCTGGACACGTCCGTGAACATAACCCATTGTTCCGATGACCATGTACTGTGTTCTTGACACCAGACTTTACAGGCTCTCCTGTGACCAGGGGTCAGTGGAATGCGCCTTGCAGGTCTCCAGGCAAATATACTATGTCTGTTCAGTCGTCTGTAGACTGTGTGTCTGGAGACAACTGTTCCAGTGGCTGCGATAAGATCCTGAGCAAGGCTGCTTACAGTACTTCGTGGCTGTCCGTGTGTACTGATGTTGACTTATCGGTCTTCTTATGGCGTTGTACACTGTACATTAGTGCCTGGACACGTTTTCTGTCTGCTGGAATCATTGCCATGATCTTGAGATCACACTTTGTGGCACACGGAGGGCCCGTGCTATGACCTGCTGTGTTTGACCAGCCTCCAGTCGCCCTAGTATTCTGCCCCTCATAACGTCTTCAATATGTGTTCTTTGAGCCATGTTCAACACAGTCATCATTAGCACATCTGAAAACGTCTGCACACTTACTCGATGCACCGTACTCTGACATGCACCAACACACCTCTGTGTTTGTGGACTGCTGCCAGTGCCACCGTGCTACGACCACAGGTCAAATGCACTGCATGGTCATACCCCGAGGTGATTTAAACCTGCAAACCACCCACCAGAACATTGTTTCACCATGTATCAGCATTATCTTTAATTTATGAGCATGGGAGTAGAACAAATTGAGTCTGTTATCTTTCTCTTATCCTAATCTTGAGGAGACATTTAATCTCCTCCCCTTTCCCCTTCATGCTGCCCTGTGCAACTGTATTTTGATTGCACATGTGAATAATGTATTTTTATAATTGTGCTCACCCAGTGACATTTTCTGTTTCACTGTGATTTATTTTGTTAAAAAGTATTGTAGTCAGGAACACTGTGTTTGACTTAGTCTAACCAAACTAAATTAGATTTCGTATGGGATACAAAAGCCCTACAGTTAATGACAGGATGCACCCTTACCCTGGAATTTAACAAGTACCCTTGCCATCTTTCATCAAGTGAGAGAATGAGCTTTGTTACTGGAAAAACACTTGTTGGAACTTATCCATTTTGATGTCAAAATTTCACTTACTTTTCATCTTAGTGCAGTATATGTGCACTCCGCTTACAGATCATAGTTGAGACTTGTTAGGTTACTTTTGCCTACAAATATGAATAATTCTATTTTAAGAATTTTCATTAAATCAGCGTGAAATCCTAGCAGAATTGTCACTTTTTTTTTTTTTTTAATAGACCACATAAGAAATTGAAAATCCTGGTGTCTGAAGTGTTGCAGAAAACTACTCTAAATAATTATTATCTAAACAATGTGGCCAAAGCAATGCTTTCAACATATGCATATATATAATCTCTACTTTTAACATCTAGTAACTGAGCTTTATTTTTATGAAGCTATTCATCTATTGTGTCTCTTACTAGGATACTGACAATGATGCCCCCCCCCTCCCCCCACTTTCTCTCTCTCTCTCTCTCTCTCTCTCTCTCTCTCTCTCTCTCTCTCTCTATTAGGAGAGATTGGAGAGGAAAGATGTGTGACAGTTGAGGGAGGGTAAGGTGTAAACAAGGAGGAGGCTTGGGGAGGGGGTAGAATAATTAGAAGTATGGTACAGGACAAGACAGGTAAAATGAGGATTCTGAATGTGAGAGTGACAAAATGGAAATAAAGAAGGGGGGAGGGGGGGTATGGAGAAAAACTGAGTACAGTGTTTGGACAGGAGAGGAATGGTACAGAAATTGGTAGGAGAAGGGAAGCCTCAAATCTTCTCACTCCTATCTGCTTGAGCAGTCATTTATAAACTGTCAGTATCACTATGGCTGTGGGTGGACACATTTGAATTGGTGTATTGAATGTATTTTAAGTAGAAATGTAGTGGTACCTCAAAAGCTACTCCATCAGCTACTCCATCAGTGGTGAAACTGAAGTCCCAACTGCCACTCTGAGCAGCTACTCTGTAGCATCAGAAAGCTGAATGCTGACTAGCAGTAGCACCCAAAGTTTGGTCAATGTTTCGCTTGTTCATCTGGAGACTTCCAGTCCCCATTACAGCAGCCACTGGGCACCTTGCTCCTCTCCCAGATACTCTCCTGATGGTATCCCATGCAGCCACACTTTCAGCAGAACAATTTACAGTGATCAGGAACTGTTGTTTGTAATAATGTTGTGACATTGTGCCCCCACTACATGAAAGGCTATGAGGTTCACTGCAGTTGACGTGCACTTGAACCTATGCAGAGCTGTCTGCCCTGTCCTGGCTGCAAAGTGGCATTTGTCATTCCCTCAAGGGACAGGGTGCCTTTTCAGCTTGTCTGGAGACTATGGAAAGGATGCTTCAGAAGCATGGGGGATCCTTTTGGTAATATCATCTGTGCATTCCTGGATACTGTCGTGGCACTCAAACACAGCGAGTTGTCTGTGGAGTATCCAGTCTTCCCTACTGAGCATCCATCTTGGTGGCTTTCCTTTGGGCACCACTGTGTCCAGGGAATCCAGATCAAGAAGTGATCACTTGAGTGCAGGTCATTGAGCACTTCCCTTTGAGCCGTGTGTGCAAGGGCTAGAGAGCAAACCGAGAGAATAACAGTAATAGACCCTATTGCAGTGCTGAAGTGAGTGTACCTCCTCATGCTCAACAAACATGCATACAAGGACATGAGAAGGCTCTCAATTGTTCTGCACCTGGTATTTGCAGGGGGGGGGGGGGGGGCTGAGGGAGCTGATTAAGGAGGTCACAGAGAGCCTGGTCGTGTAGCTCCTCATGTGGGGGCAAGTAGGAGGAACACATAGTCATTTGCACTGGTGCAGCAACTGCTTGTGATGAGTAATACAACTGACCCTTTTCCATGTGGGATCTGGATTTTGCATTATCTGCGATTTGTGACATGCACTGTAAGTTTATATTTGTTGACCCTTTTCCATGTGGGATCTGGATTTTGCAGTATCTGTGATTTGTGACATGTGCTGTCAGTTTATATTTGTTGATGAACTACGGTTTCGAATACTGAAATTTATTCCTGAAATTCAGTTAAATGCTAATAGGTACAGGTATATTGCCTGAAGTGATGCATGAAAATTTGTTCCAGACCAGGATTTGAATCCGGATTTCCCACTTATTGCAAGTGGTTGCCTTACATTCAGGCTATCTAAGCATGCTCCCTGGACTGACCCAAACTTTCATATGCCACACACACATATCTATGTCTTCTCATATATTATTAATTCATGTACCCACACATGCACATCTTGTGAGTCCTGTGCTGGTTTTAGGATCAAGACAATGAAAAGTTGTAGGCTAGAAATAAGGTAAAAACAGATCTGTGATAAAAATGACCATGATAGTTTATGATTTCTTGTTGTCTTGATTCTACAACCTGCACGGGAATTACAAGATGTGTGAGTGTGGGTACATAAATTAATAATCCATGATGAGAAACAGATAGGTGTTTGGCATATGGAAGTTTGGGTTGGTCCAGCAGCTGCTTGTGGTATGCAGGAAATCAGAGTTCAAGTTTTGATCCGGCACGCATTTTTTTATGGTGCTTAGGTAGTACATCTATACCTATTGCAGCTAAGTTGAATTTCAGGAATAAATTTCAGCGTCACTATAAGGTAGTTTAAAATATGTTACAGCATCTTACAGGACACAGCAAAGAAATCCTCCTCATCCTTTTTAACCTCATTTGGGCTTCCTGACACTTTTCCAAGTCATTGTGAGGGGCAATTTTAAATTCTAGTTTTAAATCCTGGGAAGGACTGTAGAAACACAAATCGTTATTGTAGTGTTTCCATCACTAGTCGTCTGGAACTTAGAATCCAGACAGCTCCATAGTCAGTTTAAGTGTGGGTCTAGGAGATACCAATCCACCTTTGATAACCTGTGATAACCTGGCCCTACTGGCAGTGGCTGTACAAAATGCTTTCCTGCACCGGCATCACCTAATGGGTATATTTTAAAATGTCGTAGCCACAATTCATGGGGAGCAGACTGAACTTGTCTGCTCCAGTTTTACAGGACCTTTTTGTGATCTTGGCTTGATTGCCAGCACACGGTATATGTGTGTGCATGACCCCCTTATTTAAAAATGTTGGATGTGGTGTACCATGAAGGACTTAGGCTGGTCACCGAGGCCTTTAGTACCAGCCACATACCAAGCCTACATGCTAAGGCTGGTGAGAGATCACTTCACATGAGGGGATAAATTCTAATGGTGCCACATGTGTATGAATCAATGTGCACACCAAACACACCCACATACCATAAAATTGCTCATCAATGAATGTAAAGGCTTTTACGTAATTGACAACAAGCAATGAGTCCCTTTGGGATTCCCATGAAGGATTATCTTTTAGAGATGGGTGTGACAGGTTTTAAAGTTTTACACCAAGGTTGAAGCAGATCTCCAACTTGACTCCTACAGAGGTTCAACATTATTTTAGACTTGACAGATTATGGGACAGATTACACTCCAGATTTTATGTTTCAGTCTCTGTTTCTTAACATTTTAGATAAGTATTACTGTTTTAGAGTTATATTCACTGATGGTCCTAAACAAGGGGACTCCCTTGGATATTCAGTAGTGTCCCCCAAGTGTTTCTTCAGGATTTGCCTTCTCCGTGAATACACTGTAGTTATAGCAGAGCTCCTTGTGATCCTGAAGGCACCTGAGAATAAGAGGCATC
This sequence comes from Schistocerca cancellata, assembly GCF_023864275.1. Taxonomy (NCBI): domain Eukaryota; kingdom Metazoa; phylum Arthropoda; class Insecta; order Orthoptera; family Acrididae; genus Schistocerca; species Schistocerca cancellata. The sequence continues at coordinate 677,280,544 of NC_064628.1, forward strand.
TTCAAGGCAACCAGTTTCTCATCTGCTTCGATTCCCGGTGTCCTGCAATGATTGTAGTACATGTGTCCAGCAGAGAAAATGGTCCAGCTATGCTTCAGTGACAGGGAAAGCAGGTACTAGGGAAATGAACAAGTATATCGAGCCACTGAGCCACCAAGGAGGCCTGCAGGGAACGCAATGTGACATTCCCCTGGAGGCTATCATTTCATTCTTGCCTCAGAGATCCATGCAGTTGTGGGGGGAGGAATGGCCAGTGGTGAGGGACACTAAGCTATGGTTGGTGAGACCAACTAAACAGCCATGGCATTCCTTATGCTGATTACTCAGGTGGGATGACGTGACCCTGACCTGCCTCCGTATTCAGCACTGTCCCCTAACGTGGCTTCCTATTCCACTGGTAGGATTTCCCAGTCTGTGGTAACTGTTGTGTGTAAATCACTGAGTGTGTTTTATATTGTGGTGAGAGGGCAGAAATGAATTTCAGTGGTGATCTGCCTTCTACTTTATCTGATGATGGGACAAGCATTGTAAAGTTTTGTGGTGTCTGTATTCCAGCCACAGCTATCAGCTGTATTATTTTAGTTCTTTTCTCTGAACTATTAACACCTCTTTTATGTTACTACATGGTTCTATGTGCCTCTCATCAATCTGTTCTTGGTGAGTAGTTATACATATATTCTGTCAAATGACTGTGTAGTGTATTGTGCAAATCACAAAACAGAAGAATGTATTATGTTATGATTAGAATATCAGTGGAATTGACTGTCATATAAATATGTGGGTGTAATGCCTTGTAGGGTTGGGAAATGGAATGATCACATAGGCTCTGCTGTTGGTAAAGCAGGTGGTAGACTTCAGTTTATTGGTGGGATACTGGGGAAGTGCAGTCAGTCTACAAAGAAGATTGCTTACAGGTCACTCGTGTGACCCATTCTAGAATACTGCTCAAATGTGTGTGGAACGTGTATCAAATAGGACTAACAGGGGATATTGAATTTATACAGAGTAGGGCAGCATGAATGGTCACAAGTTTGTTTGGTCCTTGTGAGAATGTCACAGGGATGTCAAAGAAACTGAACTGGCAGACTCTTGAAGATAGAAGTGAACTGTCCTGAGAAATCCTGCTTACAGTGTTTCAAGAACTGACTTTATATGATGAGCCTAGGAATATACTATAACCCCCTGTGTAGTATCACTCACATAAATATTGTGAGGAAAAGTTTGGACTAATTACAGGGAGCACAGAGGAATTCAATCAATCATTTCTCCCACGCTCCACACATGAATGGAATGGGAAGAAACCCTAATAACCTGTACAATAGGATGTATCCTCTGCCATGCACTTCTTGATAGTTTGCAGAATATGAGTGTAGGTGTAGATGTAGTGTATGGTGGGCAGGGGGGGGGGGAGGGGCAGGGTACTTTATATCTTTGCTAGTCACTCCCAGTCCTTTCCTGCTAACAAATGGAGTGAGGAAAAAAATGAGTGCCTGCGTGTCTCTGAATGAGTGACCCCTAATCTCTTTTATTTTATCCTTATACAGGATAAATGTAGGTGGAAGCAGATCTCTTCTGCAGTCTGTTGCAAATGCTGGTTCTCTGCACTTCTTCTGTAGCATTTTATGAAAAGATCATCATCTTCCCTCCAAGAATTCCTATCTAAGCACTTTGAAGTATATCAGTAACACTCGTGTACTGTCTAAGAAATCTAGCAGCAGTCTATGAATTGCTTCTAGGTCTTCTGCTAATTCAGTTTGGTTGAAATTCCAAACATTTGAGTTGTACTTGAGAATAGGTTGCTTAATGTTCTCTGAATGATCTACTTTCCGTCAACTCTCCCAATACACCATAGTTAGTCATTTGCCTTCACCACTACTGACCTTATGATTTTGTGGAATTTCATGTCATTTTGCATTGTTATGCCTAGATATACTGTATAATTGATGTGACTGAGTCAAACAGCATACCATAATACTGTATTTGAGTAATATTGTGAGGAAGTTTCTTCTGTCCACCCACTTTAACTTAAATTTATCCACATTTAAAGCAAGCTGCTATTCATCACACTAGATAGAAATTTTATCAAAGTCATACTGAATCCCATTACACGTGCTGTCCCATTCATCACATCAGCAACAGCTTACAGTCTCAGACTGCTTGTTTACGTGCATGAGGAGTAGGAGCAGTGCTAATTGTCTTTGGGGCACTCCTGGCGTTACTTCTGTCTGTGATGATCACTGTCATCCTGGACAATGTACTGGTTCTATTGTTCTAAAGGTCATAATGTCACCCACAGATCTGCTAATAGTCAATAGTATGGAACAGTGTAGAATGCTTTCCAAATAGCTAGGACTAAAGAATCTGTTGAGCTGCATCCACAGTTCACAGGATATTGTGTGTGAAATAAAAGAAATGCTTTTCGCATGAGCAATGCTTTGTAAATCCAGGCTAATTTATGGACGGAACCTTTTCCTCTGTCTAGGAATCTTATGATATTTGATCTTAACATGTGCTCAAGAATCCTACAGGAGACTGATATTATGGATATTGGTCTATAATTTTGCATTTTCTTATTTTTAAGCAGTGATGTCTGTTAAAACTGTTGTGTTAGGAAGGACCCATCATAGAATCCTGTGGAAAATCCAAAGCAGGTTAGGAGTGACAAAAGATTACAAGTGCAAACCAACTGCACATGTCTGGACTCCAAAGTAATATCTATATATTTGTATGGGACTTACAAACAGGCGGTTTCTGAACAGTCGGACCATTTCAATGAGACTGCCAGAGAACAGATTTTGCCTGGTAGAAACCATTATACTGTATCAAGATCAGTGAATACTTTCGCATTTGCACTAACACAAGTTTATTTCAGTAGTGTCTACCCCCTTAGCTGAGTGGTCAGCATGTCTGACTGCCAGGCCAGGGCCGGGTAGAAAATTTTCTCTGCTTGGGACTGATTGTTGTGTTGTCTTCATCATTCCTTCATCATTCACATGCAAATCACCTGATGTGAAATCAAGTGAAAAGACTTGCAACTCAGTGGCTGAACTTACAGGTGGGGACTCCTGGCCATCAATGCCACATGATCATTTCATTTTAGTACCACCATAGAAGCTCCGGAGGAGCAAATACAGACACAATCAATCATATGTCTAGAGAAACACAGTCATCATAGTCTAAAGAGAAAACTGTGTAGAAACAGCCGACAGAAAATGTGTCAGCTGCAAAAGTTTGGTTACAAGAGTTACCAGTAAACAACCACTGTGCAATCTGAGACAAAACAAGTCCACATCTATTCTCTGATAGCTGGTGCAGTGAGAAGATGGTTTGACAGTTTATCACTGACATATGAGGTGAATATCTACAAAGTGTATGCCATAATATGTCTTTTGGCAATCAGTGCCAACAAGTACTGGAGCATAATTTTATTATGACAGCAAATAATGCAAGAAAACATTGTCAACCTCTAATTAAAAGCTGTAACTTACAGATGCTCTCATGACACTTAGTTTCAATGAAAAATACTAACTTTTGATAGTAATGAATTATTTAGGAATAAAGGAGGTGATTAACCGAAAGGCAGAAGCACTGCGATGCCGATAGGTGCACAAACAAAAGATACAGAGCTTGGCTAACTTTTGGAATGCACCTTCTTTTTCTAGCTGTGGGGAAAAACACACACACACACACACACACACACACACACACACACACCTGTCTCCCTACATTGTGCACAGTTGACTTTGATAATGAACAGTCGACTGTTCTGTAGCTTACATCCCCTATTTGCATAAATGTTAAGCATACTTAGCATAAGTCTCATACTTTGCTGTTGGTGAAGTTGTCATTTTGCAGTATTTGGATCTGTTTGTGAGTTCAAAAATCTAACTGGCCTGTACAGATCAGTGCTGTATTAAGCCACATTTACTAGCTGGTATATGTCACTAGTTTAGTGCACGTGCACATCCCCCCCCCCCCCCCCCTTCCCCGCTCTCTCTCTCTCTCTCTCTCTCTCTCTCTCTCTCTCTCTCTCTCCTGACCACCACAAGATAAGAAAGGTATACAAGTGGGTTGGAGACGAATGTGGAATCATTCTAGTGACGATCTGGGCCACAGGTTCCACTAACATAAGTGTCTTTGACACAGAGCAGATTGTTAAGAATAAGTATCAGTCTGTGACAATTCTGATGCCAGAGTACAGTGCTGGTGCTTGCACAAGAGTTTTGGTGTACACCATTTAACACATGTAGTTGAAGACGGGGCTCCGCAGCAGATGACTCCTACGTTTTCCCGTGTTACCCAATGCCACTGTCAGTTACGTTCGTAATGGGCATGGGACCATGAAGACTGGACCTTAACTAGTGGAAACATGTCACCTGGTCAGATGAATCATGTTTCTTGCTATGTAAGATCAATGATCATTTCCTGATAGTTGTCATTCAGTGAAGTGTCTGCTGGAAACATGTACCACACTACAGCCACAATCTGGTGGGGACAGTATTTTGCTGTGTGTGTGTGTGTGTGTGTGTGTGTTTGTCTTGTTCACCAATTTTGCTTGACCTGAACCCATGGAACTCACATGGGATGCTATCAGGTACCAGCTTCACACCCATAAACCATCATCCCTTATTTCATGTAATCTTTTATGCAATGTGCGTAGAAATCTTGTGCCACATACCTCCGGAAATGAACCACCCAGGACTCGCCAAACTCATGCCCTGCAGACTGCTTCTGTATTGTGTTCCAAAGTTGTATCATCATACTATTAAGCAAATGGTGGTAGTGCTTTAGCTCCTCTCTCCCTCTCTCTCTCCCTCTCCCTCTCCCTCTCCCTCTCCCTCTCCCTCTCCCTCTCCCTCTCCCTCTCCCTCTCCCTCTCCCTCTCCCTCTCCCTCTCCCTCTCCCTCTCCCTCTCCCTCTCCCTCTCCCTCTCCGTGCGTGTGTGTGTGTGTGTGTGTGTGTGTGTGTGTGTGTGTGTGTGTTTGTACTATACAATGTGAAGCAAACCAACTTGATATTTGAAGTCACAAACATACATAATTATATACAGAGCTGAGGAAATAGTACTATTGAATGTCTTTGTAATTAAAGTAAAATGTTTTCGACATAGTTTTTTCGGTCCTTAGGCTGCATGTTTTAGTTTTTTGATGTAAATATCTGCAGTGCTAGTATATTTAAGGAATACATAGTAAGTACTGTCATCATACATTGATAACAGAATGGTCACATTAGTTGTCAATGAATGCCCAAGCTTTACAAGGACATGTAAGAGATCTGCCATAATTTCAAATCGCCTAAGACACCTTGCACACTCTGTATTCCACAAGAGCAGAAAGGTGTCTCCACACTGATGTAGCCTATGCAGATTTCTTTTTAAATGCCCCTCATTAAATTGTAGTCTAGATATTGAAGAAGCAAGGTGCTTAGAGATTGAACGTAGGTGGGATTTGGTGGAATGGGAAACCGCATTCTGCAGGTCATGTCTTTGTATCTTGATGTCTGGTCCTACTCTCTTAAGCAGGTCTCTATCATGCCCCTAAATAACAAGTGTTTGTAATCTGTAAGGCTGCTTGGGATTCCAGTCCAAATTATGTCCACCACTATAGCAGCTTCTCTGACTTTATGGTAAAGAAGCACACAATCAGAAATCAGTCTGTGATTTCACTGATTCGCAGTTAACATATTTTTGTACTTTCACGTCAATTAGTGTTTCAATGCTTATAATGTATGAGGCTGTAGTTATCCATGAGCTAAAAGGTAGTACTTTTAGAATGACCATGAATTTCACAGCTATGATGCTTACCTCTTTCAGTAATATCAATAAATTAGTCTAATGGGAACTTGAAATGTAACACTGTGTTAGGAATGAAACTGACTTGGCAAAGCAAAAGACAGTAGCAGCAAGACAGATGATAAATTCAAATCATTGGCCACAAAATTCAATGAATTCTTCATATAAGTAGTTGAAAACACAGGGACAAAAGTGGACCATCAAAAGCAGATTCACTAAATCTAGTTGCACATCCGCTGCATACTTCATCACGACACCAAATTTGCCAAAGCAACTCTTAGAGAAATTACAAAACTATTACATGAAAAGTAGCAATCCTTGTGGTTATGAAGGTATTTTAGCCAAAGCAAGAAAATCTTGTATTTACATGGTAGCACCCTCCCCCTCACGTACACCCCTCTCAATTTTAACATTTTGTATATTAACAGATTCAAGCAAGTGTGTGTGTGTGTGTGTGTGTGTGTGTGTGTGTGTGTGTGTGTGTGTGTGTGTGGTTGGGTGGTCCTGATGACATTGAGGCAGATTGGGAATGATCAGGGGAAGAATTGTCCAATAGACAGGGAGAAATGTGAATCAGACAAATGGAAATTTTGCAAGCTTGCATTTATTTTGACAGTAAACTGTGCAAACAGGTGATAGTAAAGTAGAAACAATGTAAAGAATGCACAACATAAACAACTGCAACAGGCATAACAGTAGACAAAAATGTTCCTCATTTTTTCCTACAACTGGTTAACGTGCTCAGTATGGGGTGTTCCCATATCTGGCTGCAATACAGGCCTGATAATGATGTGGTATGCTGTGAGTGATGTCATCAGTCTCATGTTGAGGCAATAATGCCCATTCTTCCTGCAGAGCTGCTCCCAAGTCTTGGAAAATTGTTGGTGGATGCTGACGTGATGCAAACTGTCTCCCTAGTGCATCCCAGACATGCTGTACGGAATTTAATTCAGGAGAGTGTGGAGGATATGCCATGCATGCAGTATCTTCTGTTTCCAATAAAACGTTAACCACCCATGCTCCATGAGGTTGAGCATTATCGTCCATCAGTACGAAGTCTGGGCCTACCCCACCTTGTGACAAGCACGCATAAGGGCCCAAAATCTTGTTGTGATACCTGACAGCAATTAAACCTTGCGGATTCACCCATACAACTTTACAAACAAGTGTTTGAGTGGTCAGCATAATCCCTGCCCACACCATTAAGAATCCTCCTTGATATCAGTCTCTTTCCATAATGTTTGGGTCCTAAAATCATGTTCCATGTTCCTTCCAGACGTGAAAGTTGAGAATCACTCTCCATACCAAATCAGGACTCACCTGCAGAAAGAACATTGGCCCACTGTTCAACCTTCCAGCTGGCATGTCGATGATGACTCCACTGTAGACATTCCCTTCTGTGAAGATGCGTCAGAGGTACACATACATAAGGTCACTGACAATAAAGACTACTCTGCTGAAGTCTTCTGTGCTGGGCTTGTTTCAATACATAATGTCCCATGGGTGCTGCGAGTTCAGATGCCAATTGCCGTGCACTACTAAAGCGGTATCATCATGCTCTTATGGTCAAATAACTGTGTCTCTTTTTGGTTTCACACATGGTCAGCCCTACCCTGTTCTTTGGGATACTGTTTCAGTCTCTATACATTGTCACCATACATGAGAAACAACAGAATGATTCACATTAAGCCTTTGGGCCACATCAATTTGCACCTGTCCTGCATCCATTCATCTTATGGCCCTCCACTGCAGACAGTCTGGTAGGCATCTTCTTTGTACTGTACTGCACCAGTGGTAACAGTATACACAGTGAATGTGGATGAGGGACTACCCAACAAACACTACTCCATTTGATACGTGCCCTGACGGCACTGTTGCCGTGGTTGTCCATTGACTGGAATGCCATCTTCTGTGCAGAATAGGATTGTACGCACATCTGTTGACATTTTGCATGATTATGCTGTGAATTAGTCACAAGACTGGGAAATAGTAGTTTGTTTCTTTAATTTTGGACTCTCGTGTATGATTTCAGGAGTCACCAGTGTTGTAAATGATATTGGAGAAGAAACCTCTTTGGTTGGGATAGATGTATAATTTCCTGGAAGTGTTTTGAGTATCTAAATCCACCTCTACTGATGGAGGAAGAGGTCTAATAACCCAGAATAGTGCAGTTAAGAACTGTACGCTTGGATTTTAAATGACGGATTGAAGCTTGTTTGATTTGATTTAAGCTGTTTTTGGCAGATAACAGATACAGAAGTACTGTTTTAGATGAGATGGTGGTTCATGAGATTCAACCAACAATGCACTCGTTGGGTTGGTTACTGGGTAACAGCAACACATTGCTCACAGAGAGCAGGTTGTCCCCCAAATAAAGAAAAGTAGGAAGAAAAGTAGATGTTGATGCAGTTTCTGGCGAAAGAACTCTCATAAACATAAGTTTTTACTAGATGAAGCTGACTGAATAGTCTGTGTAATTGAGCATTTTAATTTCTAAGGGCTGAAGATAGATGAAAAGATTTGTTGAATCTGTCTCTTGCAGGATCTTGTGCAAAGAGTGCTTCTGTCAGTTATAAGCCTAAACCTCATTGTCACTGATTCTGAAACATACAGCCTATTTGATTTGTTCATCGTAATATGTCCTATGGTATCATATTTTGGTGCAACGCTATGCATTCACAAGGAATATTCTTAGTCCAGAAGATGGCTAATGGAATGCTCTAGGGAGTTGATTTATTCAAAGGAATTGCAGGATTCACTGATAAACACTAGAGAAAAATACTTAGGTAACACTTCTTTAACTGTTACACATTTTCAGGCTCCGTTTACAATTGGTTTCCAGAATAACTGGAAAATGTGAGTGATACCCATCATCTTTTCAAATGTTATTTGAAAGTCTAATTTGGGGCGGACTTATTTTACTCTGTCCGGATGTTTCAGATACTAATTTAGATTATTTCTGTTTGAAGTGTTACTTCACTTGTATATTCTCTTATAAATCTGTCATTTTAATTTTTCCCCTAATTGTCATTCTGTGGATTATATATACAGTGATTCATTCTGTAATGGATTAGCATTGGCTGAAAAGGCCTGTTTAATAATAATAATAATTCTCATTTGTTCTTATTCTGAGAGAGAGAGAGAGAGAGAGAGAGAGAGAGAGAGAGAGAGAGAAAGGGGGGGGGGGGTTAGTGATTCAAACCATTCATGGCACTATTAGATAATATTTTTTACTGATAATGGAGTATTACTGTGATGGAAATTTTACAGAGAATAGTTAAAATTCTGTGCACAGATGCTAAGAAGTGGTGAGACAAGAGACAAACAAATATTTAGTCAGTTGGCGAGTTATTTTTGGGCAGCATAATTACTAGTGCAATGCCTGAGAAAGCTAGTGATTCCAGGTGCAAGGATTGGTTCTGCATAAAGTTTTAATTTGTCACAAAAATGGTACAGACGTCATACAGGGATCATTCTTGTGCTTCAAAAGTAAGGAAAAATAGCACCATCCATGTGCTGGGTAAACTTGGCTCTGGTATAGGAGGTGGCCTGAATCTTCACTTCAGGTCTCACTTCCTACCAACTCTATCCTACTGGTCCTGACACTGGCAGAAGACCTGTCTATTCCCACCAATCTAAATTCTTAGGTGTGCATGCTGATCAGTACTTGAATTGAAAGTCACATACTGTAGATCCTTTAAAAGACTTGGGTTCAGCAACATTTGCTTCGAGTGCGATTGCTGGATTTGGTGATCAAAATATCCGGAAGTTTGCATCCTTTACATTCTTCCATTCAGTAATGTCACGCAGAGTAATTTTCTGGTGTGATTTCACACGAATGTTAGACATGAAATATTCATCACACCCTACCCTGCTGTAAGATAATACAACTACTGTCCATACTAGAACCTCATGGAGACATCTGGTAAAAAATTAGGCATACTAAAAAGACTCAATACATTACTCTCTCTTACAGTTTGTTTTGAAGAACCAATCACTAATTCAAAATAATAGTAGCATTCATAAATATAACTCTAAGGACAAAAATGGCTTTCAGTAACGTAACCTCACTCTTGTACAGAGAGGAACAAAGTATAGAGTCAAAAAATATTCGACCATCTCCATTGTGAATTACAGGCACTGACAGCTAGTGAAAGCAGTTAATCCAGAATTGGTATGCCATTCAGCCAAAATCACCCAGAAGATTGAGGCGATCATCACACCAACGCAACAGATTGAAGATACCAGTTTGGTAAAACACCATGTCTTGCTGTGTGAAGAAGTCTGTAACTGCCTGCTGCACATCGTCATCTGACAGGAATCATTGGGCCATCAAGGCCTTTTGTAAGGGACAAAAGGCATGATAATCATGTGGGGTAGGATCAAGACCATAGGGCGGGTGCTCAAGTGACTCTTACTTGAGTTGGTGTAAGTTCTGCATTACGACATTTGCAATATGGGGTCATGAAACAGAAGCACCCTCTGGTAACTTGGCACACCACTCCACAATGATTGTTTTTGACAGACATGCTGTTCCATACACATTCTTCCTTCTCTGATGGATGTCCACCAAAGTTTGTCCTTTGGTAACCAAGGAAAGATTAACAGCATGTTGGTCCTGTTTGGATGCATTTGGTAATAATGTTGCCATAGTTCATATTTCCACATTTACACTGGAAAGAGGTGAATGCCACACTAATCCCTTACCTACAAGTCAGTGTCTATATACCTGCTGCAGCAGTGCCCACAAATGGAAGCTTTTTGATTGTTTTAGTATCATTTCTGGTTGATAACTCCTCCTATCATGTAGCTGTAAATGTACTTCTGAATTTATAAAACCTGTGTACAGTTGGGTTACATTTATTAAATTTTATGCGACAGAATTAGTGAGCAATACATACCTTCAAGAGAAATGTTAGTACTACTGACAGACACACATAAAAGTCTGTCCTCATTCTCACAATAGGTGAGTATCTCTCAACTCGTGGTCTGAGCGATCTCCCTTTCCTTTTTATCATTCCTGATTCTATCCCTCTCTTCTCACCTAGGAAGAAGCTATTGGTTCTGAAAGTTAGCATAGTGTGGGTACTTTTACATGTGTCTGGTGGTGGTACTCACCTTTTTTCCTAAAAGTACTGGCCTACAGTTCTCTCTGATAATTTTGTAGCTTTCTGTAAAGAACTTTCCTTTTGACACAATTACTGAATTTAATCTATATTAAGAGTAAACCATTTTATAAATGGTTGGCATGCAGCCATTTTTCACTTAGTGAGTAGACAACATTTGTAAACCTACAGACATGTTTTACATCTCTGAGAAAAAGATGATCTGTAGAACATGTAAATAACTAAACTGAACTAAATAAATTTCATGCAAGTTTGAAAATCTGTAGAAAGACAATTGTCTTTGTCTCCAGCCACAACTGGTGTGCTGTGGTCCAATGCTGTTTACTTGGCTATGCCTGTTCACAGTACCATGCCTCAAGGAACTAATTTCCCCTACATTTGGCCGTTTTTGTGACACATTCAATTAAAGTCCCCACCTCCACCACCCTACCCTACTGAGTCTCCAGCGATGTGGTGTTATTTCATTAAGTTGGAAGCCAAATATGAGGCCAGAAATACCCAGAGTCAGTATTTCCCTAAACCTCACTGAGTGAGGTAGTGTAGTGTTAGTACTACTACCTTTAGAGAAGCAAGGCTCAAATCACCATATGGCCAAACTGACTTAGCATGTTCATGGTTCATCTAAATCACTTAAGGCAAATTCTGGTGCGGATCCAATGAAAAGGACAGTCAATTTTGCCCTCCTCCTCTGGCCCCTTCATCCCCCCTCCTCTGGTCTAGTTTGAGCTTGTCCTCTGTCTCCATTGACCTAGACATTGATGGGATGTTAGATCCCAGTCTCCCTTCATTTCCCTGTAAATTTCTTCAAGCAATTGTTGATATGTATCTAAGTCCACTTCCTTCCAAAATAATTCTCCACATGAGTTGAACTCCGCGTCTCGAAACCTCAATATCAACAAGAGATTAAATATTAACCTTCTTTTATTTCTTGCAGTTTTGAGCACCTGTAGAAAGTGTTAAATGTAAAAGAGTGATACTGGTCTTTGACACATTTTTGAAGGGGGCATCTGTTCCATGGTGACAGTGGGAACTTGGTTTTGAAAGAGGAAATGTTTGCAATTCAAAAGCAGTAGCACAAGAAAACTTTGATTTTTTTACTACATATAAGATATGTAGAGATTGTCTGGACTAAAAATATTTTTGACTATGGTATATACAGGTGTGCCGTATTTAGCAGAAAGCTATGGAGCATGCAGTATATTGACTGTTTACGAGACTTGCTAACAGCACTGTTAACCCAAAACTGCATGATAGTCTGGATTTTGGTACTCCTGTGATCGTCTAGAATCATGGAGGAAAGGACGCTCTGCTGCAGGAAGAAAATGGTCGAACTAGTTTTCACAAAGCCCCTGTTCCTTTTCACAGTGACTGCTGAGTAAAATGTAACACATAATTTGACTCAAGTCATTGCCAGTTGGCCTCTGTAGCATTCAAATCAAAAGCAGACCCCTCTCCTAACGTACCACAATAATGCATCTGCCCTCACATCAGTATGAATGTCACCTAATCTACTCTTTTCAGTTGTTGGAAACTGTTTTGGTAAGTTCTATGGGACCAAACTGCTGAGGTCATCGGTCCCTAAGCTTACGCACTGCTCAATCTAACTTAAACTAACTTACGCTAAGGACAACACAAACACCCATGCCCGAAGGACGACTCGAACCTCCGACGGAAGTAGTCGCGCGAACCGTGACAAGGCGCCGGAGACCGCGCGGTTCTTTTCAGTTTGTCTAGTGCTAAAGCGAAGAGTAGCACTTTTGTTCAGAAGAAGAGATCGCAATTTCCTAAATATGTCTTGTGAACGTGCCCCAAAAAATGAACCCATTTTAAATGTGGGCCTAGAGAATGAAAATGTACAAAAGTGTTCATACGTAGTATTAAGGATAAAATACAGCATGTACTTCTTGGAGAACTTTATTATTCTTGATTCAGCTTAAGCAACTGTTGTTATGGCCCTTGTATGATTATTCAACGAACGCGAGTTACTCAACATCATGTACATTATTCAGAGAAATTTCCTGCATGCAGCCGGTCATCGTTCACTTCAATGCACAATACCTTGACAGGCCACCTATGTTACCCTCAGGTGACCCGTCAAAGACTGTTGAAGATTTCCCCTGTCCTGCAGTTTATTAGTGCACTGTGTGTATTCCGCACATGGGTTAAGGTTTAGGTAACAGGCCGACCACAGTACCTGCCTGGCAGCATCATCGCTGATGGAATTGTGGAGCTCAGCTATCCTCAGGGTTGGGGCTCACTGCAGTCATCGGCGAACTCTCATCTTCATTTGGAGAAAATGGTAGAAATGATGGGGTTCCATGCCTTATTCAACTGGGAGCCGCTATTCTGGATCATCAGATTGAGACATCATGTGTAGTTTCAAGATTCTCTAATAATGGAGTGCCAAAAACATATTGTTGAGCCCAAAATTACTATTTTATCATACTCCATTGAACGTCTAATGGAAATGCAATGCTTAGTAATAGAAACCTTGTTTGCTTGCTAATGGCGACTGTAGTGTTGATGTTTGATCCAGAGTTCTTCCATGGCGCGAGTCATCTGACCTATGTAAGCCGTACCACATTTGCAAGATATTTTATAAATTCCAGCCTTCCGCAATAGTAAATCATCCTTCACTAATTTCAGAATGTCTGAAATTTTACATGGTGGATGGAAAATCACTCCAGCCTGAAATTTAGGGAGGATTCCGCTGTCTTGAACAAAAGATTGCCAACAAATGGAGGGTGAATGAGGGATTTTGCCGGCGTACTCTCCTCTTCATCCTCTTCTTTTTTTTACCTCAACTAATATTTCTCTGTTACTCTGTCGGATGGAATATCCATTTTCTCTTGACATTGTCTATAGATGGACGAACTCTTTAGGCAAAGTATCTAGATCTGAGACTGTGTGAACTCTGTGAGCAAGTTTTTTAAACGCACTCACAGTCTGTGAAAGTTGACGACAACTCGACGATTGTAGATAAATGTCGGTGTGAGTGGGCTTACGATAAACTGAAAGCCCCCAAAGAGCCATCAGTTGTCTGTCAAACAAAAAAGTCTAGGAAAGGCAGACAAACATTCTCTGTTCCCGTAGTGATTTGAGATTTACACAAGTGTAGCTGAGGAAATGTAAAAACTCCATTATTTTATCTTTTCCATGAGACCATACTGTGAAAGTATCGTCCACATATCTATAAAATACAATTTATGATGATGGTTGAAGTGATCGCTAGAGCAAAAATCTACTAATACCAGTACTGCTGGCCCCTATTTTGATCACAACTAAGGTAGAATCTTCCTAGACGTCGGTTAAGGCCCTGAAGATGGCGTCGTAAAACGCCGAAACTGATTGCCAAATAAAATAAGGTTGGAAACCAGACGGCTGAAAGGTCTTTAACTTGACATCGTGTATAGAACAGCCGAGTCCTGGAACCATCTCTAAAAGATGGACACACAGAAATATGTTTAAAAGTTTGAGAAGTATTTGAGTCACGCAATTCGTGTAAGAACGACAGTAGCAAAGCAACAGCTTGTCGCAGATTTGATAACGTCGCAATTTACACAATAAACATTGAAGCGTACACTCACAGTTATCATTATTTCACGAAGCACTACAATTGCGAACACTGGTCTGGAAACTGTTGCATACAACGGGTAAATGAGGAATGTTCTTTCTTTCAGTAGTCTTTCGGGAAGTCGGCCTTTCTGTTACTTGTCTTGTTTAGTAGTCTTTCCTTTCCGGTCTTGCGTTACTCAGTGTTGTTTGTCCTTTCTATGTGTGGACTCACAAACCGTGGTGGGTTTGTTGTTAGGAGCACCTATGTTTAGGCTGTGAATCTCCGCGATCACCTGGCTGGAACGTAACTGGTCGGATCGCAAACACATCCACGTGAGCAGGCCCCCAAGCAAGCAGTTAAAAGTATCATTTGTTAAATGTTGTTGTAAGTTATAGAATTCATCGCCGTTATCAAGACTCTTAGTTTTCGTTCTACTTTATTCTCCGAAAGTTAGCTATGAAATTTGGAAATTAATGTTTGAAAAAATACAAATGCTTCTTCAAATTTTTTGATCAGCACCTATTTAGTGAAGGATGAATGACTTGGTGTGTGAACTGTAATTAGCTTTCCTATCTTTACAAGCCCTACCTGGGCAGTAAGTAGGCGTTAACAGCACGGAATTAGGTTTATCGCTTCATATTGGCAATTGGCTGTGGATTTTTCACAATGTAATCGACACTTTACTTAGAAGTTTGCCAAGATTTTACAATAGTCTCCGTTGTCATCGGCCAGCCTTCGCAACTAGCCAAGGGGCGTACAAGCAAGTCGCCTGCAAAACCGTTCCTCTGGGTACTGAAGTAATGCTGGAATAATACTTGGCAATCCAACCGTCTGCCGTAGCTGCGGGCTGGGTTCCCACATGCTTTGGCCTAACGCTGCGTTTGCACATCCACCTACGTGACAGAAGCCCGCCTCCTGTCATACCATAGCTGGCCAGAGTGACTATAAATTCTACCCGCTCATCTCTAAGCAACCAGTGTTCCTGGACTTCAAGACTCCAGCCAACGCCGTGGAAGTCTCATCACCAGCCGACAGACCAATGTGGGGCTGAGCAGCTTCAACCTCACCAAGCGGCGTCATCAGTTAGGTGAAGCCGCTAGTCCACGAGTCGCCAGCTAGACCGGATGGTTGTGGGTCTCGATCCGGTGCCACTGACTGGAGGCCACTTCCAGGCTATCATTGTCTGACACACTGACAGTCCTGGGTTCAACGCAGGGAATCTGCATGTCTGATTGGCATTTTTGGGCTGCCAGCAGTCCAACAGAAGCTTGTCGACTGCCGCCCTGATGCCATCCTTGCGTCAGCAAGACTCCTACACTAGCCAGTGCTGTTTCACTGTGGCAGGATCCAGCTGCTACTGCATAGACACAGGGGGGCGTGGCACTAGCAATATTACACTGAGGTAGCAAGCTGCTGTCTCGATGAACACACCGGCCCCGGGGGGCAGACATAAACCCCTTCTGTGGCACTACATCTACATCTACGTGACTACTCTGAAAATCACACGTAAGTGCCTGGCAGAGGGTTCATCGAACCACCTTCACACTAATGCTCTATTATTCCGCTCCAGAAAAGCGCGCGGAAAAAGAGAACACCTATATCACCATGCGAGCTCTGATTCCCCTTATTTTATTATGCTGATCGTTGCTTCCTATGTAGGTCGGCGTCAACAAAATATTTTCGCAGTCTGAAGAGAAAGTTGGTGATTGAAATTTCATGAGAAGATCCCACCGCAACGAAAACGTCTTTGTCTTAATGATTTCCATCCCAAATCCTGTATCATGCCCGTTACACTCTCTCCCCTATTTCTCGACGATACATAACGTGCTGCCCTTGTTTATCTCCGTTAATCCTATCTGATAAGGATCCCACATTGCACAGCAGTACTACAAAAGAGGACAACAAGCGTTGTATAGGCAGTCTCTTTAGAAGATCTGTTGTATCTTCTACGTGTTCTGCCAATAAAACGCAGTCTTTGGTTCGGCTTACCCACAATATTTTCTGTGTGTTTTTTTCCACTTTAAGTTCGCTGTAATTCCTAGTTATTTAGTTGCATTTAGGGCCTTTAGATTCGATTGATTTATCATGTAACCGAAGTTTAACGGATTGATTTTAGAACTCATGTGGAGTATTTCACCTTTTCATTATTTAGGGTAAATGGAAATGAGCGTTTGGCGTCATTGGCCGGGGGGCCCTTTACGGGGCAGGTCCGGCCGTCTTGGTTATTTAGGATCGAAGACGATGAACGACAGCATCATCTGCAAACAACCTAAGACGGCTGCTCACATTGTCTCCTCAATCGTTTACAAAGATATACAACAGCAAAGGGCCTCTAACAGCACTTTGGGGATCGTCAGAAATCACTTATGTTTTACTTGATGACTTTCCGTCAATTACTACGAACTGCGACCTCTCTGAAAGGGAATTACGAGTACAGTCGCATAACTGACACGATATTCCATAAACCCGCAATTTGATTACAAGCTGCTTATGAGGCACGGTGCGAAAAGACTTATGGAAAAACGGAACGAATTTGAAATTCTTATCGATAGCGCTCAACATTTCGTACGAGTAAAGAGCTAGTTATGTTTCACGAGAAATATTTTTTCTAAATCCATGTTGACTTTGTATCAACAGACCGTTCTCTTCGAGGTACTTCATAATATTCGAACACTATATATATATTCCAAAATCCTGCTGAATAATGACGTTAATGATATGAGCCTGCAGTTTAGTGCATTACCCCTATTGCCTTTCTTGAATATTGGCGTGGACTTGAGAACTTTCCAGTCTTTGGGTACGGATCTTTCGTCGAACGAGCAGCTGTATATGATTGTCAAGTATGGAGCTATTGCATCAGCATACCTTGTAAGGAACCTAAGTGATATACTTATTCTAAATAGTGTATTTTGGTACTGAATTAGCTTTCCTGACTCTGCGCGATCGCCGCTGTATTAGTAGAATGCAATCCACAGTTTCCGCACACACCATTCTGGGACAGAAGCAGCTTTCCTGGCTAGTTCTGGTGTCAGTGTTGACTGTCGCTCTGCCACGTAGGCTGCTGCTGTGCGGTGTCTGATGCTACTTGGCAGACCTGACACCATGGCATCTTGTTAAGCTCTTTCGAGAGTTGCAGTCCCTCCTTTACTTGTGTTCAGTGCGTAACTTGTTATAAGCGTATTATCCTCCGGATTTAAACGAAAACTGCACTCCACTAGTACGTATATTCCCTTGCGATGCTATCATTACTAAAGGATATTTCGATCATGCACAATCGATTTGTAAATGGTAGGCAGGGCTAAACATCCTGCAAAAGAAACTGAATGCTTTCTCAGAAAACTATTTAGAACAGAGAGTTCGGAATCTCACCCATTACGGAAATACATTCTAAGACAAAAAAAGGCGCTTCATGAAGCAATTGTTGGATCATTCATTCAAAAAAAAAAAAAAAAAAAAAGCTGCATAAATTGATCAAGTCAGTTGTGTGTTGGTCGACCTCTGGCACTTAAGCAACCTGTTATTCGGCTTCACATTGATTGGTAGCGTTGTTGGGTGTCCTTCTGAAGGATATCGTGCAAAATTCTGCCCACTTGCCGCGTTAGATCGTCAAAGTCTCGGCTCAAATTTAATTTAGTCTCTTGGACAGAATGGTTTTCTTGTGTGCCAACCAGCGTGGATTCCTGAAAGATACATCTTGCGGAACCGACCTCTCATTTTTCTCACATTGCACCCTGAAAATTATGTATCAAGACAGACAGGTTGGTGCAATAGTCCTCGTCTTCCAAAAATCATTTCACCTGGATCCACACCAGTGTGTACTAACGAAAGTGGGATAATATGGAGCATCAAACAAAGTTTGTGACGTAGTAATGATTTTTGATGGGGAGGACACAGCATGTTATATTGGACGTGCCCCAAGGAAATGCGTAGTGACCTTGCTGTTCATGTAGCGTATTAATGACTTTGCAAACAATATTAACAGAGTTTTCTCAGAAGATGCGGTTATCTGTAATGAAGTACTGCCCGAAAATACTGCACAAATATGCAGTCGGATCTGACTTAGTTCCATTGGTAGGACATTGGGAAAATGCAATCAGTCTAAAATGGAGATTGCCTGTAAATCACTTGCGCGACCTCTCCTAGAATACGGCACGTTTGTGGTGCCAGTATGAAATGGGACTGGCAGGGGATGTAGAATGTAGATTATGCTATTTACAATGCAAAGAGAGCAGCAGTCATATGAGAATGCAATGGGAAGAACCCCTTATACGTGGCACAATGGGACGTACCCTCTGCCACGCACTTCATAGTGGTTTATTGAGTATGAATGTAGATGTAGATGAATACGAAGCCTGCCGTTCCTTTTACACAGGACAGAACTTGTGAGGTTATTCTAATTCATTACATGGAAAGTTTTGGATTCCATTCGTGAGCCGATAATACACTCATCAAAGGGAGCTGGACTTTCTTCCCCAGCCGCAGCAGCAGGCACATCAGGTATATATGTATTAACATGTTGCCGAAAAGTGGACGATGAGGAAGGAAGACATGAAGCGGAAGACGCAGAATAATAAATACATAAATAAATAAAATGGGCAGAGTGATAAACGAAGAGGCGCTGAGGAGAGCGAGAGAAGAAAGTGAATTACTAGTTGTAATTTTTACGTTGGAAAATAAACTAGATCTAGGTGTGTAGTTAGAGTGTATGACTAAATTTTAAAAACCATTTTAGAAGGATATATGTAGAGGAAGAGAAGGCAAGGACGGGAGAACTCAGATCCTGGATTTACCTAATGGGTGTAAGGACAACAACCTGAAGAAAGAAATGCCAACAGCAAGAAGTGGAGCAAAAAACTGATATTCATGGCGATGATGATGGTGGTGGTGGTGATCACGATGATTCACACGTATTTGGCAAAAGCAACATTCAAGTTACAGTGGGCTCTTCTCATTTCGATTTTCCGTAGTTAATTTGTCTCACTTCAGGAAAATGGTGACTTGGTTCCTTGACCAGAGTTGTATCCAATTCTTAACCAACCGATCATGCTCCAACTTAGATGGTAGATTGTTCTCTTCCTCAATAACAGTTCGTGCTTGTTGTGTCTGTCCTAACGAAACCAAATAGAGCAACAGTATAGCGAATTTAAAAATATGTATATGTACCTAAAAAAACTTCTTGTTCTGCACATTTTTAAAAGAAAAGGACGTGGTTTTTATTTCCATTGTATCATTTGGCTGCAGCATACTTTAGTATCATCTCCGAACTGTGTCCCTGCAAGAGTGTAGATAATATGAAAGTATATAGCCATATGACGAATGAGTTTGCTCTCTGTTGCATATTGTCAGATTATCTTTACGTAGGATAACTAAAAAAAAGAAAAAAAGTAAGTTAATTGGGTACAGCTTTTCTCTTAGTCGAGTCTTAGATAATTCTTATAATAATTATATTACGTTGAAAATTTCGTGATTTTTACCCACAAGAATCTAGTTAGGTTTACGTCTCCACGAGACAGGAACGAGTTCCTCGTAGTGTTTCCTCACTTTCATTCCCGTTCCTAGATGCAGTTCTCAGCTACGATGAGTCGATAAGGATCCTATCTTTGTACTGACAATTTTCATTCTTGGTACGTTAAAAATTACCTTCATTGTAAGCTTTAGCCAGGTACAGTCTCATGAAGTCTCTTACATGCAAACTGCTGTGTAATATCTATCGTTATCATGTGAGTCTTTTTTGTTTTTACTCATTACGATCCTTCACTTATCTCTTGATTATGGTTCAGCTTCTGTTCCAGTGGGAAAAATACTTCCTACTTCTGCTCTTTTTCCTTACCTCTTTGTTCCTTATTTACTTCTTTCTCTCCCCATCATCATTCCTGTTGTTGTAGATACCAAGATAGACCTAACAGCTTTATTCCAATTCCAACTTCAACAAAATACCCATCCTAACCGAGTTTGGAATAAAACAAGGAGTAAGTTTAACCGAGTTTGAGAATAAAACAAGAAGTTAATTTGTTGCTGGCCACCAGAGGACGTATCCCCACCATGTATGAAACACACTTACAATAGCATGAGTCGTGCTTGATTTTCTTCGTCTCTCTTACCTTCTTCTTATTGTGAAAAGGTCTAACGTTAGCATGATTCTCGTGCATCGTTTAAAAAGATTTTCGCAAACCAGACTCGCATGCTGCCCTGCCAGACAGAGACACACGTATTAATCCAGTACGTCTCAAGAACGCCAGAACATGCGATAGATATTGACTAGTAGCAAGCGTACCTGGATCTATCCGTCGTGAAATCTAAAATTTGTCCGTCATTCGCAGGACTAACATGATTTGCCGCTGCCCCCCCTCCCCCCCCCCCCCCCCACACACACACCCATCCCTCCTTTCTACTGGTACTACCAGCGGAGTTCTGTTACCAGAAGATAAAAATGTAAGTTATGTTTGTTTTCTAGTAGCATTTACGTGACCATGAATCCATACATTCAAGTAGCGTGTGACAGTACTCACTTGTAACCGTACTGCTGCTTCTCCTCGGATGTGACCAGAGCGGTGCTGCAACTGCGGCTGAGCCTACAGCTGTGTGGTAAAACATCGGTTTATGGTTAAGATATCCATGGATGCAAAAACTGGAACTAAATCGTTTACGAGGGCATGCTGTTAAGTAAAGTCTCCGAATTTTTATGTGAAAATTGTTTAAAGATTTTTAACCAAAACAAACGTTATTAACATTCTACATCTTTATTCTTTATGTCTATATATTTATTCTTCAACGTAATCACCCTGGCGACGGACACATTCTCCCAACGAGAGATCGGTTTGTAGATGCCGTCACTGTAGAATGTTTGACTTTATCGATGGAGCCAGAACCCCACTTCTGCTTGCACGCCTCATGGCCATCAAAGTGAAGTTCTTGAAGGTGTTCCCTAAGTTCTGGAAACAGGTGAAAATCGAATGGGGCCAAGTCGGGACTGTGTGGAGGAAGATCGATGACAGTGAACCCAAGGCATTGGACTGCTGTCAGATGTCGCAGTGGTCGTGTGTGATCTGGCACTATCATGCTGAAGTGTGTGGACGAACCCTTCGAATTCAAAACTCAATTACAGCACGCTGTTTCTCAAAGATCGACATAATTACATTACACACTGCCATGTTACACACTACAATTAGCAGCCCTCTAGAATAAAGATGTTGACGGTTAATAACGTATGTTTTATTTAAAAAGCTTCAAGAGCTTTCACATAAAATTTCAGAGGCATTACTCTTCAGCGTGCCCGTGTAAAAATTTTGACAGACTTTCAAACTGGTGTAAAAGTTAATCAAATGGTTTGACTCAAGAGAGTACCCGGGTCCTGAACCAGGGGAAAGTGGGGAAACTCGTGTTAGTTTCAAAGTGAATGCAGGAATAGTTTTGAGATTTAACAGCAAATGCTTCTGGGTACACATGCTGTATTATATGTTCTTGCTTTCTTCACACTTCTGCGTGCCTGATAGAGTAGGATTCGAGTTCAACTTGCAAAGACTTTTCTTCTTCTTCTTCTTCTTCTTCTTCCACTCCTCCTCTCTCGACCTCTGTACTATCTATCTTTACTCTCTCCGCCACTTCCCTCTCTACTGCTCCCCTCTCCATTCCTCCCCTCTTCACCTTTTTTTTACACCAACTCTTCCCACTTCACCTCTTCTCACTCCACCCTTTCCGCACTCAGTCCACCCCTTCCACTCTTACTTCAGCCCTTCCCCCTCCCATTCTGCCCATTCCCCTCACATCACCCCTTTTCCTCTCACTAAACCCCTCCCTTCCCTTTCCACCTCTCTCCACTTTCAATCCACCCCTTCCCCAGTTGACATCACCCCTTCCACTCCACCAGTTGCCCATAAGCTCTCCGCACTTCTCCCCCTCTCTCTAAACCTTGTTGCTCTTCTGATTCCAATTCCGTACCCATCTTTTCTTCACTACTTCTCACTCTCCAACTGCACTACTTCCCATTCCGACTGTGCACTTGTCCCTTCCTCTCCACCCTCCTCCCTATAACATCCCTTCCCCCTATCATATCCCTTCCCTCTCCCATTGTGCCCATTTCTCCTCCCACACAATCCCTTCCCCCTTGGATTCCCTTGGAATCCACCCTTTCCCCATTTCAGTCCAACCCTTCCTTCTTCCATTCCACCACTTCCCTCATCCACTTCTTTCGCTTTACTCATTTACTTTCTTCCACTCTTCCCTTTCTCCTCCCACTACACTCCTTCCACTCCCCCACCCCCTGTAATTCTCGCTTGCACTCATATACCCCTACTGTTCTATTCCTTCAGCTTTCCATCCACTTCTCCATCTCCTACTCCTTCTTTTCACACTATATCATGGCCATTTTCTTTCTCACCCCACCCCTTCCCTTTCCTGCTACGCTTCTTCCCCTCCCATGTCACTCTTTCTCTTTCCATCTTCATTGTCACCTTCCCTTTCCATCCCTTCTACCCACTCATTCTACACTGTCCCCTTCCTATTCCACCCCTTCTGCCTCATTCTCTCCTCCTGCATTCCCTTATTTCACCTTCACCCTCTCTCACCCTACCCCTGTAAATTATTGCATGTGCCTTATGTCTCTCCTGTATTGTTGTACATACTCCTAATAATCTCTCTCTCTCTCTCTCTCTCTCTCTCTCCCCCTCCCTCCCTCCCTCCCTCCATCTCTCTCTCTCTCTCTCTCTCTCTCCTCTCTCCCTCTCCCTCCCTCCCATCTGTATCTTCACTTCTTCCTCTGTATTGCTACCTTCTCTCTCTCTCTCTCTCTCTCTCTCTCCTCTCTCCCTCTCCCTCCCTCCCATCTGTATCTTCACTTCTTCCTCTGTATTGCTACCTTCCTCAACTCTCCATGTTGATAACGTCTTCTCTTTTCACTTGTCCTGTTGGAATTGACAATTTATCTTCCTTTTCAGGTGACTGCAAAAGCAGAGAAATTCGACAGAACATAATCAGTGGAAAACAGTAAGTGTAATAATGATTACGCTCTTTATTTTTGAATTTTGGTTATGTCTGAAACTTATTTTTGCCTTTTTTATGTTGTCTTGATTTGTTGTTACTGTGCTTGCAAAGCTGCTTGATTTTAGCTGTGTCTGATATGCTGTCATATTTAAACAATGGGGACAAGGAGCAGTATCCTTTCATTTTGTGTGATGTTCGTCTACATAGCATCAGTGCAGTGGATACATACCTAGATTATTTCTGTTTTGGTTCAGGAAGTGCTGCTACAACCCGTTACAGTGTGTCTACAGTGTGGTATCAGAAAATGGCATTAGCTAAGGATATGAGAGAATTTAGTCCACTAAGGAATCCAGAGAAACTTAATATGTCATAGTGTAACTTGTGCACGACTAGCTGAATTCTCTCTGTAATCAGAGAGCTCCTAGCAATCACTAGTTTCAAAAAGTCTAAATCTGTAACTTAATGCTTCTTCACTACTTTCTGGTTTTCCTTCAGACATATGGAACACTGAAATGTAATAAAATACAGGCACTTAAACGCAACTTGAAATATGGAACCTAAATGTACTTCTTGTTCTAGACCAGGCACACTACTGTAGAGAGCACTTATTAAACTTCAGACAATCACAACCAGACTAAATAGAAATTGATGCGACTTTCGTGTCTAAGTATTGTTTATTTGTACCAATAAACGTATTCCAACGCCCATGTCTTGAAATGCAGTTAAATGTGTTGTGTTTAAGCCAATCATAACATCCCCAAATTTGTGCCAACTCGGGTGATCAGGGAGAATGTAAAATAATAGTCAACGTTCTGTAAATGTTAGTATCTGAATAATGGGCAACTGAATATCCCAAATTTTGCGTCAATGAAGCTGTCGTATTTGTACCATAAGCGTATGGAGCAGCATTCTTTCATTCTGTGTAATGTTCGTCTTCATTACATCAATACAATGGGTACTTACCTTGATTTTACTGTATTGGTTCAGGAAGTGCTGCTATGATCCGTTACACAGTCAGTGTGTCTGCAGTAAGGTATCCAAAATGCCCTTAGCTGAGGATATGGCAGACCTTAGCACACTAAGGAAATATGAGAAATGCTTCATACATTGAATTGAACAGAACGCAAACTGCGACAAGTACCATTCGAGAGCTAGTAAAAAGAAACATTTTCACGAATGCTAGACATTTATTATACATCCATAGCCAGCACAAGTATGGGAATATCTTTTAAGCAGAAGGTACAGCAAAACAAATGTTAGCGAATAAAAAACAATAATTAACGAACCAATAATTTATTACAATATGTAGTGTTAAATTCATGCAAAGATACAATACTTTAGACAGACATAAATACCTCTGTAGTTAATTGTTCGGCTCTTCCAGTTTACACAACATTGTCTACAAAGGATCATCTAGGTATTTTATTGTCATTGTTGTAAACTGTATGGGGGACTTTCAGACCCGAATGTGGGAGTGAACTTTCAGTGACGATCTCTGACTCTGCTACTGCCAAAGGCCCCGGTGCAGTAACTTGAGTTCGACATTTGCAACGGTGGAGCGTATTTTTCGTTTGGCGTTGTCTTACCGCTACTATGCTTTGAGGCAGATCTGTTTCACATAATATATGGACCTTCACGAAAATCATAAGTAGAGAGAATGCTTTGCTGCACAGATATGAAAGTTCACCTATGTACCAGAGATACCGGTGAGCATACACTATGGTTTTCAGTAACTCTGTGCTGTAGGTGAACATTATCCATTATGAAGGATCCTTCCGCCTTTCATCTCAATGTGTGTAAGAAACTGGAGCTAAACATCGTCCCACGGAGACGAGTTCACAGCGGTTTGCATGCTGTTCACCCCACCGTGCTTCCAAGGTACCGAGCGAATGAACAGCGAGAAGTAATCACGGCACAAGTGACTACATATTAATACTGCATTGCATTCAGTTAAGATTAGTTCGAGGTTAGCGGGTAAGAAACGATAATACTAAGAAAAATGGCGTAGTACTCCAGTTCGTCCAGCGGATCGTACATGCGCGCGTAAGTACATTTCGGTCGACAGTCAGAAGCTAGAGCAACAGAATAGCTGTAAGCGGCTCAGATTCATTGCGTCTGCCTAGAGAATCGGGTTAGAGCAGCGAAAAGGTGCGAACGGCGGCTGCGAAGGCGGAGGCGCGATGCGGAGTGGAGGCGTCGGCGTCGGCGTCGGCGTCGCGGCGTGGCGTGGCGTGGCGTCGCTCAGTGCGCGGTCCTCGCGCCCTTCTGCTGGTTCCGCTTCCGGCCCATGTGGCAAATCTTGAAGTGGCACAGCGTCGGCATCATCCCCTGCACTGTTGGGACAGACGGAAAATGCTCGTGTCATACACAGTAATACAAGCTCACGAGAGAAAATATTGAGTCTCTGGTAATCCCCGAAGGGAAGTGGGACTGCAGCCGGACACGTAGTACTAGAATAACGACAACAAACCCAGCGGCTATATTTGAAACTATCGTCGTTTATTCTTTTTAAAACATGCTACCAGTTTCGACACCACATAGTATCTTCTTCAGGCCACGAACGTAACCTACCATCCACAACGGCTTTTCATGTGCAGTGAACAGAATTGTATACAGTGGGCCAAATTAACTGGATTCCGTACCTTCTGTGGCAACAACAAGCCCAGCATGGTCAGACGACATGTTGTCTGACCATGTAAGACAAAATACAGGGTGTAAATAAAGTCTGGGAACACTTCCAGTTATTTATTGCTCAAGGATCAGACACTGTACAGATATCATACATCTGTCATTTTGAAGAGAAACCCTGAAATTTTTTTTCATTTATTCCGCCATGGCGTATTTTGGTAACTCGCCGAGCGCTAGTCGCAAACATGACGAGTTCAGGTGCGGAGCGAGTTTTCTGTGTGTTGGAGGTCATGAAATTGCCTCCCCGATCACCAGATCGCACTCCGTGTGACTTTTTTCTGTGGGGACACATTAAAGATCTGGTGTGTGTACCGCCTCTACTACGTGATGTAGCAGAGCTCCTGGAGAAAATATGGGAAGCGACTGCCAGAGTCTACGATACCATGCTGGGATGGGTACGGCAAGAATTCGATTACCGTATTGACATCTGCCGGGTCACTCATGGTTCGCATATCGAATGTTGGAGAAAAAAAAACCTTTCAGACTTTCTCTTCAAAATGCAATATGTATGACATCTGTGCAATGTTTAGTTGTTGTGCAATAAATAATTGAAAGTGTTCCCGGACTTTATGTACACACTGTATTAGTTACTCCTCTTAAAAGGGCACACTGGTCACTTTGGAGTGAACGCTGGGTTAGAGATTTTACCAGTTGGTGCAGTTGTCTTCAACCACTGACGTAAGCTGTGGAAGGGAAGTAACGTAGATGTGCCAGTCGGTCGCATGGAATCAACGCAATGAGATGGCTTGACGTGGAGCCATGGCAGAAAGCAGCCGACGTGTTGGGAAGTGTCATGACAACAGTGAGAACGAAGTTACCCGATTTCCTGCGGTATCGGTGTGAACTGTCCAACGTGTCTGCAAGGAATGGTACACCACTTGCAGCTGTGTAACACAACTTAAGAACAGTAGTAAGAAATCCTAACCGAAAGGAACCGGAGACGCGTGTCACGTTCACTGTCAGTCAATCATTTTCATAAGTGATAGGAGTTGATACTGTCCGTGATTGTAGGTCCATCTCAACGAGCGAATATTGCCGTGAGACCTCCATACGAGCCAACTTGTAGAAGGGTACATCGTAGATTGCCATTGCTCAGAGCGGCATCTAAAGCGGCTCATCTTCAATGGACCGAACAACACGGAAAGTGGACATAGACGACTGGTGGCGAATAATGTCCTCAGACGAGTCGCGATTCTGCGTCTGTTCAAGTGATGCAAAACGTGGAGTGCACCAACAGCTGAGAGAGGCGTTTAACCTGCGTTGTGTGGAGGGTATACAGGCTAATTCTTATTGACGTTTAAAACCCCCCGAAGCGATGTAGAGTCTAGACAAGTAATTTAATATAAGATACATTGGGCTGCAAAAGTTGGGAAATACCCATAAAGTGGACGACAGATGTTGAACATGTAACGTCACCAGATGACGTACTTAGCCGTAAGTGCAGCGATTGGGCTTGTCAGTCCTATCCTTGCCGGTAGGGGGTAGTGCTACACATTGTTTCACTAGGCTACAGTGTTTTAGAACACCTTTCGAAACGTAATCTGTTGTAAACGTAGAAGCTACAAAATTGTTGTCCCCCTTGTAACCAAGCAAAAGCTGTTCCTATTTCGTGTTTCTTTCCTTTGTTTTTCCTGTTTTTTGTTTTCATACGAGGTCTGTTCAAAAAATTCCGGAACATTCCTAATTTCGCGCCAGTGATGTGTTGGAGCGTAATGCGGTTGGGATCTCTGCACACGCCTGTATTCAATATGTAACTGCCGGAAGTTTCATTGTTGTATGTCAGTTAGTTATTGTTCAGTGCTGTATTGAATGGAACGTTGTGCCGCACTGTTTGCGAATTTAGAAATGGCAGAGTTAGAGGAGCAACGCGTCTGCATTATATTTTGCGTGAAACTCAAGAAAACCTTCATGGAAATACACCAAATGATGCAGAAAGCCTACAGTAATGAGAGTTGAAGCCTTACTCGGTATTATGAATGGGAAGTTAAAGATGACCCTCGTTCAGGATTCCCTTCGACGTCTGCCGACGACTCTCATGTCAGGAATGTTAACGAAATTGTGTGTGCCAATCAAAGAATGACTGCCCGAGAGATTGCAGAAGAATGTAACGTATCAGTTGGATTATGTCATGAAATCTTGACATAGCATATTGGAATGAATCACGTTGTCGCGAAGTTCGTCCCACGGCTCATGAGGCAAGACCAGAAAGACCTTCGCCTCGCAACTGTGTCGAACTTTTGAACCGCGTAAATGAGAACGATATGTTCCTTACGAGAATCATAAGCGGTGATGAGACTTGGGTTTACGGTTATGATGTTGAGGCCAAGGTTCTGTCTTCACTATGGGTCTGGGAAGTTTCTCCAAGATAAAAAAAAAGCTCGTCAGGTCAGATGTCAAAGTCACGTTGATAGTTTTCTTTGGCTTTGAAGGATTAACATGAATTCGTGACACAGGGACAGATGGTACTATCGGGACGTTTTGCGACGCCTGCAGGAAATGTGAAAAGGAAACGTCATGAAGTGTGGCGCGACAATTCATGGCTGTTGCATCACTCATCCCTGTCCGTGCGTGAGTATTGCACAAACAACGAAATTATGTGCTGCCTCATCCTCCGTACTTTCCAGACCTGGCCCATCGGGACTTTTTTTCATTTCCAAAGTTGAAAAACCCACTGAAAGGACGAAGATTTGCAACAGTAGACGAGATAAAAGAAAATCCGCAGACGGCGCTTCGCGCGATCCAACTAGAGGCTTATCAAGACTGCTTCCGGAAGTGGAAACGGCATTGGGAGCGGAGTACCAGTTGTGGAAGAGAGAATTTCTAAGGAGACCATGCACAATAAGTAAAAGGTTATGTTATGTTAACCGGGGACCTAGAAACGACGGAGAGGCTCCTTCCCCGCCGCAGCCCGCAGTGTTCCACAACCCCACGACGACTACCGCAGTCCACTTCACCCCTCCGCCGCTCCACACCGAACCCAGGGTTATTGTGCGGTTCGGCCCCCGGTGGACCCCCCCAGGGAACGTCTCACACCAGACGAGTGTAACCCCTATGTTTGCGTGGTAGGGTAATGGTGGTGTACGCGTACGTGGAGAACTTGTTTGCGTAGCAATCGCCGAGTCAGAATAAGGGGAACCAGCCCGCATTTGCCGTGGCAGATGGAAAACCGCCTAAAACCATCCACAGACTGGCCGGCTCACCGGACCTCGGCATAAATCCGCCGGGCGGATTCGTGCCGGGGACCGGTGCTCCTTCCCGCCCGGAAAGCCGTGCGTTAGACCGCACGGCCAACCGGGCGGGCAAGTAAAAGGTAAGCGTATAAAAAATTTGTAGATGAAGTTCCGGATTTTTTGAACAGGCCTCATACTTTATTTAGTAAAGAATACATAGGTCATTTACTGCTTGCAATGCAATTTGAAAGCTTATACTTATTTACGTGTGAGGTGATACGGTAAATATTTGTTCACTAAACTTTGCAATTACCAGTGGAGACCGCGAGACTGGTCAATAAAATAATAAATATTACTTTAATGTAAAAACGCAATTGTCTAACGTAAAAAAAATACTGTCTACCAGAGGCAAGAGTCGAACCCTGAGCCCCACGCGCTAAAGTAGCGCACATAGGCCTGCAGCCACACCAAGTACTTGACTTGGGCTGGGATGATCAGGTGCGACAGACCGATAGGCTCCACCGCTGCGCGTACGGCGAGGTACGTCATCTGCTAACGTCACATGTCCAGTATTTGTCATCCTCTTTTGGCATATTTCGCGACATTTGCGGCCCCATGTGTCCTATACTAAATTACCTGTCCTGACACCATCTACGTAGCTTCGAGGGTTTTTAAACCTTAATAAGAATCATCCTGTAGTTTAGGGTGGAGGTATTTCTGTGATGTTCTGGCGTTGTTTTTCGTACCATGAGCTGAGTCTACTGGTTCATGTTACCTTGAACATGAACCAGGATGTTCATTTCAGCATTCTCATTGATAAAGTGTCGCCCTTTCTGCTACATCTTCACGATGAGCATACTATGGAAATTACCGTCTTCCAAGAAGACAGCAGGCGTTCTCACAGTTCTGCAGACATATGTTTCAGGTTTGACGAACTCTCAAGCACTCTATCGTAATTCGACTGGCCCGCTAAATTACCCGATCTCAGTCCCGTAGTAAATGTGTGGGAGTATTTAGAACATCGAGTGAAACGGAGCAATCAACCCCCACGAAATTAGGTAGCACTGAGGGATCTACTTATCGCTGAAAATACAGTTGTACATATAAAGTTCAAAGTGAGTGAAAATGTGCGGAATGGATGTGTCAGTATGGTGCAGCACAAACGAAGTCGATAGAAAGTGCAATTACCTGAACCAGATATACAACATGTCGGCCGGCTGGTGTGGCCGAGCGGTTCTAGCCGCTTTAGTCTGGAACCGCGCGACCGCTACGGTCGCAGGTTCGAATCCTGCCTCTGGCATGGATGTGTGTGATGCCATTACGTTAGTTAGGTTTTAGTAGTTCAAAGTTCTAGGGGACTGATGACCTCAGCTGTTAAGTCCCACAGTGCTCAGAGCCATTTGAACCATTTTTTTACAGCATGTCCACTGTTCAGTGATGCTATTAATGGTGGTGTCTATTAGCCCCATACGATGCGGATGTTATTCTTACTAAATGACAGGCATCGAGCGTATGAAGGGGGAGGAATGCAGCCAGCAGCAACACTCATCCTGAGCTCTTCCCTGTTATTGTCTGTGACATTCAAACCGACAGATCGCGATGGTAACACCATACGCGGAAGTCTTTCCTATTGAAGGTATTTGTCGCCGTGACGAGCTCATTGTGGCCGAGCGTTTTCACTTTGTCGAAAAATTTATCACCAACTGTACCGGTGTAACGACTTCTGTAAACGTCATGATGTAGCATCTTCACGTTTTCACAGCGCAGTGAATGATCCAGTAAGTTTCGGGGGATCCAACCGCAGAAACCCTAAGTCTTTTCCTGAAATTTCGCCTGTGTGTCTTTCGGCCATCTTCCGAGACAGATGACAGACTGAAGCTGCAGTACTCGCGGCGTTATTATAACCTGCGGAAACATCACGTGAAGAAACATGGTTTCTGCAGTTGGACGTTCGAAATCTAATGGATCGTGAATACGTCACCTGCGCATACTATTCTCCCAGTTAATAATGTTGGCTCTCGAAGTCACGGCAGCCATTTCTCCTTCAAATAGTTTTCCTGTTTGGTGATCCCATAAAGAAAAAAAAGTCTTAACAGTGCCAGAAATCGAACGTTTGGTCTTCTGGGTGGTTAACCATTCAATTATTAACACGTATTGTTCTTGTTTAATACCAGTGTATTGTCCTCGTCTGATATCAGTCAATATGGTTGAAACACCTCCCATCCTGCGTTTATGACCGAGATTTTCGAGAGGTTTCCCTTGGTTGAAAGGCAAATTCCCGGACTAAAAACTCCCTCCTAAAAATTCCCAATTGGGATTCCCTCTCCCCTTAGCAGCTTGCTTGGTTTTTGGGTCAGTAGTTTCTGGTTCCACATGTGTCTATACTCGGAGTAGTCCGCTCATCTAGCAGATAAAATGGGTGTTAAAAATAAGAACAAGATCCCGACATTTCTTGCAGGAAACCGGTTGGAGTATTTCTCCAACACTAGGTCGCGATTCGACTGATAACTCGAAAAGATGATATCGGTGAAATATGCCGAGACTGCATTCTCATAAAAAAATGACGGCTCCTGAAGGAATGCCTTTATGTACTAGTGTTGGCAGCTGTGCACTTTCTTCACTAAGGTGGTACTCACAGTTCCTCTTGTCATCGGGAGTGTGCGGGCCGCCGTACGGGAGCGGGTGTTCACCGTCTCCCTCGGGGTCGTCTGCGACATCTCCCGGCTCCAGCAGCGGCCCGGCGTCGTGGTCGGCCTGCGCGTGCTGGTCACGCTCCTGCATCATGCGTAGCAGTAGCATGCGCAGCAGCCGCGTCTGCTCCTCCTGCGGAACACAAACAAACACACACATTCACTACGAGGCGTCCATCTGACGGCCAAGATGCGAACTGCTAGCCATAAGTTACCAAAATTCGAATTTTGCGCGTGAATTGCGTATAAATACCCTGTAGTACAGCTACTTGCCTCCACGTACATACCCATTAAAAGTCTGGCAAGTAGTTGCGAGCTGAGTGGTTTCGTTAATGAACACACACTCATGCTCATAAATTAAGGATAATGCTGGTACATGGTGAAACAACGCTCTGGTGGGCGGTTTGCGGGTTTAAATCACCTCAGGGTATGACCGTGCGGTGCATTTGACCTGCGGTCGTCGCACGGTGGCGCTGGCAGCAGTCCACATACGCAGAGGTGTGTTGGTGCATGTCAGAGTACGGTGCAGCGAGTAAGTGTGCAGACGTTTTCAGACGTGCTAATGGTGACTGTGTGTTGAAAATGGCTCAAAGAACACATATTGAAGACGTTATGAGGGGTAGAATACCAGGGCGACTGGAGGCTGGTCAAACACAGCAGGTCGTAGCACAGGCCCTCCGTGTGCCACAAAGTGTGATCTCAAGATCATGGCAACGATTCCAGCAGAAAGGAAACGTGTCCAGGCGCTACAGTACGGGACGTCCACAGTGTACAACACCACAAGAAGACCGATATCTCACCATCAGTGCCCGCAGACGGACACGGAGTACTGCAGGTAGCCTTGCTCGGCACCTTACCACAACCACTGGAACAGTTGTCCCCAGACACACAGTCTGCAGACGACTGAACAGACATGGTTTATTCACCCGGAGACCTGCAAGGTGCATTCCACTGACCCCTGGTCACAGGAGAGCCCGTAAAGCTTGGTGTCAAGAACACGGTACATGGTCATTGGAACAGTGGTCCCCGGTTATGTTCACGGACGAGTCTAGGTACAGCCTGAACAGTGATTCTCGCCGGGTTTTCATCTGGCGTGAACCAGGAACCAGATACCAACCCCTTAATGTCCTTGAAAGGGACCTGTATGGAGGTCGTGGTTTGATGGTGTGGGGTGGGATTATGATTGGTGCACATACACCTCTGCATGTCTTTGACAGAGGAACTGTAAAAGGTCAGGTGTATCGGGATGTCATTTTGCACCAGTATGTCCGCCTTTTCAGGAGTGCAGTAGGTCCCACCTTCCTCTTGATGCATGATAATGCATGCCCCTACCGAGCTGCCATAGTGGAGGAGTACCTTGAAACAGAAGATATCAGGGGAATGGAGTGGCCTGCCTGTTCTTCAGACCTAAACCACATCGAGCACGTCTGGGATGCTCTCGGCCGACGTATCGCTGCACGCCTTCAAACCCCTAGGACACTTCAGGAGCTCCAACGGGCACTGGTGCAATAATGGGAGGCTATACCCCAGCAGTTGCTCTACCACCTGATCCAGAGTATGCCAACCCGTTGTGTGGCCTGTGTACCTGTGCATGGTGATCATATCCCATATTGATATTGGGGCACATGTGCAGGAAGCAGTGGCGTTTTGTAGTACATGTGTTTCGGGGCGGTTTACTCAACTTATCACCGTAGACTTACAGATCTGTGTGGTGTGTGTTCCCTATGTGCCTTTGCTAATAGCGCCAGTTTTGTGTAGTGCCACGTTGTGTGGTACCACATTCTGCAATTATCCTTAATTAATGGGCATGAGTGTATTTCCATTCTCATGTTTCCGCAACTTTGCGATTGCTGGCCAGAAAAAGTAGTATGTCTGTATGAAGTTTAAAACAACATTTGGGAAAATCGCTGCAGAAACATGCCAAATTTTGGAGCAAGCTTTTTGAGGCATTTTTAGGTCAGACACAGACTTACGACTGGTTCCCCGCTTCAAATTCGTGCGAACTGAAGATGACGACCGTTCCTGTCGTTCGTGTCCTAGAACCAAACTAGAAAATATTCAGAAAGCGAGGGTACGGATTCAGCAAGATCGTTTACAGGCCATCCAAATCCTTTGCGACACCCTGGAAATAATTTACGATACATGTCAACGTATTCTGTGAGAAGAATTGATCACGAGTAGGCCTGCGACGAAGTTTGTGCCACGTCTTCTTCAAGATGATCAGAAGCAATATCACATGGAAGTCAGCAGGGAACTTAAGCAATTGCTTCAAGACGATCCGAACTTACTTTCAAAGATTATCATCGTCGATGAAAGTTGGGTTTATGACTATGAATCTGAAAGATCTTACAAGATGGCACTTTTCTCCATCTGCCGTACCCACGACACTCACCTCCATGTAACTTCTTCATGTTCCTCAAGATGAAAGTCAATTTGAAGGGGTGAATAATTAATACACAGAAGGAGATTCATGAGGAACCATAGAGTGTACCAAAACCCTATCTTCAAGGATGCATTTAAAAAGTGGCAGGACTGTCGGAATTCACGTACTCACTCCAAGGGGGACTTGTTTGAAGCTAATGGTACAGAATGATATCTAGTTGAAATATAAAAATTTTAACTAATGTATTTCGGGAACTTTCAAACACTACCTTGTAACTTGCGTAGCAAACAGTAGATAATGTCGAAGGTGAATCTTCCTGACAGATTAAAACTGCTTGTCGGAGCGAAATTATTCCTTAAATCTTGTCTTTTGCGGCCTATGCTCCTACCGACCAAGCTATTCAGGCCCAACTCTCTACCAACGCTGACGGCGCACACTCCGCTACAGAGTGAAAGTTGTAATACGGAAACAACCCTTGCACTGGCTAAGCTGTTTCTCCGCGATATCCTTTCTGTCAGAAGTGCTAGTCACGCAAGGTATGAAAGAGATGTACTGTGACGTTTGCAACGAAAGAGGGAGGTGTTAGTCAGTCGTGCTGGGATATCGGCCGGTAAGAACATTGTCCGTGAAAGGCACTGTTCCAGGCTCGATTGCCAAACTGGCACACAGTTTTAATCTGCGAGTAAGTTTCAAGGCAGTGCGCACTTCGCTGGAGACTGAAAGTTTCGTTCCGGAATGCCGGACATGTCTCTATGTACCACAGAATTCTGATAATTCTTGTTTTGTGTCTAACTGAAACTTGAATATCAACTGTGCAATGACGGTTGGTTACACCACTAATACACGCTTTGGATACCCATCTCCTTTAGTTCGTTCGTTCATTTGTTAGACAGACCTCACCATGTACCGAAATGTCAATGGAAAATACTCTGGGAAACTACACTGGTGCGCAAAATTTAAGGATGCAACTAACTTTTGCATGCTGTGTCGCTGCCAGGTAATATAGCTGTATGAAACTAGGATCACAGACAGAACGAAAGAACTACTACATCACAGTATATAAGGTTGCCGAAACAAAACATCCATTGAGAAGAACACGGGAAACTGAAGAAATTGGCCCAGGTCATTACACGAAAAACACCCACAATACATGAAAGAATCACCTTACACTTGAACTACGCCCTCCACATACGATCAGTTAAACACTGTACTGGGCCGTCATTTCACTCGAAGCTTCGCATAATTTTAAAAATAGGCAAATCTCGACTTGTCGGGCCACACGAACGCGTAGAGTCAACTGTTATTCACTTCCTGTGTTGTTTGTTCCACTGAAGAGGTCCGCAAGCAGTGGCGTTCTGTGAGTTACCCCCCCCCCCCCTTCCCCCTTCCCCCATATTTCTATTGCTTGCAGTTCTCTTTGGATTGTTCGCTCGGAAACTGATTGAAATGTTCCTACATTTACTGACAGCAGCTATTCTTGTCGAGTATGAAACCGATCTGTGCTTGACAAGGCGTGATACTTGTCTCTGGCCCCTGTCAGGATATTTTTACGATCACAGTTCTTATTATTACGTGGGTGCGAGTGGTACAGAATTCCTTTTAGACACTTTGGCAGTCTGTATTGATACAGAACAAGTCGGGCAACTTCATTCATGGTGTGGTTATGGCGTGTCCAAACACGATACTTCGTGAAACTTCCTGGCAGATTAAAACTGTGTATCAGACCGAGACTCGAACTTGGGACCTTTGCTTTTCGCTTGCAAGTGCTCTAATCTGCCAGAAAGTCTTATATAAGCGCACACTCCGCTGCAGAATGGAAATTTCACTCTGGAAACATCCCCCAGGCTGTGGCTAAGCCATGTCTCCGCAGTATCCTTTCTTCCAGGAGCGCAAGTTCTGCAAGGTTCGCAGGATAGCTTCTGTGAAGTTTGGGAGGTAGGAGGCGAGGTACTGGCGGAATTATAGCTGTGGGGACGGGTCGTGAGTCGTGCTTGGGTGGTTCAGTCGGTAGAGCACTTGCCCGTGAAAGGCAAAGGTCCTGAGTTCGAGTCTTGGTCTGACAACAGTTTTAATCTGCCAGAGAAGTTTCATATCAGCACACACTCCGCTGCAGAGTGGAAGTTTCATTCTGGTTCACGATACTTCCGTTTCTGCCACACTGTCACGACTCACGGCGCGCCACTTTACTGTGGTTGTTCCATCCAGTCTACTGGCACATACACACCGCTTCACTGTCATGACTTATTGTACGGGTGGAGGGCCACACGACCCCTTCGTAGATGTTGTACATCATCTGCAGTGCTCGAAAGCGAGAAATATGCTCTTTTAAACGGGTGAGTAATACTATGTCCAGTGAGCTCATTTCTATTTGGGGAACCCTTTGCTTCTCTTCCAGCTTTTGAGATTAGGCTGAAAGGAATTGATTTTTTTCCCTGTGCTGGATCTCAAACCGACTGCCCTAACTATTCGGTCAAGAAATGAGTTTTGCGTCTCTATAAATAGCGCACGAGGCACTGTACAGTGCATGGCTGAAGGTAAATCGTACCAGTATTATCAGTTTTCTTTCCTATTCCGTTGGTATATTGAGTGAGGCAAAATGACACTCAGTTTGCATGTGTGTATATCTTAATGTCCCTTTTTTCGTGTTTCCTTCGTGAGGTAGTCGCCATGTGTTTTTCGATTACAGCTTCTCTAAATGTACTCAACAATGTTTCACGAGAACTACACTGTCTGATCGAAAGTCCATCACCTATTAGTGGACAGTAATTTGGGGTGTCTCTATCTTTTGCCCTTATGGCAGCTTGAATTCTGCTGACGACGCTTTCAATGTAGTCTCTGAATGTCTGGAGAAATGGCAGCCCGTTCTCCGTCAAGAGCCGAAACCAGAGAAGGCGGTAATGTTCGACGCTGGGGTCCACTCAAAAGTGTTCGTTTGGGTTCAGGTCGGTGCTCTAGAGAGACCACTCCATTTCAGGAATGTTTTTATTCACGAACCACTGATTCACAGATGACGCTTTATTGCAGAGTGCATTGTTACCCTGATACAAGCAGTCATCATCTCCGTACTGTTACTCTGCTGTATGTAGTACACAATTCTGCAAAAAAGTGTTCATATCCTTCCGCATTTACCGTTTTCTTAAGCGCAATAAGAGGAGCCCACCCTAACCGCGAAAAACAGCCCCATATCGTAACATCACCTCCTCCATACTTCACTGTAGGCGCTACACATTATGGCGGGTAAAGATCCCCAGGCATTCGCCAAACGCAAACTCTTTCGTCGGATTGTCATAGGGTATAGCTTGGTTCGTCACTCTAAATCACTCGTTTCCAGTCATCCACTGTCCAGTGACATTGCTCTTTACACCACCTCAAGCGTCGCGCAGCAACGACTACAGAAATGTCTTTATTATGAGGACCAGCTCGATCATTATACCCAATTCTTTTTAATCTCCGTATGCACAGTCATTGTGCTAGATGAACTGCTGGGAGCAGTTTGAAACTAACGTGTAATTCCTTCCACTGATTTCATGGACTTTTTTTTACAAATACCCTCCGCAATGCTCGACAGTCCCCGTCCGTAAGTACAGTGAGGTCTACCTTCTCTTGGTTAGAATGGTTAAAATTTCCGTTACGGCTTTGTTACTAGGTTGCATCCAATTACTAGTTCACTTTCGAAGTCACTGACTTGTCCTGGCTGAGCCATTTCGCTGACACCGCTTCTCTGCTAACAACACAATACTTCCCGCCTGCTTTTATACTCTCCTGACATGTAGTGATCAGTTCCGCATTACATGGGTCTGTCCGGATACCTTTGATCATATCGTGTACGTCCTTTCTATTGCAAGGATTCCGATTTCAGTTATCTTAACATTTCGTTTACGCTTTCGTATCGGGTATACCGAATTGTTACGGCCCTCGCAACTAGTATTTGAATTAGTCGATATCTGTTGTCAAGCCTAATTGATAAAGACTCCAAACACGGGAATAATACTATAGAATTGGCCAGAGCAAGGACTTGTATCCGGTTTCTTTTACAGACGCACTGCATTTTCCAGAATCCGTACAACGAATCTAAGTCTTCCATCGCCTTACGTGATTGTTCCAGTTCATTTGGCTTCTTAGTGCAGCAGGACATTGATAGCTCTGCATGCTAGGGGATCTGCTTATGCCGTATTATCAAATATTCCGAATTATCGTGGTTACTTTTTTTTTAAAAAAAAAGACCTTGTCTTAAAAAAAGGGTATAAACAAAACCTATTGTTTTAATGTGCAAAAACAAGTAACAGTGTTTTGTTACACATAATAGTAGTGGTTAGATTACAGTATAAAAAAATTAAAAGTATTTATTGCTATTCTGTAAAAACGAAATTGAAGTAAAAGCCGATTACTGTACTTTTCTATTACATCAGATTAAGGCATATGTGTCACATTTTTAGTGGTCTGGGCTTTTGATATTTGCCAATCACAAACAAAGGGAGTGTATTGTTACCTGAAGCATTTCCACATACTAAGACAGTTATTCTGCCTTTATTCTATTTAAAACACTTTGCGGTGGACTCCATAGCTTCCACTGGTGTTCAATTGGGCAAACAGCGCCATAACAGGCCAATCGTATCAGCGCTACAAATTTGTTGTGGGGAAAACTTACGCTCATCACCAAGCTTTTGAAGCATTATTTTGTACTCGTTTGCAGCAGTCTTATCAGCAGATTTTATTGCAACATACACTGCTAGTTTACGGATGCTAATTCGTGCCGGATTATCGTGATCTTACTGTATTACGTTTAAATGCTTATAAATTGTGGAATCCTTAAGATGTACAGCAGTAATCTTTTAGTCGGATGCTATCGGGTTCTTTCTCTTTGTTATAAGCATCACCTTACACTTATCCACATTAAAAGGGAGCTGCCGTTCCTTAGCACAAGTGGAAATATTGTCGAAGTCTCTCAGCAATTCCTTACGGCCGTTGAACGGCGACGCTTTTCTGTACATAACTGCATCGTCAGCGAAAAGTTTTAAAGTGCTGCTGATCCTACTTGATGAATCGTTGAAATATACGGAAAACATTAGAGGTCTCATTATGCTTCCGTGATTCACACATGAAGTTACTTTCGTCTCAGTAGATTATTCACTGTCCAGTATGACGTACTGGGTTCTAATAGTCAAATACCAGTAAACCGCACTCTGATTCTTTAATGAAACTAGCTCCCATGTATAAAACGTCATATCTCCTGAAGTATGTGTCGTACAGTGATATAACTGTGCAGATACAGTCGGTGGTATGTGTGAGTACTTTCTGAAAAAAGTGTTGCGAATAGATGTGGTAGTAAAGAAGTAATAAATTAAAACTACATCCCCGATGCTACATTTTACTGTGTGGGCAACGAAAATGTAATAAACGATAAACTTTTTCCCTTTCACCATTTTGTTGGGTTTGCCAGTGAGAGAAAGTTTCGTAAAGGCTTGAAATTATGCGCAAACTTCGTTGCAGATCGCTATGTGCTCTTATTGTGAAAGCTGAGTGAATATAGTTTGGGTAATTTACGCGCTGCGAGTTGCACCGCCTCAAGACATACTCGTGTACACGGATTCCATCTATAATATTTGACATATTGTGTTAAACCCTGAACAGAAGATTATAGCTCTTAATGAGTATATTATGACGGCACTTTAAATTTTTAAATCCGGTCAATAATTGTGTGAAATATTGAATACCACACTTTTGTTGCCCCTTGGGACCCGTTAGATATGCAACGTGGAACTAATCTTGTAGTAATACGCAGTGAGGCAGCTAAGACAGGCAACTCCAGATAAATTCAGGATGCATAAATATATTGAGGTGCG
Source organism: Schistocerca cancellata (assembly GCF_023864275.1). NCBI lineage: Eukaryota > Metazoa > Arthropoda > Insecta > Orthoptera > Acrididae > Schistocerca > Schistocerca cancellata. The sequence goes on from NC_064628.1 coordinate 677,320,770, forward strand.
GTTTTCGCCAGGTTAAAGCGTTCATTATGGCAAATTTCCAGACGTTCGCAATTAATTTTATCGTTTATAGTCTCGAAATTACGACATCGACTTCGTTTCTTTCTAATGGAACTGTATACTTTTTCTGTGACATTTGAAAGAAACTTCTAAGAGACCATCAACGATGTGGCATATATGGGACTTGATCAAACAGTACGAAGATTACAGCGCCGCGAACCACTGTCCCGTCTTCAGAAGAAAAGGTTCCACAAACGTCTGCCTACTATACACAATGTTAGCAAGCACGTAACTGGGGTACAGTTCTTGTGTTTACCTCTGCCCTTGAAGCCTATCTATCTCCTGTTATGCTGTTGTAGCAATCGGGTAACTTGTTCGTAAAGGTATTGAGACGAAAAAGTGCTTCGGTTGTATGTTGAAAAGTATCCAGGCCGTGCCGAGCACTCACCATCTGTCTTTGCAGACGTAATAAAAATAATTTGGAAGTGTGGAAAATAAAGTACCCCATGGAAAAGAAAATAATTAAAGAAATGAAACTAACATTTTAACACCAGTAACAGAATGCAACTGTCACTAAGAGGCATCTCGGAAGTACGAGAGGGATAAACCAACGAGTGTTCTGCGAACACTACATTCCATTGCATTTCATCCTCTTCAAGTTTCGCTGCATCAACAGTTTCGTGACAATGACTTCCAAAATTACTTACAGTCCTCCGAATGTTATCTAAGAAAAGCGCAAAGTGATGCGGCATGCCTAGGCAAAATTTTGTTTATGGAAGAAGCATCGTTTTCAAACCATGGGCAAGTCAATCTTCACAGTGTGCACTAATCTTCAGTTGAAAATCCACGCTGACTCGAAGACGCTCTTGTCTATCACCGTTTGGTGCGTGTTTTTCAAGACAGGAATCATTGGTCCCTGTTTTATTGATGAGAATCTAAAGAGACTCAAGTATTTCGAGTTCCTCAGGTATACTGTTGCCGCAGTTATTGGAAGACATCCCATTGGATGCAAGACAATCATTTTGGTATCAAGATGACGGATGTACCCCCCACTCCACAAATGTAATAACAGACCCTCGTAAAAAAACATTTTCAAAGCACTAGAACAGGCCGTGCGGTTCTAGGCTGGAGCCGAGCGACCGCTACGGTCGCAGGTTCGAATCCTGCCTCGGGCATGGATGTGTGTGATGTCCTTAGGTTAGTTAGGTTTAATTAGTTCTAAGTTCTAGGCGACTGATGACCTCAGAAGTTAAGTCGCATAGTGCTCAGAGCCACTTCAACCACTTCGCACTAGAACACAAAATCGTGTGCACTCTCGCCAAATTTACTTTTATTGGTGGTGAAAGTTAAAACAAGAGGCCTGTTAGGGAACACAGACGACTCTCGAAGACATGAAACGCCTTGCAACACGGACCTGTGCTGCCATAAACTTGAGATGAAATTCAACGTGCGCTGTTGTTACTCCAGAACCACTGTATAGCCTGTTGCAATGTTCCAGGTCAATTTTTTGAGTACGATATGACAGCTTTAATAATAAGCACGCGAACCGAACCTGAGTTATGTGTTGCTTACATTTTTTGTAACACGGCAGACATTTGTGGAACCTCTTTTTCTGCCGGCGAGACAGTGATTTGCGACGCTGTTATCTTGACACTGTTTGAACCCCTACGTGTTATGTCGCTGAAATTTTTCGTAGAAGCTTGCTTCAGATGCCACAGAAAACAGCATATAACTCCATTAGAAAAAAAGACAAATAATTCGGCGACTTTAAACTAGGGATGGGAAAAACTAACCTGTTAAAACCGATACCGGTATTTTAGTTCTGAGTAACCGGCATTTTTCGGTATTTATTAGGTCTCGCTTATAACAGGTGTTTTTTGAACAAATACCCGAGTAAAAAATCTAAATATCAATTAGTCATAGCGGCAGTACTAAGATTTTTCGTTTTTAAATAAACCTTTTTTAAAAAGGGGTGATTTTTATTCGTAAAATTTGCACTGGTTTGAAATATTAAATTGTTATAGAAAATGGGAAGAGCGATTAGTGCTTTCTTAATAACACTGCCGACAGAAACGAGCAACGAACGAATGGTATAAGAATTAGTGCAACATTGCTGAGACAATAATGTTCCTGTTGCCGTGACGTGGCTTAAGGCACGCGTATACGAGCAGTGTGCAAGACTTTCCCCCACTTGGTCTATACGGTAATTTCTCACTGTCGTCTCTGGACATCCGTCGTATTGCAGAATGGGACCAACCCTAGTCTGGAAATATTTTTTACGAGGTGATGTAGCAGTGAAGTACAATGCGTCATTTGCTTTAAAAGCTTGAAGATTTGTCTGCCATTCCTATGAAATACTAAAAGAAGAAGGGAATTTGGCAACAGTAATAAATGAAAAACTTAACAACAGTTTATTCATAGTGTAAAAAAAAAAAACAAAAAAAAAACAGAAAGCAGCGAATCTGCTGCATGTTTCTACACAATATCCCTTTATCTGCTTGTAGCGCTTGAAAACGAACAGATTAGCAAGAAAAACAGAATTCTTCAACCTCATTTTTCACGCTTGAACACAAACTATTAGTAATGTCCAAATAGTGGTATGATCCCAGATTGAAACACTGTTTCTGAGCAGAGATTCAAAAAATTAGAATCAAAGAATACGCCTGGTTTTTTGTAGTATTCAACCACTTATCACTTTTCGAGAAAAGCAGAGAACCGTGAATGGACTAAGTATTCTTTTATTTGTCTTTTTAATTTAATATTTTAATTCTACGTATCCTGAAACTGCAAGAGAGTGAGTGTCATAATGTTTCAACAATTGTTCGATTTCTACGTTTATTACAGAAGTAATAGGAAAGAAAAACTAAAAGTCGGTAATTTTGAACGTTTGTAACAGTCAGGTTTCTGACGTGAAAAAAAGGATGTTACCGAACACCGGTTGTTTCAGTGATAACCGCCAAATAAAAATTGTTCGTCAGGAAATTCATCATGCTGTGCGCTATAACCGGGCGAAAATCTCACCGCGATATATTTTTTTCATTCTGGATATACAAGGTGAATCACCAAAAAATTGCAACACAAAATTGTGGAAATGGAAAGTGCTACTGATGTGCAATTTCCGCAAAATGGATTGGTAGGTAGGGGTTCTTATTGTTAGCCAATAAACAGATTGTGATAATACTTAGAAAATGTATTTTTTTGCAAACACATGTTTTTTTTAATGGAACAATTCCTATTGGCATTAAGAAACTAAAAGTAAGGAAATTAGAAAGTCAGTTGTGTTTGTTGTAGGATTCTTGTGCCAGTCGTTTATGAGATATCGTATTTTAAAAACTTCCTACCCCGACAATACCTATGGTAGCACATACTAAAGAACAACCCAAGTGCATGCACCTGTTATGTGGATTCTGATCAGTAACGAGAGAATTAACCACTACCGGTTGCGTTCAAAATAACCACCGGCAGCGGCAATACACGCTTCCAGTCTGGCATGGAACGACTGCTGCACACGTCCTAGCATTTCAGTGGAGATGTCCGAGCAGGCTGCAGTAATTCGTCGTTGCATATCACCGGATGTTGTTGGTATGACCCAGTAGACCGCGTCTTTCAGCTTTCTCCACATAAAAAACTCTACAGGAGTCAAATCGGGGAACGGGCCGGCCAAGGTATAGGTTCTCTGCGTCCAATCCAACAATTTGGAAACAATTCGTGAAGACTTACTGTAGTTCTACGTGCACTATGGGCTGGGCAACCACCATGTTGGTATCAAATTTTCCTCCTAGTCTCCAGGGGAACGTCTTCCAGCGTCCTAGAAGACAGTCGTTTAGGAATGTGGTGGTTTCACTATCCCACACCACACGTTTACACTCGGTGGGTGCTGACTTTCCACATAACGAAGCCAACAGGGATTGTCAACAGACAAATGGTGCATGTTTCGGCGGTTTACGTGGCCGTGATTGGTAAACGCGGTTTCACCACTAAACAAGATACATGTGTAGTATACTGTCTTAATGCCTATATACGGAAGTTAACACGATTCTCATAATCATTTCCATGCAGCTCTTGTCCATGCGTAGGACACTTGCCTGACTCATGCCACTTCCTTGTTCGATTGCGCGGGAGTGGATCAACTGCAACAGCAGCAAGGCCATTAATTTCACCATCTTCTGTCGTCATTTGTTTCCTTCTGTCACGTCGTGTAGGTGCTACTATACAACTTTCACGTAACTGGTTGAAGAGGTTGATAAATAATTGCCGAGATGGTTGACGTCTGTTGAGTCATCTTACCACACGCACCGCGCAAGAACGAACTGCATTTTTCCTACTCTCTCCATGCACCATGAGCATGTCGCCTTTTTCTCCGTTGGTGAGTCCTATCGTCCACTCACGACCTACTGCTTGGACTAGTCACATACTAACTGATTAGCCAGTCGCAAAGCACTCGGACAAACAAGGACACTGTAAGCAAACATAACAACATCGTACCTAGCAACTACGCAGGTTGAATGGCACAAACAAGTGTCGGTGCGGGAACTTCTTAAAATACCATGTCTAGTAAACGACTCGCACTAGAATCCTGCAGCAAACACCTCTGACATTCTAATTTACGCTACTTTCATTTTGTTAATCTCAATAGGCATTGCTCCATTTAAAAAATTATGTTTGCTCAAAACTTCACTTTCAAAGTATTATTACACTCTGTTGATTGGCTAACAATACGAGTCCCTGACTACCGATCCACTCTTGAAAACTGCACGACAATAGCACTTCCCCTTTCAGCAATATTTGCGGGGCAACTTTCAGAATACTGGTCTTGTGTTTGGGGTGGCCCGTCTTGGCTGCCTCACCCAGTATACAGGGTGCGGCGCTTGGATCCGGACAAATTTCAGTTTAAATTTCCCGCCATATCGTAGTTCGTCGGAGGTCGCGATTGGCGTTCTTCAAAGCCATAGGTATCTAGTAAACAGTCAGAACCTCAAAATGCCCGGGATGTTACGGACAAAGTCGGAGTACGCCCGAAGCGGCGCGATTAATGAAAGTCTACGCGCTGAGCGTTCGCCCAGTGAAATAGTTCGATTCTTTGAGTACCCGAGATCAACTCTTTACGATATTGTGACCAAGTATAATGCTTGGAAGAAGTCTGGGGTTCGCGTCCTAGGTATTGTGTTCAGTAACCGCCACATTTATTTTAAAAGAGACAAACTGTCACAAAAGAAGTTTACCTGCGAGTGTTGACGAATGACGTGAAACCGTGGATGGCAACTGTGGCTTTGGGGAGACAATATGTCTTTCAATAGGACGTTGCACCGGCTCATATGAGCCATTTAGTCCAAAACTGGCTCTCGGATAACGTTCCTTGTTCTGGTCAAAGGAGTTCTGGCCACGAGTAGCCCAGATTTGAACCCCGTCGACTACTATGTTTGGAGCATAGTCGAAAGAGTTACCAATAAGACGAGGCACTCTGATTTGGCATCTCTGCGCACCGCTATCGAAGCAGCATTCGCGAAAATAGACTGTGCTGTTTTAAAAAGTGCGTGCGATCGCTTCAGGACAAAATTGGAGATGGCTATTTCGGCTGAAGGTGGTTACATCGAGTAATGTCACTCTTGAAAGGTACCACTACTTACAGTGTGACAATTGTAGATCTATAGGAAATAAAATCGTCGTAACTTCTGAATGGTTTTCGTTAGGACGCTCAAACTGCACGGTTAACCGATGGTTTTCGTTAGGACGCTCAAACTGCACGGTTAACAGCGGGGCATGATAGAAATTCGTGTGGACTTTGTATGATTTGGTTTAGCGACGAAGCTCACTTTCATTTGGATGGGTTTGTCAATAAGCAAAATTGGCGCATTTGGGGGATTGAGAATCCGCATTTCGCGATCGAGAAGTCTCCTCAAGAGGTGACTGAGTGGTGTGGAATGTCCAGTCACGGAATAATCTGTGCGATATTCCTTGATGACGCGGTGACTGCTAAACGGTAGGTGAAGGTTTTGGAAGATAATTTCATCCGCATTATCCAAAGTGACCCTGATTTCGACAACATGTGGTTCACGCAAGACGGAGCTCGACCCCATCGAATCAGGAAAATGATGTGCTGCAGGAGCAATTTTGGGACCGCATTCCGGCTCTGGGGTACCCAGAAGCCACTGGCTTGGGCCTCGATTGGACGCCATATTCCGCGGATTTGAACACATGCGAATCCTTTTTGTGTGGCTATGTTAAGGTCATCCATAGCTGAGCTGAAAACAGCCATTCAGGAGGTCATCGACAGCATCGATTTTCCGACACTTCAGCGGGTTATGCAGAATTTCGCTATTCGTCTGCGTCACATCATCACCAATGATAGCAGGCATGTCGAACAGGTCATAACCTAAATTCTAATATCTGTAGTGACGTTTAAATGTTGGACAGAGTCTGTGCACTCCGTAGTTTGTAACTAATTTACGTTTCTTTTCATGTAGTTCAGTAATTGTCGCCCTATACAGGGTGGTCCATTGATTGTGATCGGGCCAAATATCTCACGAAATAAGCATCAAACGAAAAAACTACAAAGAACGAAACTCGTCTAGCTTGAAGGGGGAAACCAGATGGCACTATGGTTGGCCCGCTAGATGGCGCTGCCATAGGTAAACCTTATATCAACTGCGTTTTTCAAATAGGAACCCCCATTTTTATTACATAATCGTGTAGTATGTAAAGAAATATGAATGATTTAGTTGGACCACTTTTTTCGCTTTGTGGTAGGTGGCGCTGTAATAGTCAGGAACGTATAAGTACGTGGTATCACGTAACATTCCGCCAGTGTGGACGGTATTTGCTTCGTGATACATTACCCGTGTTAAAATGGACCGTTTACCAATTGCGGAAAAGGTCGATATCGTGTTGATGTATGGCTGTTGTGATCAAAATGCCCAACGGGCGCGTGGTATGTATGCTGCTCGGTATCCTGGACGACATCATGCAAGTGTCCGGACCGTTCGCCGGATAGTTACGTTATTTAAGGAAACAGGAAGTGTTCAGTCAAATGTGAAACGTCAACCACGACCTGCAACAAATGATGATGCCCAAAGTAGGTGTTTTAGCTGCTGTCGCGGCTAATCAGCATATCAGTAGCAGACAAATTGCGCGAGAATCGGGAATCTCAAAAACGTCAGTGTTGAGAATGCTACATCAACATCGATTGCACCTGTACCATATTTCTATGCACCAGGAATTGCATGGCGTCGACTTTGAACGTCGTGTACATTTCTGCCACTGGGCACAAGAGAAATTACGGGACGATGACAGATTTATGGCACGCGTTCTATTTAGCGACGAAGCGTCATTCACCACAGCGGTAACGTAAACCGGCACAATATGCACTATTGGGCAACGGAAAATCCACGATGACTGCGACAAGTGGAACATCAGCTACCTTTGGGGGTTCATGTATGGTGCGGGATTATGGGAGGAAGGATAATTGGCCCCCATTTTATCTATGGCAATCTAAATGGTGCAATGCATGGTGATTTCCTACGTAATGTTCTACCGATGTTGCTACAAGATGTTGCATGACAGAATGGCGACGTACTTCCAACATGATGGACGTCCGGCTTGCGTGCGGTTCAAGCGGTATTGAATAGCATGTTTCATGACAGGTGGATTGGTCGTCGAAGCACCATACCATGGCCCGCACGTTAACCGGATCTGACTTCTTTCTGTGGGTAAAGTTGAAGGATATTTGCTATCGTGATCCTCCGACAACGCCTGACAACATGCGTCAGCGCATTGTCAATGCATGTGCGAACATTACGGAAGGCGAACTACTCTCTTGTTACACGTATTGCCAAATGCACTGAGGTTGACGGACATCATTTTGAGCATTTATTGCATTAATGTGGTATTTACAGGTAATCACGCTTTAACAACATGCGTTCTCAGAAATGATAAGTTCACAAAGGTACATGTATCACATTGGAACAACCGAAATAAAATGTTCAAACGTACCTACATTCTGTATTTTAATTTAAAAAAACCTACCTGTTACGAACTGTTCGTCTAAAATTGTGAGCCATATGTTTGTGACTATTACAGCGCTATCTGCCACAAAGCGAAAAAAGTGGTCCAGCTAAAACATTCATATTTATTTACGTACTACACGAATATGTAATAAAAAATTGGGGGTTCGTTCTAAAAAAAAACGCAGTTGATATCCGTTTGACCTATGGCAGCGCCATCTAGCGGGCCAACCATAGCGCTATCAGGTTTGCCCCTTCAAGCTAGACAAGTTTCGTCCTTTGTAGTTTTTTCGTTTGACATTTATTTCGGCAGATATTTGGTCCGGTCACGATCAATCGACCACCCTGTATATGTAAAAGGATTTTAATATTGATTTGAATTTCTTTTAGTAAATTTGCTCTTTAAAAAAACGTTTCATTTGTCCGGATTTGAGCGCCGCGCCCTGTAGATTCACTGTATCTGTGAGGTTGCGGTACTAGCGTTGCCCCGCGACTGACCTGGCTGAGCCCCTGGGGCGGCGGCTCGTCGTCCGGCCAGTTGGCGCCGGCGACGGCGTCGTACTCTGCCTCGGCGGCGGCGGCGGCCGCAGCGAACCTGGCGGCGTCGCGCGGCAGCGGCAGCAGCATGGCGCGCGCCGCCACGGGCGCCGGGCCCGGGCCGGCCAGCCACAGCCCGGCCGCCAGCAGCAGCGCCGCGCTGCCCAGCGCGCTCCTCCTCCTCATCCTGCTCGCTCCTGCACACGCAAGCACGGCAGAGCCGTCGTCAGAGCGACCCTCCTCTCGCTGGAACACAGCTGCGGGCTGGAAAAAACATGCTAAAAAAAAAGAAACTGGCTACGAGCGAGTAGGACTCGCGCACTGAAGGTTCCCTACAAACTTAACTATCTACACACATCAAAAAAACATTAAGCAACACCTCGGTTACGAGAGTTGCGGAACCTATACAGAAAATTTGAATAGAGATCAACATAAACATTTCCACCCTTTTTATTGCCCATGACAACCACATATTGCATGTTGTACCACCGTACAGCGAGACCTAAAGAGGTGGTGGTCCAGACTGCTGTACACACCAGTACCTTTAATACCCAGTAGCACGTCCTCTTGCATTGATGAATGCCTGTATTCGTCGTGGTATACTATCCACAAGTTCATCAAGGCACTGTTGGTCCAGATTGTCCCACTCCTCAGCGGCGATTCAGCGTAGATCCCTGAGAGTGATTGATGGGTCACGTCATCCATAAACAACCCTTTTCAATCTATCCCAGGCATGTCGATAGGGTTCATGTCTGGAGAACATGCAGACAATTCTAGTCGAGCGATGTCGTTATCCTGAAGGAAGTCATTCACAAGATGCGCACGATGGGGGCGCGAATTTTCGTCCTAGAAGACGAATGCCTCGCCAGTATGCTGCCGATATGGTTGTACTGTCGGTCGGAGGATGGCATTCACATATCGTACAGCCGTTACGGGGCCTTCCATGACCACCAGCGGCGTACGTCGGCCGCACATAATGCCACCCCAAAACAGCAGGAAACCTCCACCTTGCTGCACTCGCTGGACAGTGTGTCTAAGGCGTTCAGCTTGACCGAGTTGCCTCCAAACACGTCTCTGACGATTGTCTGGTTGAAGGCATATCCGACACTCATCGGTGAGGAGAACATGATGCCAATCCTTAATTCTTAATTAAAGGAGCTACAACACACGTTTCGTGCCAACGGCTATGATGACAACATCATAAGAAAGGTAGCTAAAACCAAAGGGAGCAGAACACGAGAAGAAGGCAAAGAAGAAATGCTTCCACTGGTACACTCACCATATGTAAAAGGCGTTAGGCCCCCAGGGGCCCAGCATTCATTTTCCGGGTATGGGCTTGGCGACCCTGGGGTTCCTGAGCTGGGGACTGGTAAGCGTCACCAGTCCCCTGTCACTGTAAGCTCTGGGCATGCTTCAGCGACCACCGTGCGGCACGGAGGTGGAACGTTGTGTGTCTCAGGGAATGGGGATCTTGGCTTGACCTCCTGGTTCGCGAGGATGGAATAAACCTCTATAAAAAAAAAAAAAAACCTCAATCTCAAGGTGTGCTGCGCGCTGATGAGGTGCATGGCTGTTGAGATGGAACAGTCGTCAGTGGGCAACCTCTGGGGAACCTGCCGCACCTCAGTTGTATAAGGCTTACATAGGCATGTGGGGCTCTGCCTAGGTGGACTTCTAGTTCCCTAGCTGCTCATGAGACCGAGATGGAACCCTCGAACTTTTATTCTTCTCCTCCCAGCGGAAAGGGTGGGCTGCTGGTAGGTTCCCACACCCAGTCCAACAAGAGGGCTCGTGTAGCCAGTCCTCCTGATTCAGTTACTTGTAACAGAATGCAAACTGCTTCGCAGAATGTGTTTCTTATAGTTAAACGAAAAGAGGGGAGTTTTGATAAAGTTTCACCATTTTGTATACAGAAAGGCTGAGAATGCATTGCTGGCACCTTAAAATCTGTAAAGCGCTTGCGAAATGGAACCTTGTTGGTTGAAACAACAACAAATCAAGAACCTTCAGAAAACACAATTCCTTGGGGAGTTTGCGATAGAGACTGAGTGTCACAACACCTTGAACCACAGCAAAGGTGTTGTGACTTGCAGGGATCTCGTTGACACTCCCCAAGACGAACTGAAAGCTCAGTGGTCCCAGGAAGGAATTGTCGACGTGCAACACGTTATGAAATGGGTGGATGGCGCTCTCGTGAAGTCCGACTCGTTTGTTCTTACTTTTACCGGCACCAAATTGCCGGAGCATGTGGAGGCAGGTTTCCTACGTCTCGGTGTACGGCCGTATTACCCCAACCCCATGCGGTGTTTTAAATGCCAACACTTTGGGCACACTACTCTCGGCTGTAGAGGGGCAGCCACTTGTGGGGAATGTGGTAAAGCTGCCCATGAGGGAGTTGGTTGCTCCTCTCCTCCCAAGTGTGTCAACTGCTCTGGGGATCACCCTGTGTGGAGTAGGGACTGTCGAGTTTACCTTGAGGAATGGAAGATTCAGGAACTTACAACTACAAAACGCATCCCGTATGGTGAAGTGAAGAAATATACAAATCCATGCAGCCGCCCACGTTTGCTGCCAACTTTTCTTCCGTTCTGAAACAGCAAGTCCTGAAAACTGATGCCGCTAGACAAACGGAGGTTGCTACTGTGAGCACTAGCACTTGCGTTTGTCAATGCATGTGTGCTGCTGCAGTTCCTGTGAAGCCTGCTGCTCTGCCCCAGACTTCTGACCAGCCTGTGGTGGCTGACATTGTGGACCTTCCAGCCCCTCCCCAGGTCAAGTCTTGTGCGCTGCCCAGCGCTGCTACACCCTCTACTGCTTCTGAGGTTGTGGCTCCAATGCCACCTCAGACCAAAAAACCTAAGCCAAAGCCAAAGGGAGCGACTCGCCCGCTGAAGGAGACTGAAGGTATACAGTCTTCTGATGTTGATGTCATTCTCTCTGACATCTCGCCCCAGAACTGAGCCTCCACCTGTTGTGGGCTCCCCTCCCAAACAGGAAGTCAGGATGAAGGTCCTCCCACCCTGATAGATGGCTCCCATTATATAGTGGAACATGAATGGATTCTGGACACATGTGGAGGAACTGAAACTCCTAGTACAGCAACGCCCCCTGTGCTTGTGTTTACAGGAAACACATTTAAAACCATCTGATGCTCCTGGAGTAAGGGGCTATATGTTATATCGCAAGGATGACCTGACTGGGGAAAGGGCCAAAGGTGGGGTCGTCATGTTTGTCAATAATGGCCACCACTCCTCTGCCCTCCCCCTGGATACTGACCTGCAAGCAGTTGCAGTTGAAATTCATTCACGTTGGAGGCTTACCATTTGCTCCCTTTATTTACCTCCTCTGGATCCAGTGAACTTAGAGGCTCTCACAGATCTTATCGAACAACTCCCCTGCCCATTTCTCCTCCTGGGTGACTTCAATGCCCATCATGTTCTGTGGGGCTCAACTTCTATTTGCGCTCGGGGTCGGGTTTTGGAGAGCCTCTTGACATTCAAGTGTTGTGCATACTCAACACTGGTACTCCGACTCATTTCTCTGCTACTACTGGGTAGTAGCCATTGACCTATCTTTCTGCTCCCCAACCCTCACCGACTCTGTTCACTGGGAGGTCATTGGCGACCTTCATTCCAGAGATCACTTCCCCATCCGCATTCATCTCCTGGATGCTGTATTGTTGGAACAGAAGACGCCAACATGGACGGTTGGCAGGGCTAACTGGCCACTGTACAGTCGGTTGGCTGTCTTTGAATGTCGCAACAGCATACAGGAAGGGGGGAATCACATCACACTTGCGATCCATCATGCTGCTGATCTGTCCATACCAAAGTATTTTGGCCCTCTTTAGAGGCGTCTTGTACCTTGGTGGACGGAAGAGTGCCATTCAGCCAACTGGGACAGGCGTGCGGCTCTTCCACGATTTAAATGCCGCCCAACAGCGGTCAATCTTACCGCCTTTCGAATCGCGAGAGCCAGGGCACGCCGTGTCATTAAGGAGAGTAAGAAAAGGTCTTGGCAGGAGTTCCTGGATTCCATCAACCGTTCCACTTAAGTATGGGAAGCCATCTGGAGGATTTCCACTAAACGCAGCCGTTTACCAATAGCTGCAGTCCTAAACCAGGGGTGCCTCCAAACGACACCCAGAGACATTGCTCAGACGCTGGCAGAGCATTTTGCACGAAGTACTGCCACTGCAAACCAGGGTCCAGCGTTTCGTCGCTACCGTGCGACTGTCGAAAGAGCAAACTTGGACTTTCGGTCGAACAGTTCTGAGGCCTACAACTCCCCTTTCTCCATGTGAGAAATCGAATCGGCACTTACTGAGACTTCTGACACTGCATCAGGTCACGACCGCATCCGGTACTCCATGCTTCGACATCTGCCAGCGGCGTCAAAGGAGATCCTCCTCGGATGTTTTAATCTCGTCTGGCAGACAGGAGTATTCCCCACCTCGTGGACTGAGGCAATACTCATCCCTCTCCTCAAACCAGGAAAGGGCCGCACATGTCCCAGTAGTTATCGGAGTATCGCCTTGACGAGCTGTGTCGGAAAGACCCTGGAATGGATGGTTAACCGTCGTCTGGTCTGGCTGTTAGAGACCAGGCTGCTGCTTAGCCGCTCTCAGTGTGGATTCCGAAAATTTCGGTCCACGGTCAACAACCTGACCCTCCTCGAGGCGGCTATTCAGCAGGCTTTCCTTCGTCAGCATCACTGTATCGGTATCTTTTTTGATATCAGTAAGTCATATGATACTACTTAGAGACACTGTATTCTTGCACAACTGCATTAATGGGGCTTTCGTGGCCACTTCCCCATTTTCATTCTGTCTTTCCTGTCTCAGCGGTTTTTTCGGACCCGAGTTGGTAACACACTGTCTGATCCCTTTGAGCAAGAGAACGGTGTTCCCCAGGGCAGTGTTTTAAGCGTTACCCTCTTTGCCGTAGCCATCAACAGTATAACATGTACAGTGAGGAGTCCAGTACAATGCTCCTTATTTGTGGACGACTTTGCTGGTTCCTATTCCTCCTCTAGTGTTGCAACTGTGAGTCGTCAGTTGCAGCTAACAGTGCGGCGGTTAGAGGAGTGGGCTGCAATGACGAGTTTTCGGGTTTCTGCCGATAAGTGTGTTTGTGTTCATTTTAATCGTTCTCTTCGTCTTTTTAATTTTCCTGCCTTGCATATGGGGGATACTGTCCTACATTTTAGAGACACAGTGCGGTTTCTGGGCCTAATTTTTGTCTTCAGGTTGTCATGGCTGCCACACCTACGAGCCTTGAAAGCCAGAACCGTGAAGGCACTAAACATCCTCAAGTGCCTGAGCCACAGGTCTTGGGGAGCGGACAGGGCGCGTCTCCTCCAGTTTTATCAGGCTTCTGTGCGTTCACGGCTGAACTACGGGTGCGCAGTGTATGGGTCAGCGAGACAGTCTATTTGCGGATCCTTGACGCTGTCCACCATGCAGGGATTCGGCTGGCCACGGGTGCTTATCGGACCAGTCCCATACCCAGCCTCTGTGCTGAGGCTGGGGAACCGCCACTTCCCATCCGGCGGCAGCTCCTGCTGGTGCGACAGGCTTGTAAATTTCTTGCAGCTCCAACATCGCCTGCTCACCATATTGTTGCTTATCCACCTCTGGACCGCCTTTTTTCCCCACCGTCCCCGTGCTACGTTGCCATTTGAGATCCGTGTGCAACTTTTGCTAGAGTCCCTCGGTGTGGAGTCTGTACTACTACAAATCCAGGGTTTTAACCGCCTGCCACCCTGGTTACTGGAGAGGCCCAGAGTAATTTTAGATTTGGTGCAGAACAAGAGAGATTGCACTCCTGCCGCCGTTTTTAATGCAACATTTTCTGCCATTTTTTCTGAGCACCACGACTATGTAACTGTTTCTACGGATGGATCGAAACAAGGGGATTCCGTTGGTTTCTCTGTTGTTTTTCCGGATCGTGTCCTCAAGGTTCGACTGCCTCAGACTTTTACTGTGTTTGATGCAGAATTGCCTGCGATCTTGCGGGCACTGGAGCAGATGAGCCATCTTCCTGTCCTAAATTCCTTGCCTGTTCCGATTTACTAAGTGCCCTTCACTCATTGCAACGTTTGTATCCAGCAGATAAAATAGTCCAGACCATCCAGGATGCCCTCCTCCAACTATAGCGACTGGTGAAGGTGGTTGCTTTCTGCTGGGTTCCGGGGCACGTCGGCATTTCTGGGAACGAAAGGGCAGATCTCGCAGCCAAGGAGGCGTGCCTCGATCCGCAGGTATTTCAGTGTGCCATCCCCCTGCACGCACTCACCTTGCTGTTGAGCTCAAGAGTCATGCGTCGGTAGGAGGATGATTGGCTGGAAATGACTGACAATAAGCTCCGTTTAGTCAAGCCCACAACGCGTGTGAGGTGTACTTCCTTCCAGCCCCGTAGACGAGACGAGGTTCTCCTCACTCGGCTTCGGATAGGCCACAGTACTTATGACGCATGGCTTCCTGCTCCGGCGAGAGGACCCTCCAATGTGCGGTGATTGTGGCGTCCAGGTCCTGTGCGCCACGTTTTATTGGATTGCGTTTTATTTTCTGACCAGCGGGTTGCAGGTGCCTTGCCAGCGGATCTGCCACCTCTTTTTAGGAAACACTTGGACGAATGTGGTTAAAGTTTGAAAGTTCTGTGGCTTGTCAAATGTTTTTACAAAGATTTTAGTGAGAGGGTCTTAATTTGCTCACTGTGTGACAAGATCGCCCATATTTTATGTAAGTGGCCAGCCAGTGACACTTTCCTGTGGCATTCTTGCTGCTACGTTTTCGCTTTCCTTACGTTTTACTTTCTTATATAGTATTTTCCTTCTTTTCCTGCTTTCTTTGCGTGTGTGCTTCGTTTTTATTTGGTCTGTCCCCATTCGTTCCTTTTAATGTGTGTCAGGGCGCTGATGACCTCGAAGTTGAGCGCCCATAAGCCCCAACACACCCACACACAAAAGGCGTCAGTGAACGGCTAGGCAACGTCCTCCGCCGACGAGGTTTCAAACCGATTTTTCGAAGCAGTCGCGGGATCCACGAAATGATAGGTTCCAGCAAGGATGTAGTCAACAATCTTAACACTGCAGGTGTTTACGTACTACGGTGTGAATGCGGAGTTGCCTACATAGGAGAAACAGGGAGACCTGTCAGTTTACGAGTAGCAGAACACGAACGCTATGTACGATTACAACAACATAATAAAGCGGCGATAGCGGAACACCACCGTGACTGTGGGCAACCTATCAGGTTCCAGGAAGCCCGAGTACTGGCGAAAGAATTGTGGATGCGAAAACGTAAAATACGGGAGGCGATCGAAATTATTAAGCAGCCTGACAACATCAACAGAGAAGATGGCTACAAACTTCCGGCGTCCTGGCTGCCAGCCATCCCAGTCCAACGGGCCGTGAACGGTCGCGGGGCAGAAGCTGCACGGGACACGGGCGTATCTGCACAAACAGCTGTAGAGCAACTGTCAGTCCACTTCCGCGCACACCAGGAGGAAAACTTGCCGACCAGAAGCCGAACGCTGATTGACGGACAGCTACCAATCGTTGACGACATGGACATCCACGAATAGCATCTTTCCTTTCATCTTCCCTTACATCATGACTAGCCAATCATATTACAGGGCCAATTAAAAGTTTTACAACAGTAGCGTCAGACATCGATAGTCTGTAATAAATAGAAGCACCAATCCCCATGCAAAACCAGTCGTGCCCTGAGGAAGGCCGTTGCATTTCGGTCGAAACGTCGGTTTTAGTTTATTATTGTTGTTAGTTTTTAGCCATGAAGCGGCATAATACCCAGAATTTAGTCACTATATCAACCATATAGTATGTTTATGTAAGTGTTTGTTGATTCACCGTAAGTTATTTATTTTAACATGCTACATTTCTCAATGTGATATGTGTTGCATTGTGTACAAAAGTTTATTAATTTACTGATTTTGTACTGAACATTATTTAAGTCAGGAGTGTACAGGCCGGCTAGAACCGCAGGTCGCCAACCCCTCACGGTAACTACGTCCTAAGGGCCACAAAAAAGTTCACATCATTTGTTTCACAATTATTTATTTAATTTAAATTTTATACTTTTCCTATTATTATTATTATTATTATCATCATTATCAACCGATAATCTTGAAATAAATGGTTCGGGTTCACAGAAATACATAAAATGGTTCCTTACCTTGCTCACTAAAAGTTAAACGCGCTAAAGAGTAGGCTGACAAAGCTTGTCAGTTGTGTACTGCAGAATACACGAACCACTGACGACTAAATAACGTCGTTCCATGTAGCCCTGCGTCCAACTCTTGTTGCAGCGATTGCATTGGTGCGCAAGTGCGAAAGTTTAAAAATAACGTGTCGCAGCTGATTTGGTGTGAATGAAAAGAATTCAGTTCTACAAGGACTAGCCGTCTCTTTTCCGGGAGGGAATGAGAGATGCGAAAGTGACCTCTATATAAACGAAATGAATGAACAGAATGTACGTGTCATTGTGCGGAGAATGGGGAGGATCGCCTTGTCGCCATATTTAGCGCTTGCAGATGTCTGCAACACACCCACTGCTTGTAGGATACTGCGTATTAAAGCCAACATTGGGGCACTCCGTTCCGAATGGATAATGATGACTTAAATAATAATAATTATCAATACCGATTGCTTTTAATGCAAAGAAACGAATACCGTAAAATCGACGTTGACCTGAAACTTCCAACCACATGTACATTATTATTCTACAGTTACATTAAACTGTTTAACAGAGGGCTCGCAGAACTTCATTCAGACCATTTCTCTGCTATTACATTCTCGAATAGCACGTGGGAAAAATAAAATTGTAAATCTTCCTCTGCGAGCTGTGACTAATTTATCATATCTGTGACACACTCTCGCCTATTGCGCGATGATAGAAAACGAGTTGGTCTTGGTTGAATTTTTTCGATGTCCTCAGTCAGTCCTATCTAATAAGGATTTAGTACCGCGCAGCAACGCTGCAGAAGAGGACGGACAAACGCAGTGTAGGCAATCTCTTTAATAGAGTTCTTGCATCTTCTGTGTGTTCTGCCAATAAAACGCAGTCTTTGTTTCGCCATCTCCACATTTACTATGTTATGGTTCCAATTTAAGTTGTTGATAATTTTAATTCCTCGGTATTTAGTTGAAGCAAATTTTTATCGTGTAATCGAAATTATACGAAATTTTTTAGCACTCACGTGGAGGAGCGCCCTGTAGATCTTGTTCTTCTTCAGCGTCTGTCACAATGTGTAGCAGGTTGCGCATTTTTCGCTTTCTGTCCCTACTAGGTATGATGAAGTGCTTGGTCAGATCTTCATCTACCTATATTCTTCTTCTATCTTTAGGTCTATTTGGGGGGGGGGAGGGAGGGAGGGAGATAGATAGATAGATAGATATGCGGCCACCGTTAGCTCGATCCCTGAATAAGTCATACGCCACCTACTTTCAATGAAAACCGGCGTTTTGCTATTGTTTCTTCATGTGATAGAAGTACGTGTCTGTACCAGCTCATCTTCTGAATTTTAGGTGCCATTCAGTAAGGGCTTGATGAAATTATTTTGAAAGCCGTTTTGATCTTCCGATGATTTTACAAGACGGTAAATGATGGTATCACTTGCAAACAATCTAAGAGGGTGCTGAGACTGTCTCCTAAGTCGTTTAGACAGGGTGTCTCAGGCGGAATGGTCAGTATTTCAAAAATTCAAATGGCTCTGAGCACTATGGGACTCAACATCTGTGGTCATCAGTCCCCTAGAACTTAGAACTACTTAAACCTAACTAACCTAAGGACATCACACACAACCATGCCCGAGGCAGGATTCGAACCTGCGACCGTAGCGGTCACGCGGTTCCAGACTGACGCGCCTAGAACCGCACGGCCACACTGGTCGGCGGAATGGTCAGTATTCAGGGATAATATAGCAACGATCATTCAAAACATATAGTAGACACGGGCTCTAAAATGCATACCTTAAGAGCTATGAGGACTTCTTCATTTCGAAATCTCTTCTATTAAATTCTTCATTTGTGTGGCCGCATTGCCTGTAATTGCTTTACAATTTGTGATGATATTTTTGATCTGTCATTACAGCGACAAGAAATGCTGGTTTTTCTCACCAGACGCGTTTCGCTTTATTGAAGTAAAGTATCATCAGTGGTCTGTAATTAAAGACATCTATAGTGTGATTTGTTTTGGGGACCGAAAAACAGTTCGTTAACAAATTGTTGGTAGCCGTAAAACCAAGTATAAATTACCGTATGTAAAAACCAACAATTTGTTAACGAACTGGTTTTTGATTCAGAAAATAAATCAAATTGTAAATATCTTTAATTTAAGACTACTGATGATGCTTTACTTCAATAAAGCGAAACGCGTCCGGTGAGAAAAACACACATTTTTGTAGCTGTAACGACAGAACAAAAATACCCTCAGAAATCTCTTCTAATGCAAGCTCTTTTGCTTTTCATATTTTGAGAGATGCTTGTACGGACCAAAGTAAGGAAAAAAATGTCCAATAAACGTGGGCTCTAAAGTGCATAGCTTAAGAACCATGAGTACTTGTTCACCTTCGCTACTGTGAACCACACGTCCTCTACTGAACAAGTGCTCATAGCTCTTAAGGTACGCATTTTAGAATCCATGTTTACTAGACAATTCTTTCATGTTTTGGTCGAAACTACCTCCTCCCAAAATATGGAAAGCAAGGAGCTGGCAGTAAGAGAGATTTGTTTTACTGTATCGAAAATGAAGTGCTCGTAGCTCTTAAGGTGTGCATTTTAGAACCCACGTTTACTGGACATTTTTCTTTCGAATGATTGTTCCTTTATATCCCTGAATATTGACAATTTTTCCTTGGACACCGTGTGTAGATTAGGGACAGCAGAGGGCCTGTAAGACTGACTGCTGTCTCATTCGATGGCTTTCCCTTAGATACTACTACGAGTTGTGACCTTTCTGACAGGAAATCATGAATTCAGTCCCACAACTGAAACGATACTATATAGGAACGCAATTTGATTAGAAGCAGTTTGTGAGGAACGATATCGAAATCCTTCTGGAAAATTAGAAATATAGAATTAATTTGTGATCTGCTGTTGATATCACTCAGTACTTAGTCCAAATAAGAAGCCAGTTGCGACTCACAAGAACGATATTTCTTGAATCCGTGCTTGTTATTTCTCGATGTATGTTTTTCTTTGAGGGTTTTATAAAGTCGGACACAGTATATGTTGGAAAATTTTACGGATATCAGCAGAGACACCCGCGGGTACCCACATCGGCGCAGGCTTCTGTCCACAAAGTCAGTACTACTGCAGGCATGTCAGCGTCCGCACAGACCTGTACCGATAGGTCAGTGCGGCTGCGTCCCAAGTCCAGCGGCAGGTCGGCGCCCACGCCTTTGCGAGGTACGCGCGGCGCCAGCAGAGACGGCTAATTGTGAGTGCGGCGGGGGCGAGGGTCCTCAATGAGGCGCCCCCGAGCTGCGACTCCTCCCTAATTGCGCACCGCCCCCAGCGCTCGCCGCTGTCGTCAGCCGCGCGTACGCCACACCTTGCCACGTAGAGGCCGGCCGACCCCCGCCGGCGGGTGGGCTACATTTCCGGGCCGTTTCTCAGACGCCGTTCCGAGGTGCTCTGCTGGACGTAATGAGGTCGTGAACCCACTACCAAGGACATATTATTATTACTACCATTATTATTATTATTATTATTATTATTATTATTATTATTATTATTCTTTCGATTTCGGCCATCTTTGGACCACGTTCAACAATTCACTTGCCCGGCTTTTTGATCTTTTTTTCTCTCTTCCCAATATTTCCTCATCATTTTCGAGTGGTTCCTCCTCCGCTCTTCCGACCATTTCCTGTTATTATTCTTTAGTTTCGTTTCTTCTGGAAAACACTTAATTTCGTTCACTATTTGTCTAAACTTTTCCCTGTCCCTGATTGACTCACGGGTGACATTAAAATAGGCCAAATCCTTTTTCACCATCTGTATCCATTTATTGTTGGTTTTTTCGTTCCTGTTACTATGTTCAAACACTTTTCTTGTTAGTCTGTTTCCATCCATCCTCGACAGGTGACCATAAAACGTTAGTCTGCGTTTACGCATTGCCTCACTCACTTTCTCAATAGTTTTGTATATTTCCTTATTACTCTTTAGCTTGCACTCTTCCCCAATCTTTCTCGGTCCTAATATTTTTCTCAAAATTTTCCTTTCTTTCTTTTCCATGTTTTCTATTTCCCCCTTTTTGTTAAGAGTTAGGCACTCCGATGCATACAGGCATTCTGGTCTAATGACAGTTTTATAATGTCTTAATTTAGCTTGAATCGAAATGTTTTTTTTGTTATATATGTCTTTGGTTTTTTGAAAATCTGGCAATAATTACAGAAAACGAAGAAATAGCTCAGAACTACTTGGAGAAACTACAAGAAGTTTCGGCCAGAGCTGGACTGCAGATTTCATTTGAAAAAACCGTGTATATGTCTAATCATAGAAATAACAAGAAAAATCTTATTACTAAATACGGCAATATTAAGAGAGTAGAAAAATTTAAGTATTTAGGTGAAATAATTCAAGTGAATGGTTTAGACAAGAGTGCAAACC
Organism: Schistocerca cancellata; assembly: GCF_023864275.1. Classification (NCBI taxonomy): domain Eukaryota; kingdom Metazoa; phylum Arthropoda; class Insecta; order Orthoptera; family Acrididae; genus Schistocerca; species Schistocerca cancellata. The sequence continues at coordinate 677,341,937 of NC_064628.1, forward strand.
AGGCGAGAGCAAGGAAAATGGAATTTGCTTTTCAAAAAACCAAAGACATATTATTATTATTATTATTATTATTATTTGCGAATAAGTCTATTAGACTGTCCAAACTACTTGAGATGGGCAGTAGCTCTGCTTGATGCCAATATTTATTTAATTCACGTCCTGTGAGGCTCCTTTCCCTCTTCAGACCACATTGTTCTTGTGGTATCACATGTCAATACCACCCTACAGGCGTTTCACAGTTGGTAACATAACTGCAAGTTTCCGTTAGACGCCAATAACGGTCGCGCGGGTTCTGGTAGACCCAATGGTGCACGCCCGCTGAGCCACGCCTCCAGTGGCTCTGTACCACAAGTGCTCTCTGCAGTTGCAGCATAGGATGGCCAGTGGCAGTCACTCGCCCCACTTGCACATAGCTTCTTTTCTGTGATACCATTATTCGTGCCTAGTACAGCGAGCCTCATCTTTGTTGCTATTGTGTGAGGTGGACTGTAATTCCTGCTGCATTATTTGTGATGAGTCTTCCTATGCTTGGAATAATACAAAATAAGTAAACCTTTTGTTTGTTTTTCGCTAATAACTTATGATCCTGGCCAGCATTCCTACAACAACAGTTGCTGCACCATTCTGTAGTCCATTTCTCCTTATTGTTGTGTACAAATTCGTACCCGATAGTTCTAGTCTTCTTCTTTGATTTTTCCTCTTGGTCACCTTGCCATGTGAATTTTGCACTTGAAGATATTGCAGTTTCAGACGTGTTCTGCTATAGTTCACAGATCAATGTCGATCTTACCAGTCTGTTTCATCATGTCCTTTTGGGATATACTATCAAAGAATCCATTTTTTTCCATAAACCTATCTTGGTTCATTCTTTTTAAATGTCCTTTGGATATTAACCTACATTTTTAATCGTCCTATGGACACTAGTGTATTGTTTGATGTCGCATTTGCCTCTGACTCGATATTATTTGTCTTTAAGTTTTGAGCCAAGAATTTTTCTTACATTTTTGGGTTCTTTTTTATTTTGTTTTCAGTCATGTTTTCCTATTCAGAATTAGCGTTTCTGATCCATAGTTGCATTCTAGTTTAATTGTAATTAATGGTGTAATGTCTTAATTTTATGTGCTTGGAGATACAGCTCTTGTTGTAGATATTTTGGGTAATTATGTACTCAGTTTACATTTTTTGACATCTAATTTCGTTTCCTATTGTTCGATTCCACCTACCTAAATTGTGTCACAGAGATATTTAAATTGTGGAACTCGTTCAGTAATGCCGCATTTCTTCTGCCCAGTGTGCCTGGAAACCAACTGCCCACTAAGTCTCGGCTGAGTGCACTTCGAGGCTCTTCGTCCGCCTGCAACGCTCGCTATGAGCAACGGTCCACCTGCAGTTCGAATCTTCGTTCAACCTGTTGGATGAGCGCTTGAACAGTTACCTTGTGTACGACTGTAACTTTCGTAGTTCGTGCACCTTGTGTGTTTGTGTGCATGTAGTTTCGGTATGGAAGTATCAACGACCGTCCGCGGTAAGCCATACAGTGTCTGCAAAGATTAATAGAGAATCGAAGTAGTGCGGGCTTCGATTTGACGCTGTTCAAAACAGGAATCAACTTATTGCCGAGAAATGTTTAAGACAAAGGTTGTAAGGCGTTTCGTTCAAAAGATCATCACGTTGCAGTTCCGGATAACACTTGCTAAGTACACCAGTAAACACCCGATTCTTTAAAGAATCGAACTCCCATGGCTTCAAATGTTTGATTAATTTGCAATTGTGCTAATGTGTTAAATATTTCATGTTAAGCATACAAGCGAGAAAAAAAGTTTAGTGAAGCTTTGAAATAATTTCTTGGAAGTCGCTAAGTGCTGTCATTATGAAGCAGTGGATGAATATAGTCTCTGTTTTTAAGGACTAGCAGTTTTTCACGTACACCAGTGTTCATGACGTCATTTCTCGTGAACTGTGTATCATACAGTGATAAAGATTTGCAAATGGTTCAAATGGCTCTCAGCACTATGGGACTTAACATCTGAGGTCTTCAGTCCCCTAGACTTAGAACTATTTAAACCTAACTAACCTAAGGACATCACACACATCCATGCCCGAGGCAATATTCGAACCTGCGACCGAAGCATCAGCGCGGTTCCGGACTGAAGCACCTAGAACCGCTCGGCCACAGCGGCCGGCTAAAGATTTGCAGGTACATTATATGTGGTACTGTCTGCGAACTTCGTTGCGAAAAGAGTCGCTATTAAGGAAGTAATAAATTAAAAGGTAATGTCTGACGGTGAAGTTTTATTGCATGGACAGTGAAAACGTAATAAGCGATAAACTTTTTTTCCTTTCATAATTTTGTGGGGGCTCTTAGCGAGAAAAAGGCGTGGTAAAGGTTTGAAACTATGTGTAAAGTTTGTTGGAAGTTGCTAAGTGCTCTCATTCTCAAGTCCGCAGTTCGTGGTCTAGGGGCTAGCGTTCTTGCCTCTGGATCACGGGGTCCCGGGTTCGATATCCGACCGGGTTGGGGATTTTGTCTGCCCGGGGACTGGGTGTTTGTGTTGTCCTCATTATTTCATCATCATTTGTGAGAGTGACTAGATTGGATTGTGAAAAGTAAATGGACAGTGTAAAAACTGGGACTTTCTGTGGGCGCTGATGACCGCGCAGTTGAGCGCCCCACAAACAAACATCATCATCATCATTATCATCATCTCATTCTCAGATACTGGATGAATATAGTTCAGGTACTTGCGCGCGGATCTGCCATCTCTTTTAGGCAACACTCGGACGAATGTGGCTAAAGTTTGAAAGTTCTGTGCCCTGTCAAATGTTTTTACAAAGATTTTAGGGAGAGGATTTTAATTTGCTCACTGTGTGACAAGCTCGCCCATATTTTATGTAAGTGGCCAGCCAATAACAATTTCCTGTGACATTCTTGTTGCTATGTTTCCCCTTTCCTTAGGTTTTACTTTCTTATGTAGTATTTTCCTTCTTTTCCTGCTTTCTTTGAGTGTGTGCTTTAGTTTTCTTAGGTCTGTCCACATTCGTTCCTTTTAATGTGTGTCAGGGCGCTGATGACCTCGATGTTGAGCGCCCATAAGCCCCAACACACCACCACCATCACGTGCGCGCTGTCAGTAACACTCCCTCAAGACAAAGACACAGTTTCTAGCTGTAAAACTTTTATTACTATATTAGACTTGTAACATAGGATTATACCTCTTAGTCAGTGTATGAGAGGAATTTGAATTTTTAAATTCGATCAATAATTACGCGAAATATTGAAAATAGGATTTTTGTTGGCCCTGGATGTCGTTAGGCAACATGCAATGGGTAAGAGGTTCCGGGGTACTCGCTTAGTAATATACAGGGTGTTTCACATGCCATGTTACGCACTTTTAGAGGTTGGTGAGGGGACTTAACAGATCAAGTTTTACATACGAACCCATGTCCGGAAACGTCATCCAACGACGCTACACAGCGTCAGAGTTTTAGGCGCCGGTGCCTGTAAATCTATGCGTATACTAGGCGATTCCGTGCTGCCGTTACAAACTTTCATGGCTGATGGAGAAGCATAAATGTAGCAATTTGAGGTCTGCAGCGTCTTAAATCTCTCGGCTAATCCCGCGCGGCACTGAATACATTTACCGGATCTGTTGTCGCTACGGATGTAGGCTATGCAACTTTCAGAGGTGGTAGTATGGACCAAAACAAAAAAAAAAAAAAAAAACAAAAAAAATGTTCAGTAAACATGGACGCTAAAATGGGAACCTTAAGTTCTATGAGCATTTGTTTCATACTAGCGGAGATAAACAAGTGATCATAGCTCCTCAGATATGGTTTTAGAGCCCATGTTTGCCAGACATTTTTTTCTTTTCTTGGTCTATACTACAATCTCTGAAAGTTGCATAGCGACAACAGTACCGGTGCACGTATTCCACTGTCAGAGGTATCAGAATGATTTTTGCTAGTAACTTTCGACTCGTTTTATTTCCGAACGACGGGCTGATACCTCAAATTGATACAATTATCCGTCTCCATCACTGTTGGGATTTTGTAACGTCATCGCGGAATCACACTGTATATACGAGGGTCACTCCAAAAGAAATGCACACTATTTTTTTTTTAATCCATCTTTTATTCTACATGTTGGAAAGTTTTTACAGTGTGTAGATACATCCTTTAGGAGCAATATTTTCATTTTTCCACATAATTTCCATCCCTCTCAACTGTCTTAAGCCATCTTGGAACCAGCGCCTGTATACCGGCACGGTAAAATTCTGGACCAACCTGTTGGAGCCACTGTTTGGTAGCGTGCACAAGGGAGTCATCATCTTCAAACCTTGTTCCACGAAGAGAGTCTTTCAGTTTCCCAAGGAGGTGATAGTCACATGGAGCCAAGACTGTAAGGCGGGTGTTTCAGTGTTGTCCATCCGAGTTTTGTGATCGCTTCCATGGTTTTTGACTGACATATGCCCGTGCATTGTCGTGCAACAGCAAAACATCCTGCTTTTCCCGATGTAGTCGAACACGACTCAGTCGAGCTTTAAGTTCCTTCAGTGTCGTCACATATGCACCAGAATTTATGGTGGTTCCACTTGGCATGATGTCCACAAGCAAGAGTCCTTCGGAATCGAAAAACACCGTAGCCATAACTTTTCCAGCAGGTGTGGTTTTGAATTTTTTTTTCTGGTGTGAATTTGCATGATGCCACTCCATTGATTGCCTTTTCATCTCTGGTGAAAAATGATGGAGCCATGTTTCATCACCTGTCACATTTCTTCCAAGAAATTCATATCCACCATTCTTGTACTGTCCCAAAAGATCGCTGCATACCGTTTTTCTTTTTTCTTTGTGAGCCACTGTCAACATCCTGGGAACCCACCTGGCACAAACCTTTTTTAACGCCAACACTTTCAGTATTCTGTAAACACTGCCTTCCCCTGTCCCAACATAGCGTGACAATTCGTTCACTGTGATGCGTCTGTCAGCAGTCACCAATTCGTTAACTCCCTGCACGTTGTCTGGAGTGTGTGCAGTACGAGGCCTGCTGCTGCGAGGACAATCCTCAATATTGCCGTGCCCGCTTTCATCACGTAACCTTCTTGCCCACCGACTAACTGTTATGCGATCGACAGCAGCATTTCCATACATCTTTTTCAACCTCTTGTGGATGTTTCCCACTGTCTCGTTTTCCCAGCACAGGAATTCTATGACAGCACGTTGCTTCTGACGAACGTCAAGTGTAGCAGCCATCTTGAAGACATGCTGTGACGGTGCCACTCACGGGAACATGTTGAACTAAGTTTGAAAACAAGCGGGAAGGATGTATGTACACACTGTAAAACTTTCATACATGCAGAATGAAAACTGTATTTTTACAAAAATAGTGTGCATTTCTTTTGGAGTGAACCTCGTGCAAACATTTATCGGCGCCAGCGCCTATAACTTTGACGCTCCGTAGGGTCGTTGGATGACGTTTCCAGATATGGGTTCACGTGTAAAACTCGATCTACTAAGTCCCCGCTACAACCTCTAGAAACGTGTAACATGAAGTGTGAAACACCCCGTAGGAATCAAACTTGGAAGACACACTAGAGGAATTGCCGAAATGTTTCCCTTGGCTCTACTATCTGCCGGTAAATTTTGGAGTCCGGCCTTGGGGATTAGTGGACCTCTACTCGACCTTTTCTGGGTGCAAATTTCAGTGAGCGCTTTTTAGAGAACACGCTCTTTGGCTTGTACCCAATGTCCCGCTTGTAGTCTGAGGTTCTATGGAGTTCTGATGATTCAGCGTCCAGTAACTGTCGTCGATCTTCGTTTCATAACCAAATGGAGGGACGTGAAGAAACGTGAAACGTATGCAAGTCTCGGTCTGTGAGCAGGTGCAGCCAGCTGCGAGCGCAGGAACTGGATCTCGTTCCGGTCAGTAGCAACGCTGTCTTTTGTCCGTTCCCGCCTCGACCCTGACGCACAGGTCGTGTTCCCGCAATTCTGCCGGCGGACAGCTTAGTGTGATGCAGGGCGGCGAGCGCAGCTGATCGTGGCCGGTGGGCGCGATAACATCGGGTGTTTCAAGTCGGCGACCGGCCGATTTCTCTGTGGTAAGCGAGGCGGCGCACGTGCGGGCCAGCCCCAGCTGCGTATGCGAATGCCGCGCAGGCGCTGCGCGCGTGCAGGCAGGCACCGGGGAGCGGCGCTGTTACGCTCGTGTTTGTGGTCCATTTCGCTAGCGCGCTCCTGAATTAAGATCCTCCGTTCAGGGCCGCATTCAAGCGCGGGATATCTAGCCTACAGCCAAGGGACCCGCGGCACGAAACTTCAAAACACAAAATTAAGTCTTAGTTTCAGTACGGTTACCTAATTGTTTTGTATGGACTTATTCGTCCGAGTTGTTCAGTGGCCTCTCATGCGAATTTAGGGGGGGGGGGGGGGGGGTGTAGGACGTCAAACAGGCAGACTTGGAGACGGAGAGGCACCACAGGACATTTTAATTTCCACTTTCTATACTTTTACAAATAAATTCGTAAAAATTTGTCAGCATGACCAGGAAGGATTCAGAATTCACACTCATAGCAGTGGAAGTTCGAAAACATAACGAAGTAATTTTTTTTTTACACGTGAAATTTCATCATTTTTTTCACTTACTAATGGCAGCATTTATTGCTATAGGTACACTTTTCTTCACAAGTAAGAGAGATGGCTCGATGAATTTTGCACAGCATACAAACCATACTTACAGGTGTATGAAACTCTAGAATTTTCCAAATCTATTAAAAACTGTGGTAAAAATTGAGGTAATTAACTACACAACTTGTGTTTTCTTCTAAACATGAAGTTTAAAATACAACAGATCATTCGTTTTTTTCATAAATTAACTTAATCCTAGAGTTTCATACACCTGTAAGTATGGTATGCATGCTGTGCAAAATTCATCGAAGAATCTCTCTAACGTATGAAGAAAAGTGTACCTATAGCAACAAAAGCAGCCATTAGTAAGTGAAAAAAATGTTGAAATTTCACACGTAAAGAAAAATTATTTTGTTATGTTCTCGAACTTCCACTGCAATGAGTGTGAACTTTGAATCCTTCCTGGTGATGCTGACAAAGTTTTATGAATTTATTTGTAAAAGTATAGACACTGGAAATTAAAATGTCTTGTGATGCCTCTCCTGCCCCACGTCGGCCCGTTTGACGTCCTACCCCCTTTAAGTCAGATTTTACCTATTAAATCTCACACTCCCTTTGCGTCAAATTTCCGATGGCGCTCGGTCAAACGTGTGGTTCCTCGGCAATCTTGTAATGTTGCGTTCTATCGAAAGTAAAACAGGCGTAGACGTCGCAGTTAATGTCTCTACACCTCTGGAATAAGATGTGAATGGAGAACAGAGCCTTTGATTTTAAGGCTCATGATTTGAGAAAGTATTGAGTATGAAATATATATATATATATATATATATATATATAGGTAAAATGTGCTTGGTTGATACTTTCCTTTTGTTATCTTGCATTCGCTAACAAACATTTTCTCTTGTAGTTGGAATTTTTAAGCAGATGCTGGTAGAGACCACACCTCAGATTCAGCCTAGAGGTGCGAAGAGCCTGAATACGGCCCTGCGTCTTAAATTACGGGTGGATAATGAAAGGGTAGTTCCCTCCATAGTACTGTAATTGGTACTAATATTTCTTATAAGGGGTGTTTGTTTTAATTTGAGACAACTAAATATCTCGACTCCATTTTTTTGTACTGCACAATCACATTTGAAACACTCAAGTAACGTTTGAACACCAATATCAACGGTTAGAATCCATCGTAAATGAAACGTAGAATAAAATGGCTCGGTTCTTAATTGTAAAAACGGACTCACTTGATATTTGTAAAGAAATAAAGAAAGAAAAGAAGATACAAAATTGACCCTGCCCTGCCGGCCCCTGTGGCCGAGCGGTTCTAGGCGCTTCAGTCCGGAACTGCGCTGCTGCTACGGTCGCAGGTTCCTGCCACGGGCATGGATGTGTGTGATGTCCTTAGCTTAGTTAGGTTTAAGTAGTTCTTAGTCAAGGGGACTGATGACCTCAGATGTTAAGTCCCGTAGTGCTTAGTGTCATTTGAACCATTTCTGAGCCTGCCCACGCGGACGGGGTAGCTAGGATGTGGCCAATTGGAGCGCAGACAAATGTGCCCTTTACTAAATTAACTTTACACCTACTACATTTTTTCGTACAATGCGTCTTTTCCGAGATATTTAGTTGTTTCAAGGCAAAACAAACACCGCGTATACTCGATTGTTGAGTTCTGGTGATGTCGTTTCATGTCAAAGAAAGAAAGTAAAGAACACAATCCAGCGTTTGTTTCAGCGTGCATTTTTTATGTAATAACAGAAACGCAACATGCTGTAAGTTTAGTTCTGCTATTAAAAAAAGTGCCTTTTCTAAGAGGCACCGTTGGTAAGTAAGTAGTGCCAAATACGTGTTTGCCTATCTCTTTCCTAACGTTTATCCCTCAATACCGGAGCCGTTGTTTTTTATGGTTTCGCAAGCTCATTTAATTTTCAACTTTTTGGCCGGATGCCTTTCCTGTCGCCATAGCCATCAGGCAATTTAAAAGAGGGGATATCGTGTGCGCCATCTGTCTGCCTATCGTGTAAACATCTTTCCGTGCGTTTGTGTATTTAACTGTCTTTGCATCATACATTCTGAGGCAGAAATGGAGTGCCACCACAGCATTTGCCTAGCTGAGCGAGGAAAACAGCCTGAAACCAACTCAGGCTGGCTGGTGCAGCAGGTCAGCGGTAGTTAATTATGAATTCTATCCTCGTGCCGCAAAACTAGTGCGCTGCGCGCTACCAACATCTGAGTTAATGTTCTCAGTATTTTCTGCCGCCAATCGCTATGCCCTTTATTTGTGTACTTAGTGCATTTATCGCAGTGCCTTACAATGTTGTTTACACTTGCGTTGAGTTTGGACTCTCTCTTTTCCTCATCTCTTAATGTCTCCATTTTCCTCTCTTTTGTCGTACTGTAGCAGCAAAATTTGATTTAACTTGTAGTCCATCTGGAAACATGTGTTGTTGTGTGTTGATTTGGACAACTTTCTTCAACTCCTGTTTGTTGCCGTAAGTGGTGAAACAAAAATGGCAGGCCGCCCGAAGTGCTAGCTTATAAACAATTCGTTCATAGAGGGTTGCCTTTTAACGTTATGGTCAGTACATGTAATTAATAGTTGAAGGAAGAGGAGGAGCAGATGAGGTCTCTTTCCACTGAAAAGCATCAAAGTATTGTCCGAACGCGGCATGAGTTCACTATTTTACGGCAGAGAAAAAATAAGCTCTGTGTACTTAGGAAATGAAGAAATGATTTTGTTACGTGGCCTGCACATGTTATTACATGTGTATTATATTTAAAAAATTCGGACGGTATTACAGGATGGTTATGGAGACCAACAGCATATTTAGAAATCGTTTTACATCGATTTTGAAATAGCCACTCCGTCATTTCTCTGTAGAGCATGATTTAAATTTGGACACTTTGACTCGGGATTTTATCATGTTTGAAATTTCTAAATAAGTATAAAAATCTTTGAAAAACGAACTTATTTCAAAGTAGAAGCCAGTGTATGACACAGTTTTTAACAGTTTTGTTATCAGACACAACCATTTTCAATTTTTTGGAACTGACATGTTTCGATCGCCATTAGTGATCATTGTGACAACACATACCTTTCCATTAAGTTTGCCATAGCAAACTGCTTCGTGTATTAGGTTTTGAAGCTGAATGGCTGCGGCAGAAACCGATCAGTTTTGAAAACATAAAAGCGGTAGTTGTATTTGGAGGTGCTGGGTTCAAATCCTCGCGTCACTGCCTTAATGTGCTTTCCTATGATTTCATTATCGAATCAGATTAATACCGACAAGTTCCGCACCTGCCTCTCTGAAGAATAAGATCCGAAACGTGGCAGTTTAAACCTTTGACCTTCGTAACTTTCTTTGTTTTGGACCATGGATGTCTTGGTCACCTACGTAGAAGAACAAGAACAGGCAATGCATATTTGTGCAGTAAAAGTTCGTAATGATCGACGGTTACAAACAGTTGCAAGTGTCAAAGGCCGGGCCGAGATTGATACACCAGTTCCTGTCACTGAAGTTTTAAGCATTGTTGGGTGTGTAGGACAGTGCCTGGATAGGTGCTCGTCCGGGTGAGCTGCGTACTGTTGAGAAATTTCCATTTGCTTTTACGGTAGAGGAGCAGGAGGTGTGGTGGCGCTAAGTCCCTAGTTACCAGTCTTCGTTCCATTGCCCTTGGATTAAATTCCAGACATCCTCAGTGTGTTCCATGAAGTAAGGGCATATGGAACTGTTGATGGTGATCCGTCCGTCGGATGGGAACGTTAAGCTCAATGGCCCCCTTGGTGCTATTTGAGAGGAGTAACCTATGTGCTGGCACCCGGCTTCGCCATCTCCCTTCTCTTATCATCTCTAACATGAACATGACACTACATTACACACACCCATCTCAATCACCCACACTTACATTCACTGCTATCATACTTAGCGAAGGAAAGGTGCCTATGGGGTGCCAAGGATAGGGAAAGCCTTTCAGATTAGGCAGCTGGACCTGCCCTTTATGAGGTTTCACAACCAGTCGTGCCATACGACTTTACTTTTACTTTACTGTTTCTTTCAAGTGTATACTACGTATATACTAAGAGATAATAACTTTCACATATGTCTGAAATATGACAATCTAAATTTTTATAAATACATAATAGATTTAATGCACGTAAAAGCCAAAAGTTAACTCGTTTGTTGCATGGTAACCTAATATATGGTAAAAGATAAAAGCAGGTAACCAATTTCAAATGTGCTGAAAGCTGTGTGCATACAATTTGATCACAAAGGCTTCATGTGAAAAGTGATACATCTCATCACAGCAGCAACACAACTTAATACACCATGACCCATAATGCACGATATTATATCGAAAGTACCAACGATTTAAAGTATATGTTTTCATTTATATTTTCTCATTTTCAGAACTGATGTTGGCTGCAAAGCCGAAGCTGGTAATCAGTTTTAATAAAGTAGCATGTGAGCTAGACACTGACTTACGTAATTAAAAAAAAACCACAAACCAAATTCAAATCCTCCCCATGATGCAGACGACATATCAATTCAGTATCATCAGTAAGGATAGAACCTGATGGAATGAATTAAAATTTATGCCACGGCTGGGCCTTGAACTCAGGTCTCCTGCTTACTTTTTTTTTCTTTTTTTTCTTACTAGGCAGATGTGCTAACCGTTACATCACTGTAGCATTGCGGCTGCCGGAGATACATGGATTACCCTAGGGCAGTGCCCTCCCTAACACAAAACTTCAATTCATACCTTCGGCCCATTTTCTGTGACGATTAAAAAGGGGAAAATTGGCTAAAGGTACGAATTGAAGTTTTGCTTTAGGGAGGGAATTGGACTACGTTAGGCCGTGCAGCTGTGGTAGGCACAATGCTATGGTGCTATAATGGTTAGTACATCTGCCTAGTAAGCAGGAGACATGGGTTCAAATCCCGGCCATAAGACATATATTAATTCATTGCTTCAGCTTCTGTCCTTCTCGAAGATAAAGTTGAGACTTTTATGTCTTCATGAAATTCCGTCATATCAATAATTCACTATCAGTTTTAACTGGTGGATGGTGACTAGTAGGAAATTTACTCAGAACCGTGTGTCGTAAAATCTCGTAACTACGTTGCCGTTAATTGTGAAAAAATATGCATTGCACCCCACTCCAACCTCCCCCTCCCCCCCCCCCCGCTCGCCCTCCTGGAAAATCTAAGAAGCGCCTCGTATGGGCAAGGTATTACAGGTATGATATGAGACTAGCACCTCCACTCGCAAGAAAATGCGCTGGCGCGAGCTGCGCTCGATGCCACCCGACTGACGAGCACCCACCGCCAATCGTCGGCCGTCGTCACCCCTGGCCGCTTCTGCAGAGGTCGACCCTGCTGCTCTTTGTGCTCCTTAATTACTGCCCCCTTCCCCCCCCCCCCCTCCAACTTCCGATATAGATAGCTGCCGTATTTATTGTCTAGCCGGCGGCCCGGTGTGATGGAGTCGATTGCTGGCGAGGAGCACCCACGGTTCGGGCGGGCGCCGGGCGCCGGGCGCCGCCGCCTGAGTGGTCCTTATCTGCAAAACGCCGGCTTGCGGTCGCCTGCGCTATCCACGGCCACTGGAGCCCGTCCCCCATTGGCTACGAATAATCGTCGCTCCTCTTCGCTGCCCTGACTGCGTTGTTAATTTTTTCGTTTCTTCTCTCGTGTTTTCATCCCATTTTTTATTTCTAGCTGGAAGAGTTGTTACGCTCCGTCAACTAGAGAGATTACTTTTGGGAGAGGGGGCTATCTATTGAACTGGTGCATAAGTTCGTAGCGTTTATCAATAAGATTAATAAACAGAACAGATACATACATGTAACAGAGACTTTAGTCATCAGTAATACGTTGTCCTTCACTATTTACAACAGTCTGCCAATGATGCGGTAACTTTTCGATTACGCGACTGTACAGAACACGTGGTTTTGAGGCGAAGAACTCGTCGGGTCATGTTCGGAACGTATTTTCATCCGGAAAAATCGTTCCAGTGCGATAGAGAGCGGAAAAGGTGAAAATTTGAGGGCGCAAGATCGGGCGAATAAGGTGGCTGCGGAATGACTTCCCTGCCCAACTCCTGTATAGTGTTTTTTGTCAGTCTAGCAGAATGCGGGTGGGCGTTATCGTGGAGTAGTATCACTATACGCAGTCTCTCTTGTCGTTCAGCTGGCCGAAGTGGCCGTGCGGTTCTAGGCGCTGCAGTCTGGAACCGTGAGACCGCTACGGTCGCAGGTTCGAATCCTGCCTCGGGCATGGATGTGTGTGATGTCCTTAGGTTCGTTAGGTTTAACTAGTTCTAAGTTCTAGGGGACTAATGACCTCAGAAGCTGAGTCCTATAGTGCTCAGAGCCATTTGAACCATTTTTCTCTTGTCGTTGTTCTTGGACTACGTCAGCAAAATGTCTCAGTTGTTCACAATAAATGTCAACAGTGATGATTACACCGCAGGGAAACAAATCTTAATACACCTCACCGTCGCTGTTCCACCAAATCCGTAACATTGTCATTTCTGGAGGCGCGCAACGGGTAGTTGCTCCTTTTTTTGGGTTCAGCCATTACTTTCTTTTCCTTATGTTACCGTAAAGACAACATTTCTCCTCACCATTAACGATACAGGATAGAAATGGTCGATGTTGTCCACGAGCCAATCGATGACGACCAAGCACACATACACACAAGACCACCCGATGATTTTTGTGATTTTGGCTAAGAGCATGCGATACACGTACAACTGATTTTTGAACCTTCCCCATAGCATAGAAATGTCACACGAAGTAGAATGATTACAGTTCAACAAATTTGCCAGTTCTCGAGTACACTGACGTGGATCATTGTGGTTTAATGCGTTTAAACGATCTTCGTCAAACTCCGAAGATCTTCCTGAACGTGGAGAGATATTAATGTCAAAACCATCCTCCTTAAAACGGAAAATCCATTTTCTTACCGTACTACACGACTGGCCATTAAAATTCCTACACCACGAAGATGACGTGCTACAGACGCGAAATCTAACCTACACGAAGAAGATGCTGTGATATGCAAATGGCAAGCTTTTCAGAGCATTCACACAAGTTTGGCGCCGGTGGTGACACCTACAACGTGCTGACATGAGGAAAGTTTCCAACCGATTTTTCATACACAAACAGCAGTTGACCGGCGTTGCCTGGTGAAACGTTGTTGCGAGGCCTCGTGTAAGGAGGATAAATGCGTACCATCACGTTTCCGACTTTGATGAAGGTCGGGTTGTAGCCTATCGCGATTGTGGTTTATCGTATCGCGACATTGCTGCTCGCGTTGGTCGAGATCCAATGACTGTTAACAGAATATGGACTCGGTGGGTTCAGGAGGGTAATACGGAACGCCGCGCTGGATCCCAACGGCCTCGTATCACTAGCAGTAGAGATGACAGGCATCTTATCCGCATGGCTGTAAAGGACCTTGCAGCCACGTCTCGACCCCTGAGTCAAAGATGGGGAGGTTTGCAAGACAACAACCATCTGCACGAACAGTTCGACGACGTTTGCAGCAGCATGGACTATCATCTCGGAGACCATGGCTGCGGTTACCCTTGACGCTGCATCACACACCCTGCGATGGTGTACTCAACGACGAACCTGGGTGCACGAATGGCAAAACAACATTTTTTCGGATGAATACAGGTTCTGTTCACAGCGTCATGATGGTCGCATGCGTGTTTGGCGACATCGCGGTGGCCGCACATTGGAGGCGTGTATTCGTCATCGCGATACTGGCGTATCGCCCGGCGTGGTGGTATGAGGTGCCATTGGTTACGCGTCTTGGTCACCTCTTGTTCGCATTGACGGCACTTTGAACAGTGGACGTTACACTTCAGATGTGTTACGACCCGTGGCTCTACCCTTCATTCGATCCCTGCGAAGCCCTACATTTCAGCAGGATAATGCATGACCGCATGTTGCAGGTCCTGTACGGGCCTTTCTGGATACAGAAAATGTTCGACTGCTGCCCTGGCCAGCACATTCTCTAGATCTCTCACCAATTGAAAACGTCTGGTCAATGGTGGCCGAGCAACTGGCTCGTCAAAATACGCCAGTCACTACGCCTAATGAACTGTGGTATCACGTTGAAGCTGCATGGGCATCTGTACCTGTACACGCCATCCAAGCTCTGTTTGGCTCAATGCCCAGGCGTATCAAGGCCGTTATTACGGCCAGAGGTGGTTGTTCTGGGTACTGATTTCTCAGGATCTATGCACCCAAATTTCGTGAAAGTGTAATCACATGTCAGTTCTAGTGTAATATATTTGTCCAATGAATACCCGTTTATCATCTGCATTTCTTCTTGATGTAGCAGTTTTAATGGCCAATAGTGTATATCCATTTGCATTATTCCTATACACGGCGCAGGTGTTTCTGTCTGCCTCCGCTGCTGTAACCCCTCTGCTGGACTCATACAGAAGAATATGTCGAAAATGTTGCGATTTCTCCGCTTGGTACTCCATTTTCTAGCGTCCACAACTCCACTATCTCCAAATGACGATATGTAAACTCAAATAGCAACAGTGAAGTACAAATAAAAAATGACACTCGATAAATAAACCTGTAGCAACCGGAAACACAACATGCAAGACAAAAACGCTCCGAACTTACGCAACAGCCGAATACATCTACACCCTGGAAACCACTGTGAAGTGCATAGCAGAGGGCACCTTACACTGCGGTCACAGGGTACCGTCATCGCGTAACTCCGCCGACGACTGATATAGGCCGAAGACGACCATACTTTTCAAATCAATGCAGCAGTACGTGCGCGATCTTAGTGCGCCGATCTGAACGCCCGTACAAACTGACTTCCGACGACCATCGGTGGACCTCCAATTAGTTTGATTTCTTCACCACAGTCGGGCGACGTTCCCACACACAAGGCATGGATTGTGAGTAATTTTTAAGTTTAATACGGAATTTATGGCTTCTTGAGGATGAAAAAATATAACAACAGGGATATGTCTCGGAATCTAGTGTGAAATCGCTACTTTATTGGAAGCCGTAAGTTTTGAACAACTTAAAAATTTAATAATAATAAGATATTGGACGTTACCTTACGATGTCTTATGCATACTGTATGGCTATGAAGCCATTTCAGCCTCATGGATATACTTAATAGAGCGTGTCATCTGCAAGACAGACAAAATCTGTATTTTAGGCTTATAGTGTAACATTAAATAATGCTGTATTCAAGTGAGAATGGTGATGTGTGTCCATTTTGATGCTGGAAGTTGCTGTAGTGTGTCTTTTGTGGATTGTGGAAGGTGGCATTAGCTGTTTACGAATTATCATAACTCCTTGCTGGCGCTTTCAGCCAAGCAGGATGATGATTCTGTTATATGAAGTGGTTTGCAAATGCGGTGTATATTTTTTTCACTTAACAGTGGTTTAAGTGTTCAGATTATCGTATTCTAAAATTCGTGTTTGCCTTTCACACATATAGACCAGTGGCCTTGCTGCTTCCCGCGAGATTACCGAAAGTAAGCGCTGTCGGGCTTGGCTAGCGCATGGATGGATGACCGTCCGGGTCTGCTGACCGCTGTTAGAAATCGTGGTGCACTCAGTCCTTGAGAGGCACTACTTGACTGACAAGTATGGGCCCTGGTCACGAAAACTGACAACGGCGGGGAGAGCGGTGTGCTAACCATATCCGCATCCACTGGCGCCTGTCGGCTGAAGATGATACGTCGATCGGTCGGTGCCATCCTTCCGAGGCATGTTGGGACGGAATTGAGTCACACGTTTGCCGAATGGCAGCCATTGAAGTTTAACTGATATACGTCTATTTTACTAAATTTTATTTGAAGTTGTGCAGAATGTTTGTAATCTTGCTTTTGAGTGTCGTCGCGAATCCTCATGAATAGGTAATGGAATATTTCTCTCTTCATTTCATCTACATCTGCATGGATATTCTGCAAATCACATTTAAGTGCCTGGCAGAGGGTTCATCGAACCATCTTCACAATTCTCTATTATTCCAATCTCGTATAGCGCGCGGAAAGAACGAACACCTATATCTTTCCGTACGAGCTCTGACTTCCTTTATTTTATCATGGTGATCGTTTCTCCCTTTGTAGGTCGGTGTCAACAAAATATTTTCGCATTCGGAGGAGAAAGTTGGTGATTCGAATTTCGTGAAAAGATTCCGTCGCAACGAAAAACGCCTTTCTTTTAATGACGTCCAGCCCAAATACTGTATCATTTCAGTGACACTCTCTCCCTTATTTCGCTATAATACAAAACGTGCTGCCTTTCTTTGAACTTTTTCGATGTACTCCGCCGATCTCATCTGGTAAGGATCCCACACCGAGCAGCAGTATTCTAGACTAGGATGGACAAGCGTAGTGTAGACAGTCTCCTTAGATCTGTTACATTTTCTATGTGTCCTGCCAATGAAACGCAGTCTTTGATTAGCCTTCCCTACAACATTTTCTATTTGTTCCTTCCAATTTAAGTTGTTCGTAATTGTAATCCCTAGATATTTAGTTGAATTTAAGGCCTTTAGATTTGACTGATTTGTCGTGTAACCGAAGTTTAATGGATTCCTTTTAGCACTCATGTGGATTACCTCACACTTTTCGTTATTTAGGGTCAATTCCGAATTTTCGCACAATACAAATATCGTTTCTAAATCATTTTGCAATTTGTTTTGCTCTTATGACGACAGCGTCATCTGCAAATAACCTAATACAGCTGCTCAGATTATTTCCCAAATCTCCTATATAGATAAGGAATAGCAAAGGCCTATAACACGACTGCGGGGAACGCCAGAAATGACTTCTGTTTTACTTGATGACTTTCCGTCAGCTACTACGAACTGTAACCTCTCTGACAGGTAATCACGAATCCAGTCACACAACTGAGACGATATTCCATAAGCACGCAATTTCACTATAAGCCGCTTGTGTGGTATAGTGTCAAAAACCTTCCGGAAATCCAGAAATACGGAATCAATCTGAAATCCCTTGTCAATAGCACTCAACACTTCATGAGAGTAAAGAGCAAGTTGTGTTTCACAAGAACGATGTTTTCTAAATCGTTGTTGACTGTGTCAATAGACGGTTTTCTTCGAAGTAATTCATAATGTTCTAACACAATATACGTTCCAAAATCCTGCTGCATATCGACGTTAATGACATGGGCCTGTAATTTAGTGGATTACTCCTACTACCTTTCTTCAATACTGGTGTGACCTGTGCAACTTTCCAGTCCTTAGGTACGGATCTTTTGTCGAGCGAACGGTTGTACATGACTATTAAGTATGGAGCTATTGCATACTCTGAAAGGAACCTTATTGGTATACAGTCCGAACCAGAAGACTTGCTTTTATTAAGTGATTTAAGGTGCTTCACTAATCCGAGGATATTTACTTCTACGTTACTCATGTTGGCAGCTGTTCTTGATACGAATTGTGGAATATTTGCTTCATCTTCTTTTGTGAAGGCATTACGGGAGGCTGTGTTTAGTAACTCTGCTTTGGCAGCCCAGTCTTTGATAGTATTTCCATTGCTACCGCGCAGAGAAAGCATTTATTGTATCTTGCTGTAAACATACTTCACATACGACCATAATCTCTTTGGATTTTCTACCAGGTTTCGAGCCAAAGTTTCGTTGTGTAAACTATTATAACATCGATCATTGAACTCCGCGCTAAATTTCGATCTTCTGTAAAAGATCGCCAATCTTGGGGATTTTGCGTCTGTTTAAATTTGGCATGGTTGTTTCGTTGTTTCTGCAACAGTGTTCTGACCATTGTGTGTGCCAAGGAGGATCACCTCCGTCGTTTGCTAATTTATTTGGTATAAATCTCTCAATTGCCGCCGACACTATTTCATATATCACAAAACTTGTTTAGTTATTCTGACCAAGGTATCGGCCGATGTTGTCGGGCGACTTTTGGCGAAGGCGTCAGGCGACCATTTTGTCTGTGCCATTTTAAACGCAGCCTTATTACCGCTTACCATATCTTTCTCTCGTTGCATTCGCATATGGAGGGCGGGGACAATGATTGCTCAATGCTTCTGTGCGTGTTGTAATTAATTTCATCTTGTCTTCGCGTTCCATACGAGTGAACTACGTGGGTAGCTGTAGTATAGGGCTAGATTGCTCAGTTACTGCTGGTTCTACTTTGAAACTAAAGTTTCGCCGGATGAACGCCAACCATCTTCACGGGCATGCCAGTTCAGTGCTTTCAGCATCTCCTTGACACTCTCCAGCATGTCAAACCAACTTTTGATAATTCGTGCTCGCCTTCGTCGTAAACGTCCAGTAAATTCTGTTCGGAATAGATATCACAAAGTAAACCAAATATAATGCGAAGTAGCAGAAATGAGAACAACGACAAATTCATCATCAGAATTGGTGAGCAGGAAGTAGATGAAGTTAAGGAATTCTGCTGCCTAGGCAGAAAAAAAAACCTTGACGGACGTAATAAGGAGGACATAAAAAGCAGACTAGGACTGCCAAAACGAGTGTTCCTGTCCAAGGGAAGTTACTAATATGAAACATAGTTTTTAATTTGAGTAAGAAATTTCTCAGAATGTGCGTTTGGAGCAGTGTTGTATGTCAGTGAGACATGGACTGTGCAAAAACTGGAACAGAAATGAGGTGTTTCTCCGAAAAAGCGGCAAGGAAAGGAATATATGGAAAACACAGACAAGAAGAAAGGGCGGGATGGTAGGACATCTGTTCAGACATCAGGGAGTAACTTCCAAGGAACCAGATGGAGCTGTAGAGGAAGACATCCGGAAAATAACTGAGGACTTCGACTGCAAGTACATCTCTGAGGTGGAAAGGTCGGCACAAGAGAGGAATTCGTGACGGGCCGCATGAAACCAGTCAGAAGACTGGTGAGTCAGTAACAAAATACAAACGTGCACAAAATAAAATGCAACTTTAAATCTGAGCTGAAATAATTTCTTCTGCACAGCTCTGTGTATCCAACAGACCAATATGTCATCAAACACTAGCTGCATGCGCAATATAGTACGTAAATGTTTACTTTGTCGTTAAGTTTGTGTTTGCTTTTTGTACGAATAGTTCCAAAGACGTATACTTTTCTTTGCATTAAATTTAAACCACTGTGTTATTTAGTAACTGTAAATGACCCAGGTGGAAGCCATGCGTACAAAACAAATAATCTTATAAAGAGCCTCTAACCTGAATCGTTCTACATCATTTTAAAACAAATATAGCAAAAGATCTGTGAGGCATATAATGTACGTGACGCCTTTGACTCTTCACAGTTGGCAGCAGTTGGTAGCGCTCTACGATCTTTTGTCTCTGATGTTCATAGCAAAAATTCACTCGGCCAGAGAGGAAAACCTGATATCTAATGTTGTTTGTCTCTCATGTGTCCTAGCAAAACCCCGTGGCGGAGTACTCGAAAACCGGATAAGCATCGGTTCTCTGGGTGGATCGTGGTAAGTATGGATATTTTACGGAACCCTCTATAGCGTTACTTTTATACACGAATTATAACTGGCTGGTTGAATTCAAAATGTCGGAGTAAGAGAAGGCATACCGCCTCAAATGCCTAGTAAAGCACTTCGGTTTCATGACAGCTTTATTTTCATTGTGTGTAACAAACACTGTTACATGTTTTCGCCGTACAAATATGTTGATATAATTTCTAACTGTGTAAATGAAAATCTGTGACAGTCTTTGTCTTTCGCCGTTTAGTTTCGGGTGATGTCCGTACAACAAGTGGTTGATTTTTCTTTTGTTTTTTAATTCCAATTACTGCAGCTTTCTCGCGGAGGGCGGCAGTGACAAATAATGGTGTGCTTAAGAGGGGCCCGCTTGGACTGCCATGCCTCTGTGCGCCTCTGCGCTCGCGCCCTCTTCGTAGCGGCGCACGCTCGTGCAAGCATTCGGAACCGAACAGGTGACAACCGCGTTTCATATACCCGGTCAGAGGCGGCTAGAGCTTCACAAATATTCCGCGACTGTAATAGTAATTAGGTGCGCCTCCCGCCGGTGATATTAGCGCGAAACGAATTGCGGCTGCGTGTTTATCTGCAGTTGCAAATATTGATTCTTTCTACATCTAATGTTTGGCTTTTGCCTCTTGCTATTTGGATACTGGTGCCGGAAGACTGGTCGTTTAGAGCAACGAAATGGGTCGCACAGTTCAGATTGCTCTTCCTCATATTTCTTAGATTTGGACGACCGCGTTAAAAATAACGGTAAGTATTTTCGATGACAGTGTCGTGACCTTTTCCCAGTAGCTGTTGAGTAGACGTCACTGTTTTCGTTTTTTGTGGCATGAGTTTGGGGGTCTAGTGAAGTTCGCAATATTGTCGTTCTACTTTGCTGCTTTGGCAAATTACACCACTGACAGCATTTTTTTGAAGGCGCGTTAACCTATCGATATTGAACATCTGCATTTACATATGAAGTAATGATCTGCTGAGTGTCGTCACACGTGCGCAAACAGAAATAGAGCAATGAATGCAGACTGCTGTGACAAACTGATTTGTAGGGCAACGCAAGGGTCTCGGCTCCCGCTCGATCGAATTAATTTAATAGTTGAAATACTCGTAATTGCATGATTTCTTAGTCACCACAGATTGCTTAGTGCTGAGGAATAACTGCCTCTTGTCGAATCTGAGAGGTTATATCGTGTGTTGATGTATCTTGGTTCTCTGTATATATCTGGTGCAATCTGATAGATTCCCAGCTAATGGGTCCCAAGCAGTTTGACAGAAGTCACATAAATTTTTTTAAAAATGAGCGTCCATAATATTAATAAAAGATTGGAGTGCATTGATAGCACGCTACTCATGTTATGCGATAGCGGGGTTCAGTAAAGAGGTCGGTGGAAGAAATTGCTAACAAAGCAAAGCGTAATTTAGAGTTTTTGCTTACTGTATATTGGTTTAATTCCAGGACAATAACATAAACAAAGTAAGATAAAATAATTATTTGCTAGACAGTTCTTTCTAGTGCTAGAAAGTGCTCTACTTATTTCCAGTATGCGGCGCGTTAGAAACAGATAACGTGAGCAGACTAGGCCTTGTTAGCAATTTCTTCCGCCGATCCTTTTCAGTTCTGCCTTCAGACATCGATTTGCATTTTACGCGGTTTTCGTAAATCACTGCAAGCAATGGGCTATTGGTTCCCAGCATAATTCGAATTCGGCGCTTGTCTCTGAGGAGGTCAAAAGAGGCTTAAATTCTTTTGTATACCGTTCTGTGATGTGACGCATCTACGATTTATGGCTTTGTCCGAACGATGAATCCTTCGTGCAATAACGTTTTACTAACAAGTTCTCCATACGTGGGATATTTCTTTGTCGAATGGAAATTGATATTCAAAGTATAGAAATAAACAAAGAAGTTGCTAATTTTGTGAAACTTGTACGGCCATGAAAGGAACAACGATACTATTGTATTAGTGCTAGATGCGTAGCTACGGAATGAACTGACGACCCTAGTCTGTGGTGTAAGATTTTGAATCATACTGAATTTATTTAAGTAAATAAAATGGTAATTTGCGTCTTTTGGAGGCCTTTTAAGGACTTAATTTCTAATTAACGCAGTTTAAGTCGTAACGCGACGTTCTGTGGCTGCACGAAAAGCTTTATTCAACTTGGTGTCGTTGCTGTCAGGTTTCCTCCGCGCCATAATACGTAGGTAGCGGTCATCCACTGCAGTAGTAGCCCTTGGGTGGCCTGAGTGAGGTATGTCGTCTCTGTATCTCCTCCATGTCCGATCAACATCGCTTTGGTACACTCAGATATGCCTGGACGCTTCCCGTGTTGAGAGCCGTTCCTGGCACATGGCAATAATGCGGACGCGATCGAACCGCGGTATTGACCAGCTACGCATGGTTAAACTACAGACAACACGAGCCGTGGATGACTGGAAGCGACCGGCTGTCGGACTCCCTCCGTTTAATAAGCGCTCCTCATACATGGTTTACATCTTTGGGCGGGTTTAGTGACATGTCTGAACAGTCAAAGGGACTGTTGTCTGTGACACTATATCCACAGTCAACATCTGTCTTCAGGAATTCTTGGGACCGGACTGAAGCTAAACTTTTTTTTGATGTTTGTATATTACCCTGCTAAATGAACTGAAGACATGATCTGGGGGACAGCGCCCTTTTATTGAAACCTGAGAAACAGAGAGGAGGTAGTGTTTGCGTTCCGTTCAGTACCCTTGAAACTGAAGCATTACCATACGCATCACCTCTCTTGGCTACATTTACAGCTTGCTTACGAAAATGTTAATTTCGTTGTTGGTCTTTTTGCGTAGTTTTCAACACTGGGCAGTGAATGCTGAGAAATTTCCCGAAGCAACGAGGAACGTGTAGTTACTTTTCAGATCTACATTGCAGTGTAGAGCAATGATCTTAGCGATAGGCTCTGGGTCCTGTCTAATAATGTAGTAGCCAATGCACAAGTAAAAACTTCGCATCCGACACCTGAAAACGATGTATACACTCGTCAGGTAAATACTGAGCAAGGGTAATAAATAAGTCCCTCTTACCAGTTGCTCACTATCAAAACTTCGTGTCTTAACGCCTCCTGGAAGATTCTGATTAAGAATTCATGCTACCAAGAGTTCGAAGAACTGATGATTGACCCCTGAGAATTCTGACACAATAACGTTTGACTTCTAGGTTACCTCACCCTTCCTTTACAAACCATGCACGATGTATTTGAAGGACGCCTTAGCACTTGCTAATCAGCTGTTCATCTTCTGTGTGTACTCATCTTACCTTATATGCTGTCCTGATGGAGATGAGATTGCGGCAGGTACACAAGAATCGCTTGCACGGAGCGATTGGAATTCGAGCGGATATGGCGCAGAGGGCGCGTAACATCACAGAGGCATTCTGCCAATGTATGACGTGACTGCTGTGTTAACATGTAGAGAACAGCAACACATTGGGCGTTTGCCGCCCATGAAATATTCATGGCTTCTCGGTTACTGACATTTTAAAGTTCACTGTTGCTCAATGTCTGCCACGCAGTATCTACAGATTGTCATTCTGCGATGGTTTATTTCGCAGATAGCTGGTAGGATTAGGTGAAAGTTGTGATGAATGAAAAACATCATTTGCATCACTACTTTTATTAATGACTGGTTTCTATGACTAGTATATCTTAAAGACCTGATTGCGGAAAGGAAGAATGAGACGCAGCGATATAAAAACTACACTAGAGTAACGCTGTAAATTATACCGCCAGTGGCACTATAAGTAACAAAATACCATGAACTTATCCATACATAGTGCGGCAAGGTGCAGATTGTCAGTAGTAAGAATGTAATATAAAACTACGTTACAAAAATATGTAGCATGTAATGACGAAGCTTTCGTAGCCAGTATGTTTCAGCGCAACTCAGTATTGGCCCGATTGGTTTGGGTGATAAATCCCTGCTTCGATGCTAATATTTGGCCATTGTGTTCCGGAGCCTGAAAGCTGGTGTGTTACTCTTAAAGTACGTGGTTGTCTTCAAGCAGGTTCTCAAAGACTGCGAGATGTTGAGGTGAAAAGCGCTTGGTACAAGGAAACTGAAGACACCATATTTGCGCCGTCTGGATAGTGGGATGAATTCGATGTGACGAGACTAGAGGGAGCTTCAGTAGTGGATTATAGTAGTTGCAACAAAACTACCACTGTTATGAAGACGTAGGAGTATCTAAAGAGCAAAAATAGTGATCAACAGGCGAGATTCATTGTTCTGTATATAAAGAACAACTTCGTGCGAAGTGTTCAGGCATAGAGCACATGAAGAAATTGGTGGTACGAATAGTAAAATTTCGGAAGTCGCATGCATTATTCCATTGTCAGTTGCAAAAGTCTTAAATGGAACTGTACGAAGAATGAGACGTCATATATTATTGCAAAGTAAGTTGGTTAAGGCGCATGCCTGGAACGATTTGTCGATTTAAAAGTCGCTGTTGCTGAATTCACAAAGCAAAGAGGAGTGCATAAACGAAAATTAGAATATTCGGAATGGAACGGAGGCTTTTCATTTTAAATGAACTTGACTACACTGCCCACAGTAAGACATTGCAAGGTAACTTGTTCCTGATTTGACGAGGGTGCAGTTAAAAAGAAAATCACGTTACAGAAGGGACACATTCTGACAGTCCAGTTTCCTAAGCTCACCTGGCGTTGAAGAAAACTTGAGGTTTGAAGAATTCATTGTGGCCTTGAATGAATTAGGCTAGTTTGGAGGATACTGTCTTGTATACGTTTTAGAGCTGTTTTCGAGACCATTTGCCGTTTCAGTTGACAGCGTCCCTGTGCATGTGCAGATGTAACTGACTGATCTGCAGGGTAATTTTAATGACAAATCTTTTTACGTTAAGTGTCCAGGACTCCTACATTGCTTCCCTCAGGTAGAATTTAAAGTCTCCATAATGGGGTTGCAAAAGTGCGAAAATGTGACAATTTGAGAGCGAAACTTGAAACGTACGTTTGTAATATGATGGATATTACGCAACTGACAGTAGTCTGAAACACAACTGTTAGAATGGGAATGACATGTGAACGTGTATTCTGAGTTTGCGGTCAGAGATGCGAACGAAACAACTGTACTTCCGTGGTGGAATTCTGTAATGGTACGGAAGAAAATCATTTAACTTTTAATCAAAATGCGGTCTGTAACAGCTAGATATTTTTTCTAAATTATCACTTGCGAATGTTACATGAATGTGTGCGTAGGAAAGAATATGACAAACGACACACATTTGAAATTTAAATGTCAATTTTATATAGTCATCATCGGTTTCGCTTTTATGTTTATCAAAATCTCGTTTATGAGTGTCGCTAGTATATCAAGACGACAGAAATGTATGTACTACTTTCTCTGCAGCACAGCCGGACGGGGGAAGGAAGGAAGGAAGGATCATTTCGATACAACAATCTTTTAAATGATCCATGGAACATGTAACTGACCAACACGAGAATTTAACCATCGCGCTAACCACAGATGAGCAACAAGTTGCTCCGTCCTACGTATGTCTCGCACAATGAAGACGACGGCGGCTACAAAATCAAATTACAGCTCATGCGGTGTATCATCGACATTCTTGTCACGAACCATTTACGAACTGAACCGGGAAGTAGTAAGGGTTAGTGGTACCAGAGGTGCTCTGCGTCACTCAGGTCAGGTGCCTTGTGGAATATAGATGTGGATGAAGGCGCCCATTTTTTTCAGAACACCTCAGTGGTAAGCGGGTTTTTGACGGGGAATTGATAAAGATGCGAGATCTATGAATACGCTCGAGAACCTGTAATTTTTGTGGGCCTAGAGATCAGTTGATAGGAAATACGGGCGTTGCTGTCAACAGTTGGGAATTTTTTAAGCAGACACTCCACGGGGGAATATCGCCGCCATTGGACGTATTCCGCCAGCGACTTTGCCTGGAGCTGTCTCTACCGAGCACTGGGGCTGGCGTGAGTGCTGCGCGGTGCTGCCTACCTGGACGCCTGCAAAGCCGCTCATACGAGCCTCGACCGGCGTTCAATAATGGATCCTCTCGTTACAGTCGTCGATTACCTCTGGGGCGTCGGGGACAGACGCGGTGGGTGTGGCTAAAGCGAGTGCCTATGCATTGCTCTCCCCGGAACACTGTACAGCGCTGTCGTGACCGTCTAAAGTTCTCTGGCGTTAGCGTGCAACTGCTGGACACTCAATGTGACCAGGCGTTTTGGAACTCAGGCTTGGTTGTGGGATGAAGACCATCGTGAATTGGACAACAACATGCAAACCGTAATCCTGTTCCATTAACGAGGGACGGTCATGAAGCTTTATCACCTCGAAAAAATAGTTACAAAACTAAAGAATTGAAATATCTGAGTGCCGACATCTCGAATTTGAGGAAAGAGAGTTTTAATTATACATTACTAGGTAATCAATGATCATAATTGCACTATTAATATGTTTCGTTTGAAGGGAAATTACAAACACTGTGTTGAGATAGTATGAAAAACTCACTGAAAAAGGAAATGCAATGAAAACTGCTAAGTGCCGTAGTTCATCACTCAGCAGAAATATAGTAAAAGTTCGTTCTGCCTTTGTGAAACTGTATGTGGTCATCATTTCAATCAAATCTTTCTTCTTCACAGATGCGGCTTGTAACATACTGGACAGGTAGTGGCATTTTCTTGACGTGCTGTAATCTTACACCTTTTCTCAAATTATAGATACCTTCCACGGCCTCCAAGTCTCAACAACATGAGGCTTATGTTTGTCCAACCATACTCGCTGCATTTCGATTATGTTTAGATATGCTGTGTTTATATTAAAACCTGCTGCGTTCTTGAAATCTAAGAAGTCAGGTGCATTTACGTTACTGACAGCTTTGTTTTGATTGCTGTATCGTGTCCTTTACATCTTTTAGAACAATACAGTTGGTAACTCAAGAATAAACATTGTTTAATTATGGTGTTGATTACCGATCAGTAATGAGACTTACCTCCTGTGTTGGATGAGCTTCTGCCGAAATAGTTTTATTACCTGAACTTAGGTATCTGTTACCTCCATTTTTCAGCTTTTCCCTCATTCTTGTCACAGCATTTCCTCCACTACTTCGTTTATTTCCGCTGAAACTCTAACAAACATCTGCTGACTCCGCCATTTTATCTAACACCAAGGAGTAAGCGCGCTTATCATAGAGCCTTTCACATGTCAACAGCAATGGCTTTTAAACCGCATACCATCTGTTGATTGCATTTGGTACTAAATTTTCATTCGTGGCAGTTTGAGTCTTTTATACGTTGTTGGGGTTGGCATGTAGATCTCATTTCACACAAAACCTAAAAATTTCTCATTATGGCACTTATAATATTTTTTTTTTATTTCAAGTCTTCAGTTTGTGTTTGTGCGTTCATGCCTGCAGTCCTGGTACAAGTTGAAATCACTTTCAACAATACCATGCCATGTTGCTGGAGCAGCCAAAACAAAATGGTGCAGCCCTCTGATAAATTGCAGTAGTTGTTTCATCCATTTTGAACGTACTTGCTATATTTGAGGCTTGGTCTCGCTCTAAATTTTCGATCCCCCCACCCCCTCATTTCCTTCCAATACGAAATTTGCGAGTCCTTGATGTTTCAGGTGGTATCCTGTCAGCCGCAACCGTTCTTATAATAAAGTACTGGCGTAAATTTTTCCCCAGTTTCGATTTAGTAGCTCATTAGCTATTGGACCTACTAATCTGATTAACATTCCTCTGTAGCACCATATTTCAAAAGCTTCTGTGCTCTCTTCTGCCTGAACTGCTTATCTTTCCACGTCCGTACAAGCATCGTGCGGTAGTTTTCGACAGCAGCTAAAATGTTGCATCCTTGTCAAACCACTCGAGATGCTATCCTAAATCACCTGGATTGGGCTGACACGGTTGCTACTTTGTCGCTGCTGCCGCACTGCCGCACGATTCTCCAGTTTGTCAGTAAGCTGAACCATTTTGTTTTGGCTCCTCAAGCGTTGCGCTACGATACTGCGGCATGGGGATTTCAGTGTGTGTCGGGGCTGCAGACATTTACCAGCGAGCAAACAAATTATTTACCTAACTTTATTTTTTGAAGAAGATAATTAAAACTTCGCCTTCTCCTTGTACATGAGGTTGTAATGACACCCGCTTTTTCCCCTTGTGAGCGGGGAGTTTGAAAAACATTTAAGCGAAGATGAAGAAATTGTCGACCAGGCATCTCCTGGTACTGATAGAGGAGTATAACTGACATGGAAAAATTAAGTCGTTAAAGTTCCAGTGCACTCGGCTGCCACTTATACTATAAAACCCCTTACATCGTAATTCCCTTAGCGAAAAACCTGCTTTCCTTTTTATCACCGTTTTCGGTTTTTCAGTAGTTTTGATTTAATGAAGTTCGCAATAGCGTCATTCTACTTCGACCAATGATGCCACCGAAGGTAATATTCTTTTTTCAATTTTTTTAGTTGCGTTGAGTCTATAGACATTCAGCATCGCATTTGACATGCGAATTGTGTGATGAGTCACGTCACACATGCGCAAACAGAGATAGAACATTAATTTGTTTATTTTACATGTCTTGCTTTTAGAATATAGCTTGTTGTGACAAACTGATCTGTGGGGCATGCGAGAAGTGGGCTCCTGCAGGATTCGAACTACTTTCATAGATACCGTAAAATACGTGTAATTGCGTTTGACGTCATAGTCTTCGCAGTTGCGAAATGCTGATGATGAAGCTGAGAGGTTGTATCATATTCTTCACCTGTTCATGGTTTTGTATGTGCGTGTGCGCAGATGGACAGATTCAAAGATGATTTTTAAAACAATGAGCCTCTATGTTTTATCGTGTGTCTCGCATCGAATAGGTGCCCACCTCTCGTCTGAAACATGGTAATAACTCGAAAATAACGAAGGTCCTGATTAGTCACTTCGGTACAGACCTTGGTTTTTTGTGCTTACTGTTTTTTACTTAGTGTTTTCATGGAGTTTTATCACTATTACCAAAATTTGTCTTCCGCCTCCTACACTGCAAGGCATGAAGAACCAATTCCGAATGAAGAAGAAATTTTTAAAATAATTCTTAACGTTTTCCAGTGTTTAATGAAAAATTCTTTTATGCTATCTAAAAATGTGAACGGGTGATTAATTTTGATTGATAGCTGCACTAAGTTGTAAATAGAAATGTTGTGTGTATGGACTATTGTACCTTCTACTTCTAGAGAATGTTGAGAGCTGCTACTGCACTTTACACACTTTTACTACTTTCGCATTGTTGTAACCAAGGATTTTAGTCGCAGTGATGGGTTATGCAGCTATGAGAACGACAGGGAGAAAACATGATTCTCAACTTGAGGTCATTTAATTACTACTAACCGCCTACTTACGGAAGGAATAAGGAGGAAGGTTCCACTAGGGCCTTAGGGAATGGAGCACCGGCATCAATTAATGAGTCTGTGATGGGATACTTCATGAATTGACGGAGATAGTCTTTCGGAATACAAACTAAAATCTAATCTACGTAAACGAGTTTTGATTTTAAGACTAGAGCTGCATTTTAGATTTAACGATTTTTTGAAGTTCTTCGCTTTCCCGTTTCGTCACTGCAATTCCGACCTAAACCCAAGTACAGGCAGTCACTTTACTTGCGTGTGATTCAAATTTTGATAAAAGCTGTCAAATCCGTGACTGCTGCTCTCGTGCTATAATTTCAGCAAATATATTCGGACAGAAAGCAGTAATACGTCGTTGCATATCATAGGGTGCAGTTGGTATGTCCTTGTAGACAGCATCTTTCAGCTTTCCCTACAGAAAAAGTCTACACGCGTTGAATCGGGGTAACGGGCCAGTTAAGGTACAGGTCCTCTGCATCCAATCCAACGATTTGGAAACAATTCGTAAAGACATGTAATAGTACTTCGTGCACTATAGGCTGGACAGCCGTTATGTTGGTACCACAGGTTCCTCCTTGTCTGCAGAGAAACGTCTTCTAGCATCCGTGGAAGATGGTTTGTTAGGAGGTTGCGATATTTGCGCGCGTTCGGTGTTGTGTGTCTGCAAAACGCTCATACGAACTGACTGTTTACTATCCAATACCTCACATGTACACTCCGTGAACTCCGACGTTCTAAATGACGAAGCCAACGGGGACTGTCAACAGACCGATAGTGCATGTATCGGTGATTTACCTGGCAATCATTGGTAAATGTGGCTTCAGTACTTAACAATATACATGACTGACTAGCAAGTCGCAATGCACTCGAGAAACACACAAGCACACTGAAGCAAACATATCATACCTAGCAATTACTCAGGTTGAATGGCACAAACAAGTGTCGGTGTGGAAACATACCAAATTGGAAGCGTATGTTGCCGCTACTAGTGGTCGTTCTGAACACGAACTGTGATGGTTAGTTCACTTTACTGGTCAGAATCCACGTAACTGTTGTATGCGTTTGTGTTGTTCTTTAGTGTGTACTACCACAGATATTATACAAGCGTCGGTGTGCGAACTTTTCAAAATACGATAGCTCGTAAAGGACTCGCACTAGAATCTTTCAACAAACAGCATTGACATTCTAATTTTCCTTAATTTTAGTTTGTTAGTTTCAGTAGGCATCGTTCCATTTAAAATGTATATGTTTGTACAAAAAATACTTTCTAAGTATCAATGCAATATGTTGATTGGCTAACGATACGAACCCCTGACTATTAATCCATTCTGTGAAAACCGCT
Source organism: Schistocerca cancellata (assembly GCF_023864275.1). Classification (NCBI taxonomy): domain Eukaryota; kingdom Metazoa; phylum Arthropoda; class Insecta; order Orthoptera; family Acrididae; genus Schistocerca; species Schistocerca cancellata. The sequence continues at coordinate 677,372,784 of NC_064628.1, forward strand.
CACCAATATTCACGGTGCAAGTTTTAGATGATTCATTTGTATACTCCGCAAGCCACTGTGCGGTCCATGGCAAAGGGTGCATCGTGTCGATATTATCGTTTTTCATTCCAATTCCATTCGCGTTGCTTCTGCTCTTCCCCACTCGTGGAGAAGGCAAAGCGACGAACGAGTTGTCCAGATTGTAACCCTATTCTAGAGTAAAGTAGGGCTACGCGAGGAATTACGTTCCACGCGTGCTAGTTTTCCCGTCCTATATTGCCTGCACGAAACAGTCTATGCAAATGTCAGGATGGTTCGCTGCACGCAGCCACGGCCGTGTCCTTGCCCCGTCTGTATCAAGTATGAAGACAGGCTCCGTGTGTGGTGTGGTGACCTTACTGATGAGAGATTGCTGAACCATGCCTGCAGAAACACAAGAGTAAATAAAAAAAAGCGTTATAAGGCCGGGAAATGACATGGCTCACAAACGGGGCGGATCTTTCACATTTGATGAAATAATATGAACAACTATCTGCAATGTTTTTCACGGACGTTTAACTTATTTTCGTTTTTGTTATTCGTTGATCTAGTCAGAGGCTCTATCGCAAGTATTCTGTACTATACACGGTGGTCGGAAAGTCCCGTTACAGACTTCTAGGACTTGTAGAGGGGAGTGAGTACATCGTATTTTGAATAGGAGCCCATGTCCTGAAACGTCATCAAACGGCACTACAGAGCGTCAGTTATAGGCGCGGGCGTCTGTAAATGTACGTATTCACGGGGTGATTGCGTGATGATACAGACTTTCTAAGATGATGGAGAACGATAAATGCATTAATTTCAAGTAAGGATCCCTATACCGGAAACGAACGAGTCGAAAGTTTAAACGAAAACCGTTCTGATACCTCTGACAGATGAATACATGTACCGGTTCTTCTGTTGCGAAGAGTGTAGAGTTGGTAACTTTCAGTGGTGGTAATGTGGACAAAAACGAGAAAAAAAATGTCCAATAAACGTGGGCTCTAAAGTGCGTACCTTACCAACTATGAACACTTGCTCAGTAGAGGAAATGGGTTTCACATTAGCGAAGATGAACGAATGGTCATAGCTCCTTATCCGTACACAAGTGTCATCTGCGAAAAGCTTCGTGGAACTTCCAACGGTATTCACTATTTTTTTTTTTGGTATATGTTTTAACAGTAATGGCCCTATGACACGCTCTTAGGGCACGACCGAATCTGCTTTTACATCTGAAGACTTGTCTCCCTTAAGAGCAGGCTGGCGGGCGATAATAAAGACTCAGTCAAACGCGTGTTTTTTAAGCCACTTCTTTCGTGGATGAATTGTATTTCGACAGAGTTGTTCCAGTGAATCGTATCCTAACTTCTGCTTTTAGTACAGGTTTTCCGAGGTCGTTCTACTTTGTGACGATACTCCCAAATATTCTACGGTTTTTATTGTTTCTAGAAACTTACCGCCAGTATTGCTATCGACCAATACTGGATGTTTCCGCCTGTTTGTGTTCAGTACGTTATTTTAAGTTGAGGATCAACTGCTAATCCTTGCACCAAGCGTCGTCTGCAGGACTTTGCTAACATTTTGTAGCATTGCGTCTTCTCTACATACAACAGCATCATCTGTGAACGGTCTGAGTTTCGTACGTTATACGCCAGATAATTTATACATATAGTTAACAGTAACACATCTATAATACTCCCATGGGATTCACCCGAAGTTACTTTTAAGTTCCACGGCACAGATAAATTGCACGTACTTATGAAACTTACTGGCAGAGTAAATCTGTCTCGAATGGGCACTTGAAATCAAGAGTCTTGCTTTTCACGGATAATGAGAGAAGCCTTCGGGAAATACTCCTTCTGTAATATTAATGAGCCAGATGTGAAATGGAACTGACAATGAATATAACAGATGTTATGCAGAAGCTCATTGTATCGCTTTCGTAACGCTAGAATGTCAGCTGAGAGCTCTTAATTGGAACACAATTAACATTTGTAAAAGTTGTGCACTCTTGTTTATTCCACTGAACTTCTGATCTAGAAAGACATCCAATATGACTGACGTCATGTCTGCACTCTAAGTATGAGAGTTCATCTCAGGAGTCATCTAGACGGCCGGCGATAAATTTTCTGTAAGAGTATTGACCTGATTCTGCCGCCATCCGAAGACAGTGTTATAATGTAACACAATTTTTGTTCAGTCTGTCGTAGATATTTTTTTTGTTATTTCACAGCTGGGAATTCTGTTATGTAACAGTAGAATACGATTTTTGTGATAAAACACTATTGACTCAGGCTGGAAGGACAGCGATTTCAATACCGAAACATCGCCTTTGTTCTTAAAGAGTAAGAGAGCATCGCATTATTAGGAATTTACTCAGTAGTGTCTGAAATATGTTACGGTTTCTTTTGGTGCAATGTTTGCAGCATTTGCAATCTCGTTAGTAGCGCGGTTATTGTTTGATCTAGATTGTTCCACTGAGGTTACAACCCAAGCTCCGCTGCCAAACACGACGAGAAAAATGTATAATCTCTTGATTCGTAGCCGTACTGTCGCGAAGCACGAGCGTCGGTTTCGGGTTGACTCTGCACAGCCTTATCAGTGCTTGGTTTGCAGGTTGACAAGTGATGTCCTTCGTGAGGTCGCACGTCGTTTATGACAAAGTTCGACTAGGTATTCTCGGAAGTTTCTGGGTCACTGGACATTCCACGTTGAGTGGAGTATTAGGCAGTAAGCGGTGCGTGTTTTAACATGCCATTTTTTTCTTATGAGATTTCCAATTTGGTTATTGCACTTCACTGTAATAACACTTGACTATTCGTCAAGCGTGTTGAACGATATTTTTCAAAACTTGAGAAGGTTAGGCTGTGTCATTGATATTACTGCCGTTAAACGGCCCGCTTCCGAAAGGGGAAGGTGCACCGGGCCCGGTTCGAATCCGCCCTGCCAATTGACGATGAGAGCTTGGATGTAGTTTCCTATTGTAACAATACGAGTCAAGATAATGTAACGGAACTTGAATAGCGTATTTGCCTCTATTGGTTACGGTAGAGAGCTCGATCTTTCGGTCCTGTCTGTATATTTATATATAATATTACATGAATAAAGGCTGGGCGAGTGTAAAGCTATCGTTAAAAACGCACGCCGCGCGATTTGTTAAGATTTGGGCGGTCATAATAATAATAATAATAATAATAATAATAATAATAATAATAATAATAATAATAATAATAATAATAAGCTTTTGAATACAGTTAAAATATAACGGCGATAGCTGTTTAGTGCCGGCCGAAGTGGCCGTGCGGTTAAAGGCGCTGCAGTCTGGAACCACAAGACCGCTACGGTCGCAGGTTCGAATCCTGCCTCGGGCATGGATGTTTGTGATGTCCTTAGGTTAGTTAGGTTTAACTAGTTATAAGTTCTATGGGACTAATGACCTCGGCAGTTGAGTCCCATAGTGCTCAGAGCCACCTGTTTAGTGTTATTGGAAATAATATGTAGTATATTAATGAGTAAGGTAGCCGATCCTATAAGAAGAGGTAAAATTGGGCATATTGAGGTGTTTTGCTTTATATCGACGAAGCCGATGATTCGGCGTCATTTTTTTTTGTTTACTCTTAGAAATAAACAAATAAAGAAGTGTTAATTGTGCGTAGAGAAAAAATATAGGGGCGAGTTTTAAATAACTACGGTATATAATCAGAGTAACAAAAGGACATTTAGTTACACGAAATCGCGGATAGCGAAGTGTGGTCATGAATTTGAGTACACCTACAGGGCGGTCAATTCCGGGATAAATCTATACGCATCTCACGAGGGACGCGGTATTGAGACAGTTTTTTTTTTAATTATATCGCGGAGAGCGGGCTCCAATTTATGAAAAGGAGAAAAACTGTATAATTATCATTGACTGTTGGGGTTGAGCAACCAAAACTGTTCATCAAAGGATTTCGATGGAACTTGGGAGCTATGATTCAGGCACTCGCATATACTCCACATCAGAGTGTGAATGAGTGGTGAATGCGAAATAAAACTGTGAACAAAGTTACGTTAAATAAAACAGAAGAAACAAGACAGTTTGGTCGTATCTGGTATTATTCCATGAACTGTAACATTTCTTATCGTTGTACGAAGCCTTTATAGACGATCGTTATGACAATTTGCTTCGAAGGGATCTCGTTACGAGTTAAGTTTAGGGGACCTGGTCAAGAGGGGGTAGTTCGTAGATCCTAACTACTGCAGCTATTCTGGAATCAGGTGCTACCGTGACCGTTGTGTGTTGTCAATGACTTAAGGTTACCATATGCTCTAAGATCGACGCGCCTTTCCACTTGGTATAACGGTAACTCACGGCAACAACAACGACGACGACGAAGGAAGATACGGTAGACTACATCCCACTAAGTGAATATTGGCTCGTACCCACGTCTCGGCTCTGCTATACGCTACATGAACGTTTAGAACCTTTCCTAGCCATCACACACAGAATTTAATCTAGACGCAGACCGTTGGGGTGCACTGATCAAGCCAGGATGATCCGGAAAACTAGGCGCTCAGTCTGGAACCGCGCGACCACTACGATCGCAGGTTCGAATCCTGCCTCGGGCATGGATGTGTGTGATGTCTTTAGGTTAGTTAGGTTTAAGTAGTTCCAAGTTCTAGGGGACTGATGACCTCAGAAGTTAAGTCCCATTGTGCTCAGAGCTATTTTTTCATCCGGAAAGGAAATCTCTGAGACACACATCTTGTCCAGTCCGAGGCAATCCTCAGGGGTACCTCCGCCATACTACAAAATGGTCGCTTCAGGGCACAATAACATTCCGGAGAATGACTTTCGCGTTAACGGATCAGTTTTACAGTAGACTTTGAGGCGTTATGAGACAGTCCCGCTGGCAGATAGTTGATCGCGAAAGGCAGAGACGAGCGTCAACTCCCTCCGGTCTCGCAAACATTCCAATCGGTCACAGAGGGGTTAGTGCGACCATTCATACTTCGAATAATTGGTGAAATGTCGTATGTGATGTGAATAACAGGGCTTGTTTGGCGTTTCTTGTGAACATCTGACAGTCTTCTTAATGTACATTTTCAGAGGTTTGATGTTGGGTGCCGCCCTCCGTCTCTCCTTTCTTTTGCTGATCTCGACACGTTCTTGTACTGATCTCGACAATTACACGTAACCGTTAGAATGAGGATCCTCGATCTCTATTTCAAATTTTAATTTTTATTGGTCCCTTGCAGTGTTAGTTATATATAGATGCAGTAGTGGATACCGAATTGACTTGCACCTGCTTTTTGACGTTCGTTTTCTATAATTTTATTACTTCCGTATTATTCGTATTACCAATTTTTTAATTCGTATTTGATATGGTAACGTAACTTTCAACAATTTCTAGGAACAAAATATTCACTCTCAAGCTTTAAACGTGCATTTTTAGGAGCTTTATGTTCAGTTTCATGCCAGGGCTTAATAGCACTAAGGATTTTTCTTCAAACAAGCCTTCTGGGGCAATCTACGTCTTCCTTATTTTGGCCATATTTTTTAAAATAATTTCGCTATTCTCCATTCTACTGCTCATCGCCACATTCGTTTTGATTTTGTGCACCATAAAACATTGAATAATGCTACGGAAATGAAGTGCATAACATGGTTAGAACAACGCACATTTTTTTAGCCGATGATTGCACTAATGTGATCGTAAATTAATTTCATAAAATAGCATATATGAGGTCCTATATAAAACGTAACTTGACTACCCCCACTATAGTGTAATTTGTAGATGATGCCTGACGGTCAGAGTTGTCTGAAAGTAAAAGTAATAATTTTGGTAATCTGTTTCGTCCTTCAGTTGTACTTCCCTCTACAAGTTTTGCTGCTTAAAATTCGCTTCATTACTAAATTAATTAGTCGTTTATGCCTTTAACTGCACGTTTAGTCCAGTTGTGCTATAAATTTACTTCTTCCTCGATTCCATTCATTACTTCTGCATTTTTTTATGGGATCTATCCATCAAACAGAAAAAGATAAAGTATCACTGTGTAACATTTCAGAAGCTTATATTACGTTGTCGGTATCGTTGATGGTTCGTTTGACTTCCATATAAGGCTACATTAGAAAGAATACCCTTCTGGAACATACTTATTATGTTCGATATTACCTATTCTTCTTCATGAAAACTTTTCCTGGTATCGGTAATCTGTATCGCATATCTGCACTCCTACGAATTCGTTATTGTGTTGCGCAAATAGTAAAAATTCCTACTACTTTGTATCTGAAACTTACTGGCAGATTAAAACTGTGTGCCGGACCGAGACTCGAACTCGGGACCTTTGCCTTTCGCGGGCAAGTGCTCTACCAACTGAGCTACCCAAGCACGACTCACGCCCCGTCCTTTCTTTGTATCTTATTTTGTAATGAAATTCCCGCAGGCATTACTTGACTTGATTCGATTAGGCATTTAACTTTACTGTTCATTTTGTAACAGTTTATCAAAACATAACACATTCGGTACGACTGATCTCCCAAGTCTCTTAACGTCTGTGAAAGAATTGAAACGTCATCGCAGACCTTAAAGATTATACTTCATTCTGGTCTTTAATTCCTTTCACGAATTTATTTTTGATCTCCGCCGAAGGCCTTGCCTCGTTGAACCCACCGGTTCCTGTGAGATAACCGAAGTTGAGGAACGCGGTTGTTGCCGTACTTAGGTGGGTAACCGCCCGGGTGCGTCAGGCGCTGTTGGCTGCTTTTCGGCAAAGGGGAGGAGGGTTTCTGATCACCAGACTGTGCGCCAATGTCCTGGATTAAATTCCAAATATCTTCTCATGTCTCTTGGAGTGGAGGGCACGCGACAATGTTGTTGATGATCCGTTACACACACACACACACACACACACACACACACTCTCTCTCTCTCTCTCTCTCTCTCTCTCTCTCTCTCTCTCTCTCCAGTCATCAAGACGTATCAGGTATACTTAACACAAGACTTACACTTCACGGAGGAATGACAGTGTGCGCGAAGAATACACAAAATCTTTGCAATTAAGCAGCTGAACCTGCCCTCCTTGTCTTTCGGCCAATCATGCCAGACGGGTTTCCTTTTTCCGCTTGTTCAATGCATTTGTTGAAAAACCTGAGGGGATAGGCTACAACCCACTCCCTTTCCCACTACTCTCTATTTCATGTACGAGGGGCATTAAATAAGTAATGCAACACAGTTTCGGTTAAAAAAAAAGGGTGGTATTTGTAGTGGAACTTCACCTCTTATAGTTTCAAGAAATTCTCATAGATGGCAGAATTGTACGTAGCCTTAAAAATAGGGTCTATAAAGGAGGCGCGTTCTTTTGGCGGAAAAGCAGAGCATCGCATACTTTCGTAGGCACTTGCAGAATGTACACGGAGACCTGGCAGTGAACAAAAGCTCAGTGAGTCGTTGGGCGAGGCGTTTGTCATCATCGCAACGAGATCGCGCTAACCTGTCCAATTACCCGCGTGCCGGCCGGCGGCACAGAGCTGTGACTCCTGCAGTGTTGGAACGTGCGGACACTCTCATTCGAGGTGCTCGGCGGATCACAAACACCTCGCTGCTCAACGAGAGGCGCTGTTGGCAGTGAGACACACCAGTCCACCAGTTGGGGTACTCAAAGGTGTATGATAGCTGGGTTCCTCGCTGCCTAATAGAAGGCCACAAAGAGCAACGCAGGACCATCTGTGGTCTTCTGGGAATCTGAAGCGGCTATTCTATTTGATGTTCTCCCTCATGGTGCAACAATCGACTCTGAAGTGTATTGTGCTACCCTCAGGAAACTGGAGAAACGACTTCAGTGTTTTCGTCGCCAAAAAAATGGAAACTAACTTCATGTTCTCCATGAGAAAGCAATGCCTCACCCAAGTCTGTGCACCCGAGAGGGGCTCGCAGAAGTTCATTGGACTGTTCTTCCTCATCCACCCTACAGCCCGGATCTCGTGCTTTCTAACTCACATCTTTTTTGCCCAATGAAAGATGTACTCCGCTCGAAGCAGTTCGTGGATGATGGGAAGTGGGAAAACGTGATTTTTTTTCCCTTATAGAACGCCTCTCATACTTATTGAAAAACATGGGGATAGGCTGTAACCCTTTCCCACTCCTTCCCACTACTGTCTCCCTTTGATGTCCTGCGGCTCTTTTAACTGTAGCCTGTTCTTACTACGAAAACCTAAATGACGTGTAGCTAACCTGGAACGCTCTATATGTAGTCGCTAATTGTTTGCCTTGATTTAATATAGTTAGGAAAAAATAGCCAGTCTACATTGTTGATCACAGTTGACTTGATTTCATCACCTGCTAGGAACTCGTAGATTGACTCACCTCGTTCGTGGGAGATTGGTCGGATCCCGCTTGCCTTAAGCGTAGAGTGCAGCTGGTATGCGTCGGACTCGGCAGCATAGCACCCGCGGCGGGTGACGCGTTCTCCTGTTGTGCAGCGGTCGCTGGACTCGGACTCTGCTACTGTACTAGCGCCAGCGCCTCTCTACACACACTGACCAGGAGGCGCGGCCATCGAAGAGTCCAGCTGAATGGCGAACTGAGGGGCAGGCGCGGGGCCGACGCGAAACACGCGGGCCGTGTTGTGAAACGCGCCCTTCGACCCCAGCCCCCTCCTCTGTACCCTGTGCCCGCGAGAATGTGGGCGGCGTTCGCCAGTTACGGCCTGCGCGTCTGCAACATTTATCGCGTCGCTTTGACCACCGAGAAAGTAGCGAAAAAATCAGATCGTTTCTTGGTGCTTCTCGTAGTTTCCATACACCAATGCGAGAAAAGTGTTTAATAAACACTACGTCTGAGTTTTGTCACTTGCCTAAAAGGTGAATTCTAGTTACCATTCTTACGATAGTACATCATGGGAGCAATCAATCATCTTCTTCCGGAAATACTGTATAACAATGAGGTTACTGACCCACTTAAAAATGCGTAGAAACTGGACCACACTGAACCAAAAATTAGTACCTCACCAGGAGACACCACACTAAAACCCACTTTCTTGCCTTGGTAATAGTCTCAGTTCGTCGAGTAAGTCTGAGCATGGTTTGTTCAGGTATGCCATTTCTATATACAAGGGACGTTCAAATAGGAAAAAGCCGGAGTCTGGAATGCGCAAACCAGTGACAGGAGGGTAATATTGTGGGGTGTGTAACGAGGTGTGGTTCCGACCAAAGCATGGAAGTTCACAGCCCGTCGCTAGAGGGCACGCGTGCACGTCACGTGACTATACAGAACTAGCTGCAGCATGCATCAATCGTCCACACGAGTGCAGGAAAGGTTATGCTGACGTTCTTCTGTGACTAAGATTCACTTCTGATTCACTTCCTGCAGCACGGGACAACAGTGAATCCCAGCGTCACTCGCAAACATTGACCACCCTTCGCCAAGCGCTCAAGTCAAAACTATCTGGCAATCGCACCCTTGGGGTCATTCTGCTCCACGACAATGCAAAGCCTCATACGGCCAACACAGTTGTGGCACTCGTGCAGAAATTCAAATGGGTGGTTCTCGGCCACCCTCCATACAGTCCGGACCTCTCTTCCTGTGATTACACCACTTTTGGCCCCCTTGAAAAGGCTCTGAGGGGCAAACGATTCACCTCGGACGACGTCGTACAGCTGTACGTGCGGAACTGGTTAACATCGCAGCCCGGGAATTTTATGAGACAGCCATTCACCGCCTTGTCACAGTGGGGCAAGTGTGTCAACAGCCAGGGTCAATACTTCTAACATGCAGGTAGTGGCTTCCGTAATTATGCCTCCGGCTTGTTTCGTTTTGAACACACCTTATAATACCACTCATTGATAGTTAGATCCTGCAGACCAGTAGTCTTTTGCCTTTTTTGCTTAACAGCCATTTTAGGGCGACACTTCAGGACGCATAGGAAGGGGAGAGGGGTGTAAAGTGGCCACTCAAAGAGAAATTCAATTTCCACCAAATCATGGTTACTGATACCTTACCATTTATACGTTTTGAATCTACATACTGTAAAGTATCATAACAAGTATTTTTCATTGAAAAAGAAAATGTATTGGAACTAGAAGCAATTTCAGAAGGTTTACATACTGACCAATTTTCTGTACTTAGGCGAGCACTGTGGCCAATGCAATAGCAACAGGTACCTACGTTTATTTCTGTGATTTCCGGGCACATTTTCTAGGCATACTTAAGCCCCACTATCTGAAGGAATACAAAGCGCTTGCCGCAAGCCGTTTTCAGTCGGACTTCCGTATTAGGACAAATATAGCAGAACAGAGACGGTTTTAAATAACGTAACTATCTACATAAATACTCCACTAGCCACCAAGCGGTGTGTGGCGGAGGGCACTATTCGCGCCAAAGTCATATTCCCCCCACCTCCCTCTCCTGTACCACTCGCGGATCGCGCGAGGGAAAAACGAATGTCTGAACGCCTCATTACGAGCTCTAATTTCCCGTATCTTTGAATGGTGTTCATTGCGCGATTTGAAAATTTGTGGTAATAATATGTGCTCTACATCCTTGGCGAAGATCGGATTTCGGAATTTACCGATCAGCCACTTCCGTTTAGCGCGTTGTCTATCTGCAAGTGTGTCTCACTTCAAACTTTCTATGAGATTTGTAACGCTCTCGCGATGGCTAAATGTACTAGTCACGAATCTTGCCGCTCTTCTTTGGAACTTCTCAACCTCTTGAATCAGACCCAACTGGTAAGGGTCCCATACAGACGAACAATACTCTTAAGACTTGACGAACTAACGTATTGTAAGCAATTTCCTTTGTTGAAGGACTGCATCGCTTCAGGATTCTACCAATAAACCGCAATCTACAGTTTGCCTTACCCGTTACTTGTGTAATCTGATCATTCTATTTGAAATCATTTCGTATAGTGACACCCAGATACTTGACGGATGTTACCGCTTCCAAAGACTGGGCATTTATTTTGTACTCCTACATTAATGGGGTTTTTCGCTTTGTTACACGCAGTAGGTTACACTTACTAATATTCAGAGGTAACTGACAATCATCACACCACGCATTTATTTTCTGCAAATCCTCGTTGATTTGTTCACAACTTCCGTGTGATACTACTTTCCTGTAGACTACATCATCATCGGCAAACAGTCTAAGGCCGCTGTCAATACCATCAACCAGATCGTTCATGTAAATCGTAAAAAGCAGCGGACCTATTACGCTGCCCTGGGGCGCACTTGATGTTCAAAAAAATGGCTCTGAGCACTATGGGACTTGAACTACTAAAACTTAACTAACCTAATGACATCACACACATCCATGCCCGCGGCAGGATTCGAACCTGCGACCGTAGCGGTCGCGCGGTTCCAGACTGTAGCGCCTAGAACCGCTCGGCCACCCCGGCCGGCTCACTTGATGTTACGCTTGTTTCTGTTGTCTCCCCATTCAGGACGACATACTGCTCTGTGTCTGTTTAAATCTTTTTATCCAACCCTATACGTCATCGGATAGCCCGTAAGCGCGCACATTTTGGAGCAAGCGACAGTGGGGAACTGAGTCAAATGCCTTTGGAAAGTCGAGGAATATATCCTCATCCTGGGAGCCGGTATCTAGAGCCGGTTGTATATCATGCACAAAGAGGGCCAGCTGTGTCTCGCTTGACCGCTGTTTCCTAAAACCGTGCTGGTTTCTGCAGATCAGTTTCTCAGAGTCTAGAAAGGTCATTGTGTCGGAACACAAAATATGTTCCATGATTCTACAACAAATCGATAACAATGAAAATGGCCGGTAATTATGTGCATCCGATTTTCTACCCTTTTTATAGAGTACTGTGACCTGGGCCTTCTTCCAGTCCCGTGGAGCTTTCCTCTGTTCCAAAGATCTATGATAGATGATGGATAAGAGTGGTGCTATATTTGTAGCATAGTCAACATAAAATCTTAGGTGGATACCGTCTGGACCAGATGCTTTCCGGGCGTTTAAGGATATTAACTGTCTTACAATTCCATATACACTAAACATTGTCAGCCTTCCTTGTGTTTGTTCCATAGTTGAAAGGGGGAATGGTGCTGCAGTCCTCTACCGTAAACGAGTTTTTGAAAGCTAGGTTTACAATTTCGGCCTTATGTTTATCATAATCCGTTACATTACCACTACTGTCAGCAAGAGAATGTATTGATTTATTTGTAACGTTCATAGATTTTACGTACAACCAAAATTTTTTGGCTTCATTTTTAGAATCTGCAGATAAAATACTGCTTTCAAAATCCTTAAAAGAATATCTCATTGACCTTCTGAGAGCTGCTTTCATTTCGCATAATTTCTGTTTCTCACCGGGGCAGTGACTACGTTTAAAACGACTGTGCAAAATTCTCTGCTGTCTCAGCAACTTCCTAATATGTTTGTTTAACCCAGGGGGATCCTTTCCCTCCCCTATATTTTTGCTAGGCACGTATTTCTCCAGCACGTGGTGGACAATATCTTTAAATTCCGACCAAAGATGCTGAATATCTTTGTGCGTCTCGGTGAATACGTGGAGCTGACTATGAAGATATTCATTAATGACACTTTTATTTGCTTTCCCAAACAAGAAAACTCTACGCTGTTTTATTTTTCCTCTCTCCATCTTCGACTGACATAGAAACGAGGACAACATTATGGTCGCTAATACCTTAAAGTTTAATTTCCTCGAGAAGATCAGGTCTGTTTGTCGCCAAGATATCTAATATGTTCCCGTCCCGAGTTGGTTTTCTAACCAATTGCTCAAGGTCGTATGTTGAGAGCGCTTCTAGAATAACTTCACACGATTCTTTGCTTCTGCCCCCTGTCATAAACGTGTAATTTTCCCAGACAATGGACGCTAGATTAAAGTCTCCACCTATAACTAACGTATAAATTGGATATTTATTTCCTATGTACTCAAGACTTTCCCTGAAACGCTCTGTGACGTTTTTGTTGCGGGTGGTGGTGGTCTGACTTAATTAATTCAGAATTGTCTTTAGTGGTAGATGATAGCTTTGTATATAAAATGGTGTAGAACTCTGTTTTATTCGTTGTATTATGCGTGTTTTTGTGGAAGTCGCTAACTCTTATTGGGGGGTTAACATCTTCGCCCCTTTTTCCGACATGTAGTGTGTTGTCACTTCTTTCGATCGGACGCTAAGTCGGCATTAGTGAACCACAGAAAAAACCATTAAACTGAAATAAATAACAGGGGACTGTATTTATGGGCATTACTCACAGTATAAGTGAGATTACAAGGGTAATATAAATGACTTACCTCACATCAGACGACCCAGAAACGATGTTATCACCGATGAAATCTTCTCGGGTTATCAGCCGAGTGGTGGCGTCGTCTTGTCGCAACGTTTCAATGAGTTTCGTACCCATCATCTTCTGGCAAAGTGTCGGGATGCTTCGCCAGATGATGGGTAAGAAACTCACTGAAACGTTGCGACAAGACGACGCCACCACTCGGTTGATAACCCGAGAAGAATTAATCAGTGGAATACGACGAGAAAGACTGAAATCGCTTAAATATTTTCACTAAAAAAATAACGTAACAAGCTTCCTCGGTCAGTCTTATTGACGACAAACCAGATGTGTATTACTAGTGTGACCACTTCTGGGCAAGCAGCAGCGCATTTCAGGAGAAAGACTATGCAGTGGTCACTTTCCCGTCCTGACAACTGTACCACACCTTCCTCTACCGATCTTACTATTAAATTGTAACTTGCAAAATGAGTGTTACGTTAATTTATAACAATACTTGCATTATGAGAAACTACTGCATATCTTTAGTAAATGTTTTGCAAGTAATTTTTTTAGAAGTTTGTGATAAGATCTTATGGGACCAAATTGTTCAGGTCATCAGTCCCTAATCTTACATAATACTTAATTTAACTTAAACTAACTTACGCGAAGGACAACACACACCCATGCGCGACGGAGGACTCGAACCTCCGACGGGGGGAACCGCGCGGACCGTGACAAGGCGCGTAGCCGCGCGCAAGTCCTTTTTCTTCTTCTAATTCCGTTGTATTAAAACAGACTTGGTTTGATTTCGTATTACTTATTACAAATATGGATCGAATTTAAAGGTGGCCGCTCCTTTAAAGCGCATTGACGAACCCATGTTACTTCCGTTCCACATTCATACCATAGTACCTAATCGGTGCTCGTTGCGCACTCTCGTGACTTGCCAACACTGCAAGACGAACAATAAAATACTCCCCTTCTCACTTCTCTGAACCCCGCAGTGGCTTCGCTACATAGCACTCTCCCCCTGACGTAAGTGGCAAACTTTACTTAGCTCCCGGCCGAGTTCACCCACTTCAATTAAATTTAAGCGCAAATTAAAACATTACTGTTTCCGTAATTAGTTTTGTTTGTTAATGAAGCTCTTAACGTCAGTTGTAGTTTCTGGATTCAACTATTAGATGATAGAAGCATATTATAATAAAATGCAGCTGAGAAGCGCAAGCCGCACGGACGCTTGACTCTGGCAGCAGTTTGACGACCAACGCTGTAGACCTATTGTATTGCGGAGATATTGCTTGCTACGTTCCCTCCTCTGTTCTAAATAGTCACCAAAATTTATTTTGGAGCGCTTGGGCGTTTGTTAATCTAAGAACGTGTGCGTGCAGCCCTGCGAACTTGCCTGAAGACAGCCTCGAAAATAGAAGCGTCTGCAGTATACTATTCGAGGAGGAGGAGAAGAAGAAGAAGAAAAGAAGAAGAAGAAGAAGAAGAAGAAACTCTCGGTCAACGTTAAAGTTGAAATAAACATCCTTGTAATGTCCATCTTAATCTTAATGAACGGACTCCCGAAACACCACAGAACCGCCTCTGGCCTGAACTAAACCGTGCACACACGGCGTATTAAAAGTCTCATTCGGCTGTTGGTGCACTCGAAGCTTTGCATAATCTCAAAAGAGACAACTTGCGAATAGTCGGACCTTAGCACACGTCTCCAGTCACATATTGTCCAGTCTCTATATTGCTTGGCTCATCGAAGATACGTATCAAGTGCCGCAGTCAACAATGGACTTTTGCGAAGTACCTGACTCCACATGCCCATGGCGTGCAGTTCCCTTCGCAATGATTGCTCGGAAACGGTTTGAAGTGGGCCTGAAATCACAGACAGCAGGAATTCCTACCAGGTATGAAATCAGCCGTCACTGAGAAGGCGTGACGCTCTTCTTCTGTCCCTGTCGGTTAGCATATTTTTGCGACCACTGTTCTTACGACGTCCTATGTGGGTGCGAGTGCACGCAGTTTCTTGTAAACATGTTGGCAGTCCGCGTTGATACACCAACAAATGGGATAACTTCATTCACCATGTTGTCATCGGCGCGTCTAAGTACGATAGCTGTTTTTTGCCATTCTGTCACGTCCCCATGTGCGCTGATTCCATACAACGGACTGACACATATACACAACGAAAGACTAGCAGATACTGAACACCGTAACGCACTCCGCTGGTGTCAGTGTAAGACGTCACTCGTGTAGCAGGCGAAGATTATTCTGGATTATTCTGGATTATTCTGGATTATTCTGGATTATTCTGGATTATTCTGGATTATTCTGGATTATTCTGGATTATTCTGGATTATTCTGGATTATTCTGGATTATTCTGGATTATTCTGGATTATTCTGGATTATTCTGGATTATTCTGGATTATTCTGGATTATTCTGGATTATTCTGGATTATTCTGGATTATTCTGGATTATTCTGGATTATTCTGGATTATTCTGGATTATTCTGGATTATTCTGGATTATTCTGGATTATTCTGGATTATTCTGGATTATTCTGGATTATTCTGGATTATTCTGGATTATTCTGGATTATTCTGGATTATTCTGGATTATTCTGGATTATTCTGGATTATTCTGGATTATTCTGGATTATTCGTTATGTTCGGTTTCCAATAACACTAGTTAGTTTTGCCGATTAGCTAATGTTCATCGCGACTCTAAAAAGATGAAAGTACTATGGACCCATTCAAACACGAAAAATCCTTGATTAAAATGTTTAGCTCAAAAGCCGTCCTCGGACACCATATTCCCTACATGTATGAGTGGGTCTGTCTGGAAGGTGATAAAATGTTTTAGACAGGCAACATAGCGGGCAGGCTGAAAGTGTTCTCAAGCGGCTGATTGGTGGATAGGTCAAATTATGAAACTGTGAGGACTTTGAGGTGCTTTCTCGGAGACCAAAACCATCGTATTTAACACAGTTGTCCTCGACAAGTGTTCATCGTAGACAAGGGAGGGTACCGTCACGACTGCCCTAGGGAAGTGTGATACGAACGCTCTATCCGGAGGATAGAGTAAGCAGTAGTCGGCGGGTGTGGTGTATGGGAAGGTATCGTCGTTCAGTGATTTTAGGACGACACAAGACAGAGAATTTCCAACTGGTCTGATGAATGGCAGCTAACTTTAAATGTAGAAAAATGTAAGTCAGTGCAGACAAGTAAGTAAAACAAACTCATAATGTACTAGAACAGCATTAGTAGTGTGGTTCCTAACAGTACCGTCGATTAAGTATCTACTCTTAACATTGCAAAGCAATACGAAATTGAATGAGCATGTAACGATTGTAGTAGGGAAGGCGAATGGTCGACTTCGGTTTATTGGGAGAGTTTTAGGAATGTGTGGTTCATGTGTAACAGGGACCGCGTTAGGGCACTCGTCCGAGCCACTGTTGAGTACTGTTAAGAGCGTTTGGGATCCTCATCAGGTCTGATTAAAGAAAGACATCGAAGCAATTCAGAGGCGGGCTGCTAGATTTGTTACCGGTAGGTCCGAAAAACATACAAATGTTACGGAGATGGTTCGGAAACTCAAAAGGGAATCACTGGAGCGAAGGCGACGTTCTTTTCGAAGAGCACTATTGAGTAAATTCAGAGAACCGGAATTTTAGGCTGACCGCAGAAAGATTCCACTACAGTTCGCGTAAGGAGCGTGAAGAAAAGATTAGAGAGATTGGACTCGTACGAAGCAATATAGACAGTCGTTTTTCCCTCCGTCTGTTTGCGAGTGGAACAGAAGAGGCAGTGACTAATAGTGGTCCCGGCTACCCTCCGCCACGCACCGTATGGTGACTTGCGGAGTACGTGTGTACATGTCGAACGTTTTTGGGACAGCCTAGTTCCTGATTTTTCGCTGTGGGAGACACTGCAGGAAGTCATTCTATATGCACGTATATTCCTTTCAGTTACTGCCCAGTCCCAAATTGTGTAGCTATGGAGTGTTCTGCTTGATAAGTTACTCTAGAGGCGAATAAGTGCTCATAAAATTGCGAGTCAACAGTGTATTACGCGGTCAATCTCCCAAGCAGCGGATAAAGCTACGAATGCCGCGATGTGTACGTGTTGCGTTGTGGTTTTTTGTGGACAACAGTAGAGTCGTAGGTTGTGAGCCGAGTTCCACTCAGAGCCGGGAAACCCAGCGCAGTCGCCCCTTCCCCTGACGCGTGCCCCCGTTTAAGGAGTGGCGCAGCACATCGAAAATTTCCACGGCCCGTGAGCCGGCCGGCGGCGGTTCGGTGCGGAGTACTTTTGATAAGCGTCCGTCCGCGGATAGCTTGGCGACGTGTGCAGCTGGCGGCCGGATGGGGGGCCGCCCGCCTGTCTGCCCCCCGAGACACACACTTGCCAATGGAGCCCGCGGGTCGCGTCCAGCCGCGCCACGCCGCCGCGCCGGTTCGAATTCGGTCAGTCGCCCGGCCGTCTGGACGCTTTATCTGAGGCGGCGAGTCGTGGCCCGAGGTCAACGGCGGCGTGGGGATTTTGTCTGTGTCAGCGCCGACAGTGTTTATATCGAGGCAACTCCATCTTCCGGACGCTATTAAATCATTCGGCCGTCTCCGTCGGATGCCACGTTCCTCTCGAGTTGATCGGCCGCCGTCGAATACTGTACAAAACAGCTGACGCAGCAGTAAAACCGCGTTTGGGAGAAGTCTGTAAGTTCAACGTTCTCTCAATATGAAAGTCATTAGGGACGGAACACTTGATTGGATTGGACACTCACGGGAAAAACAATCTCTTTAAAATAACTATTAGTTGTCAACTTCAATGAAACCACGGATGCGTATCAGGGAATTGGAGGAGTCGTCGGAAGAGTGCTGAACCACAAGAGCGTATGTTTACGTAGTGCATGTTCGATTAAATTAAAAACCAATAACTTAAATTCTAGCGGAACATAAGGAGCTTCCTGTTACCAGCGTGGTGTGCATTTGAAAACTCAAGATAAGGTGATGACGGTAATCCTTTCTGAATTTAGGATTTCCACTATTCTCACGACGTGCTATGTGGATGCGAATGGAACGCAGTTTCTTGTAGACACGTTGGCAGTCCACGTTGATACACCAACAAATCGGATAACTGCATTCACCATGTTGTCATCGGCGCGTCTAAATAAGATAGCTGTTTTTTGCCATTCTGTCACGTCTCCACGTGCGCGTGCGCTGATTCCATACAACGGACTGGCACATATACGCAACAAAAGACGAGCAGCTACTGATGTCGCTAATAACAGCGTAACGCACTATCTTCCGGCGACCCCTACAATTTGTATTCCGATTGAGGCGTGGCTTGGGGGGTAATTGCCAGATTACGGGCTGGAAGGTGTGGGGTTGGATTCCTGACGAGTTATAAGATTTTTGTCACTAGTCACTTCTGGTTTATGACTTCAGTGTTTATTAATGTGAAAAATGTCAAGCTGCATCGTGTTTCGGTGTCCACGCCAAACTGTAACTTCCCTTATAACTTACTGGATAAGTCAGTTCAAAAGTCGGAAAAAAGAAGTGTAATACTTCTTGAAAAATATTATCGCCTTCCTTCTACTACTACTTGCTTCCCGAGTTGCTAAGCTGGCTTTCGCTACTTTTCCTATGTATATAAGAATGGTTGAATTCTCACTAGTGTAGGCAACGCAACTGTACTGCCAGACAAAACTAATGACGTATACAGAAGGGGAGAAGGAAACGAAATGAAACTTCGCACAGTGAGAGACTACGAGATGTTACTTCAGTGATTACAGCACAGAGTTAAATTAACAAAGAACTTGGCAGTATGACCCCGACTTGTCACTATGACGTTGCACTACATCTGGCATGCATGCTTGCACTGATTCGGTTGGGAAAGGTTACACGAAGTCGTTGGATCATCTCCTGATGCGTGATTGTCCATAACTGTTGCATCTGGTCCTTGATGTTCTTGCTGCTGCTAATCGGACGAGTTGACGTACGAGCTGGTCTGGGCGCATGTTCCTCTGGGGAAAGATCTTAGGATCTTGCTGGCTGTGATTACTTCAACATCATCCAGACAGTTCATAAATGCATGTGCCATGTGCAGACGGGCACTGTGCTGTTGAAAAAGTGAGCCACGATACTGTCGCATGGGAGGTAACGCACGAGGACGCAGAATATCGGTGACGTACCGTGTGCCGTCAGAGTTCCCTCAGTCACAACCAGACATGGCCTGAAGTCAACCCCAATCTCTCCCCACCCTGTGACCCCAAGAATAACACAACTGTGCCCCTCCAAAATACTGGAAGAACGGGACCCCCTTGCACAGGTCGCTCTCTTACTCGCCAATGAATTTCGTCCGCGGTAGTGCAGAACCGCGATTCGTCGCTGAACATAATGCGATGCCATTCCTCAGCAGTCCACTGTTCTGTGATGGCAGCACTTCAGATGCTGCCGTTGCTGTTGTACTGTTTACTGCACCCTACGCATGCAACGATATAATTACCTAGTCCGTATGTTGCTGGTCTCTGACTAATGTTGTGGGATGACGTAGAATGTTGGAGGAAGTCAATTACTTTTTCTCCGATGGCGGGCGTAGGTGTGAAAGGGCTACCAAATGTGGTGCACAATAGGCGGACCTCCCTTATGTTGATCAGATGTGGTCGATCGGAACGTCGACGAGTATGCCAGCCCTCACGCTCCCATGGATCTACATCACTGCTCCGCAACCCGCCTGGTGATGTGTGCCAGAGGGTACTTCCAGTACCATTAACTGATCCCCCCCCCCCCCCCCCCAACATTTCCCTGTTCCACTCGCGAATCGCGCATGGGAAGAATCATTGTCGGTAAGCCTATGTATGAGCTCTAATTTCTGGAATTTTTTGCGTCGTGATCATTTCGCCAGATGTATGTGGAAGGATATAATACATTCCCCGACTGGTCCCGGAAAGTACTCTACCGAAATTTCAGTAGGAAACCTCTCCGTGACTCAAGTGCCTCTCTTGTAACGCCTGCTACTCGAGTTTGTTGAGCATATCTTTAACGCTCTCGCGCCGTGATCCGGTGACGAAAGGCTCCGCTCTTACTTGTATCTTCTCTCTCTTCTATCAGTCCTACCTGGTAAGCGTCCCAGGTTAATGAACGGTAGTCAAGAATCGTACGAACAAGCACCTTGTAAGCCACTTCCTTTGCGGAAGAGTTAATTTGCTTTCATTAAGATTCTTCCTGTGAATGTGTCTGACATCTGCTTTTCCTATTTGCTTCATTTAGTCATTCCATTTAAGGCTGTTTCGAATGTTTACTGCTTGAAATTTTATGGTAATAGTTTCCAGCAGTTCATCAATAGTGTAGTTGTGCGGATTTCTTCTCCTATACATGCGCAATATGTTACATTTACTTACTTTAAGAATTAGCTGCTACTGCCTGCACCATTCATCAGTTTTCAATAGGTAATTTTGCAAATCGATACTATCTTCTGGTGTTGCTACGTTCGGACAGAAAACCGCAGCATCTGCGAAAGTCTTAAAGAGCTTCCAACGTTTTCTTTAGCATCATTTATATAAATTTTACACAGTAACGGTCGTATCACAGTTCCTTGGGTACTCCGAAACTACCATTACATCTGTCGACTTTTTTTTGTTAGAAGCGACGTGTCGAATTCTATCTGCAAGGAAGTCTTGAAAGCAGTCGCAAATCTGGTCCGATACTTAGTAAACTCGTATTTCTTTCTCTAAACGGCAGTGCGGGACGACGTCGAATGCCTCCTGCAGTCCAGTATCGGGCCACTGTCACGGTCGATAGCCCCACAAATCTTGATATTGCACGATTCGACCAGCTATCAAATGGAGACAGACGATGAGGCCCCTTTCAAATTCCATGAGGTGCAGATAACGCAGTCTCATACGAATACGCGGCATCTCCATGTCCTTCACAGTGATTGATGTCTGACGGTGTTCAGGCCACTTATGTACCGTACCCTATCAGGTCTGGTAACACAACTACGAGCCCTAATGCACTCTGGTGGCCGTTCTAGCTGTCATAGTGTTGCAGCTTTAAATACTTACATACCCGCCAATGACATGTAAGTGTACGAACTTACATTGACATCGGACAATGCCTTCTGGGTGCATCACTCGTTTTGTTATGCAGTGCACGAATTCTACATTTATTTCTTCTCAATTTCAGTTTGCTCGATTCAATTGCAAGCAAACAACAGAGCGATCTGTACTCTTCATTTCGTACATGTGAAAATTACTGTCTAACAGAGCTTCATTGTGCTCATTTGAGCGTCTAATCGAGGACAAAACAGAGACAAAACAGTAATATAAAGTAACTATGTTACAACCACGAAGTAAACGTATTGAGGTGTGTTTCAGCTGGGTGACGCGTGACATTACAAAGGACCTTCGACATCCAGTAGGATCGTGCCTAGTGAAGTTACTGTGGTGTTCCAAACAACCGTAGGATTGACGACAGTTCTACGTCACATGCTGAATATGAGTATCCAGTGAAGTGGCGCAGTGGGAAGACAATCCTGCAGATTTCGGTATTCCGCGATTTCTCTAACTCGCTTTAAGCGAATAGCTGGATGATTCCTTCGAAAGGTCACAGCCAATTGACTTCCCCAGTACGAGCTTGGGCCCCGTCCCTAATGACCTCGTCGTCGACGGGACCTTAAATCCTAATATTCCTTTTCGATTGCAGCTCCCTTAAATTCCAGTTAACGCGGTACAATGGAGAGGAGAATCATACAACGGCTCAGTTCCTTTATCACAGTTGTTAATTTGATGTAGAGCTCCTCTACTTAACCCCTCGATGTCGATGCGCTGCTAAATTCTAAAGTCCATCTTAGCCTTTAGAATCCCATAGATAAATACATAGCCAAGCATCGTAATTGCCTAGAAAACTAGTAAGAACCATCCATCCGTCAGTATGTACATCCACTGTTCGATAAAAGCCTCACATAGGCTTTCGCATGCTTAACGGTTTTTAGGGCCATGCTCCTGTATGTTCTCTAATTGTACTTGTTTAATTCCGATTAAGGCTTTGCCTCGGTATTTCCTTAGCGCTCTCTCTCTCTCTCTCTCTCTCTCTCTCTCTCTCCCTCCCTCCCTCCCTTCCCCCCCTCTCCCTTTCTTCTTCGCCTCTGCCACGATTTCCCAACATACATACCTCCATTGCTCCTATGAACAACACTCACATTTAATGAAAAAGCATACCTAAAAAGTGTCACATTCATACTATTACTAAGTCAAAAATAGTGCTACATATTGTTGTGTAAACTTTCCTCCTCACATACTTCAGAAGTTTAGTTTTGGAACCTCTGCTATTTACCAGAAGGACTCTAGTCATTTTTACTTTTTCTTTTCGTGCCCATGTAGCTGTTGTTTTGTTGTCCTTAATAAAAACCTCGCCCACTGTTCCATGACTTCATTGTTAATTTTCTTTCCAGTATCTTGATTATACATTATTTAGCCTTACTGTGATTAGTTTCCGCGGCTGCTCTCGAATAGCTTCTAATGAATTCCATTAAGAGGCTTCCCTTCTTTTTCCAGATGAGAAATAGGGAAACTTCTTGAAGGCCTGCGAATGGTTTTGATGGCTGTACTACTATATGCAGTTTAGTGATTGAGGTAGCATTAATCTATATGTTCTTCAGTATGCTAAAATAGGTTAAAAGAGTGCCATTTTTCTTCAAGGCTAGTCAGTATAGATTAGTTGAAGCGTAGTTAAAATATTTCTCGGAATATGTGAATCCCAGTCAATGTGTTAATTCATATTTGTCGTTCAGTTTCGAAGATGCTCTATGGGATCTGTATTCTCTTCTAAGGTCAGCTTTGTTCCTTTGCCTGAATAAAATAAAATGTGTTTTCTATGTGGTTGCTGATGACGTTAGTAAATAGCTTGTTCATTACGGAGAAAATTCTGATAGGTCTATAAATTTGTGTTGTCTTGGCTGTCAAGGACAATATTATTATTCTCGGAAAATTCTACAAAGATTCCAGCTTATCTGAAGTTTCCCACTGCAGATTTGCTTTTTAGTCTTTATTCTGCCTTCGAGTTACCTTCGAAAAAATTCCTCATTATCACCTTGTTGTAAGATAAGCTCTCATTTGTTTCCGTGAATCTTGGTAGACGCCATCAGCCTACCCATAAGATTTTGAGCAAGTTAAAGTCTGTGCACTGTTGCTTAGTACACTGTATAAATGGCATTTGACATGACTGTTGTATATGAGAACATCTGTTAAGGATTATGGAACCGACCCTCCCTCCCTCCCTCCCTCCCTCCCACCCTATGGCAGCAAGCACATTATTTCCAGAAAATTTTGCATTGGATTCTCTGTGAACGGCAGGTCCGTTGAACTGGAGGACGCCACAACGCAATATTTACGAAATGTTATGGTAAATCGAACACGCCCTTAGGTGATTTATTGGCATTAGAGAAAAATTAAGACACTATTTTATTGCGTGGAAATTCAGCCGTATGGGAACGCACCGGCCTTAACAGAAACTAAGTGAATATTTGAGTAAAAATAAATTATTTTTGGTGTTTGCAGATATCGTGTAACTGCAAGAACAAACAGCTGTGATCCATAAGCAGCAGAATCAAATAAGTGCCATCTTTTAATGCATATTGCTCTTCGTTATTCTGTGGCCACTTCTCATACACAGGCTGCATTTAAAGCTTTCTGCAAAGCACTGTTGTATCTATGACTGACAATGGGTTAACCATGCCAGTAACTGATGGGTGTGGTTAGTTTGTTCGTGACGGTGGCTGGATGAAAATGGATTATTCTGGAGCGTTGGGCGCTGCTGTAGTCTCTCTCCAGAATAGCCACCCCGCTCTTTGTGTGGCGGGCATTGTTTTTATGTGGGTCATTGAAAAAACTACAGGGATATTTCTGACCTTTATCCCTGCTGGAACTGTTGTCGCTTTCTTTACTGTGCGTGCTGTGGGTTACTGTGCAAGTGTCTGGGCCCGTAAGTTGCTATGCTAACACCAGAATAAACTGAATGGGAGTATTGAGAAACCTCACATGTCCGTTTTTGATCAAATCGAGTTACTTAAGATTTTTTACTTTAAATATATAGCCTGATCATGATGTACAGAAATCCCGTATGTTCTGGAATTTTTTGTATTATGCAGCCATTCTATCACCTAAACCGAAGAGAAACCACCATATGTACAAAGATAAGGACTTCCTCAATATTTCATGTCGTCAACACCGTTTTTAGCAGAGAATAATTGATATGTGCATATAGAATGGATGACCTAAGACTATTTGTATTAGTCCTACGAAAAGAAGAAATCATCCAGAACCTCTACACTGACACATACAGTTGGCAAACATGTGTCAAACAATAAACCATCTGTGGAATAAATTGCAAAGAGAATGGGAAATAGGCATAAGTTGTTTGATCGTTGTCCATATTAGCAATAAAATGAGTTAAGTAATGATTTATGCCTATTTTTTACGAAATATTGAGAAAGACCACGTGTTCACGCAATAGATTTTAACCCAATGTCAAAAAGTCTCACAATTTTTACAGCATTTTGGCGTTCTTCTCTCCGCATTCCTTTTAACGTAAAATGAGAAAACCGAGATTTCAGCATAATTTTGGATCTTAATTTTATCTATTTCTGTCGGTGTTTCTTCCGTGACGGTATTACTTTCGTAAAACAAAGAACAACCGCCTTCAGTCATAGTCGTGATTTTATTTCAACACATGATGCATTTCGAGCCCTAGGGGCTCATCGTCAGGTGCTTTGACAGTCTAATTCGATTATTTTTCCAGATATAGGTTCATTCTGGTCCTGATGAGATGACAATGATACATTAAAAAAACGAACATTGTGACATTTCTTTTTCTGACTCTCCCTAGTCAAATTTGTATACTTGGAAAACTGTACGTGTCGCTTCTTACCCTAATACTTGCATGCCGTGTTTGCGTTATTATATCATCCATAATAATCCCTAGAGTGATTAAGAGCGTTTACCATGTAAAAAATCAACCCAAAATGTTCTAAGCGCATCCCGAAGCGTATGCTGCGTTCAGAATAAATCAAGCATTGGCTGGTGCGTCACGGGTACGCTGCCCCTGACCTTCCCTGGCTTTGAGAAGCAATTGTAAAAATTAGAAAACAAGTCGCCAGGTTCAGATGGAATCCCAATTAGGTTTTACGGAGATACTATTCGGCATTAGCTTCTTACTTCAGCTTGTATTCATTGTAAATATCTAGCTGAGCACAAATTTCCAAGCAACTGGGTAGAAGCTCAGGTGTCTCCTATATTACGAGGGCAGTTCAATAAGTAATGCAACACATTTTTTTTTTCTGAAACAGGGGTTGTTTTATTCAGCATTGAAATACACCAGGTTATTCCCCAATCTTTTGGCTACACAACACTATTTTTCAATATAATCTCCATTCAATGCTACGGCCTTACGCCACCTTGAAATGAGGGCCTGTATGCCTGCACGGTACCGTTCCACTGGTCGATGTCGGAGCCAACGTCGTACTGCATCAATAACTTCATCATCCGCGTAGTGCCTCCCACGGATTGCGTCCTTCATTGGGCCAAACATATGGAAATCCGACGGTGCGAGATCGGGGCTGTAGGGTGCATGCGGAAGAACAGTCCACTGAAGTTTTGTGAGCTCCTCTCGGGTGCGAAGACTTGTGTGAGGTCTTGCGTTGTCATGAAGAAGGAGAAGTTCGTTCAGATTTTTGTGCCTACGAACACGCTGAAGTCGTTTCTTCAATTTCTGAAGAGTAGCACAATACACTTCAGAGTTGATCGTTTGACCATGGGGAAGGACATCGAACAGAATAACCCCTTCAGCGTCCCAGAAGACTGTAACCATGACTTTACCGGCTGAGGGTATGGCTTTAAACTTTTTCTTGGTAGGGGAGTGGGTGTGGCGCCACTCCATTGATTGCCGTTTTGTTTCAGGTTCGAAGTGATGAACCCATGTTTCATCGTCTGTAACAATCTTTGACAAGAAATTGTCACCCTCAGCTACAGCTGTGCACGGCCGGCCCGCACGCGGGAGATCAGACAGTCTTGCTTGACCTTGCGGCGATGATGACACACGCTTTGCCCAACGACTCACCGTGCTTTTGTCCATTGCCAGATCACCGTAGACATTCTGCAAGCGCCTATGAATATCTGAGATGCCCTGGTTTTCCGCCAAAAGAAACTCGATCACTGCCAGGTGTTTGCAACGCACATCCATTACAGACGCCATTTTAACAGCTCCGTACAGCGCTGCCACCAGTCGGAAGTCAATGAAACTATACGAGACGAAGCGGGAATGTTTGAAAATATTTCACAAGAAATTTCCGGTTTTGTCAACCAAAATTGGCCGAGAAAAAAAAGTGTTGCATTACTTATTGAACTGCCCTCGTACAAGAAGGGTAAAAGAACGGGCCCGAAAAATTATAGGAAAATTTACTAAAATTTACTTAACATCGGTTTATTGTAGAATTCTTGAGCATATTCTGAGTTCAAATGTAATAAATTTCGTTGAGACAGAAAAGCTTCTGTCCACAAATCAGCACGAATTTAGAAATCATCAGTTCTACGAAACTCAGCTTGCCCTTTCCTCGCATGATATCCCGTGATCCGTGGATAAAGGTCTATAGGAAAATTCCATATTCATAGATTTCTGGAAAACGTTTGCACAGTGCCCATCTGCAGACAGTTAACAGAGGTCCTAGTATACGGAACTGATCGAAGGCTTCTTACGTAACAAAACCCAGTATGTTGTCCTGGACGGCGATTGCCCATCAGAGACAAGCGTACATTGGGAATTTCTCCAGGGACGTGTGGTATGATCGCTCTTGTTATCCAGATACATAAAACGATCGGAAGGCCAGGGTGAGCAGCAATCTACAACTTTTAGCCTTTGACGCTGTAGAATATCGAAAAGTGTCTTTTTCGGTAATTTTAGGAGGATATATTAACGCAGATCAGTGCGAAAACAGTCCCGTAATTTTCGAATACAGTATTAGCGGTGTACTCGCGCGACAGTCATGTCAATTAAATGTCTAGACGTAACGTTGCAAAGCGATATGAGATGGATCGAACACTTAAGTCGATAGTAGAATAAGTGACTGGGCGACTTCAGCTTATGGAAGAGTTACAGGAAAGTGAAGCCTATCTATAAAGGAGATGGCGTATAGAGCACCGGTTCGACCCACTGTTGAGTACTGCTCCAGTGTATGGGATCCGCACCAAGTCGGATTAAACGAAAACATCGAAAAAAGAAAAAAACAATCAGAAACATGCTGCTGGGTCGGGTACCAATAAGTTCGATCAACACGCGAGTATTAGAGATACTTCGTGAACTCAAATGGGAATGCCTGGAGGGAGGACGTCATTTTCTCCATGAAACACCATTGAGAAAATTTAGAGAATCTTCATTTGACGTTGACTGTTGAACGATTGTACTGCCATCAACGTACATTTCACGCAAAGACCGTGAAGGCAAGATAAGAAAAATTAGGGCTCCTAGGGAGTCGTTTAGGTAGTTTATTTTTCCTGGTTGCATTTGCGAGTGGAGGAGGAAAGCCAGCCTATTGCCCACCATGGACAATAGGTTGGCTCGCGGAGTATATACGTAGATGTACACTGAGGATAGCCAAATGCGCATATGTCGGTGCGGTAGTGTAGCGTACATACGGACATACGGTATAAATGGACGATGCACTGGCGGAGTTGTCATTTGTACTCAGGTGATTCATGTGAAAAGGTTTCCGACGTGATGGGAATTAAGACTTTAAAAGTGAAATAGTAATCTAAGCTAAACGCATGGGACATTCCATTTGGGAAATCGTTAGGGAATTCAGTATACCGAGATTTACAGTGTCAAGAATGTGCCGAGATGACCAAATTTCAGTCATTACTTCTCACTACGGACAATACAGTGGTAGACTGTCTTCACTTAGCGAACGAGAGCAGCGGCATTTGTGTAGTTTGCCAGTGCTAACAGACAACAGTGCGTTGAAAAAACTGCTGAAAGCAATGTGGGACATACGATGAACGCATCCGTTTGGACAGTGCGGCGAAATGTGTCGTTAATGGACTATGCCGGCAGACGACTGACGCGAGTGCCTTAGCTCAAAATATATCGTCTGCAGCGCCTCTCCTGGACGCGTGACCAAGTCGGTTGGACCGCAGACGACTGGAAAACCGTGGCCTGGTCAGAAGACTGCCGATTTCAGTTGGTAAGAGCAGATGGTACGGTTAGTGTGTGGTGCAGACCTCACTAAGTCATGTACCCAAGTTGTCAACAGGAAACTGTGCAAGCTGTTGGTGGCTCCATAATGATGTGGGTTGTGCTTACGTGGATAGACTGGGTCCTCTGGTCCAACTGAACTGATCATTGAATGGAAATGCTTATTCATGGACCTCACTTTCCAAACAACGATGAAATTTTTGTGGATGACAATGTAACATGTCACTGGGCCACGGTTGTTCGCAATTTGTTTGAAGAACATTCTGGACAGTTAGTGCGGCTGATTTAGCCACCCAGAGCGCCCGACATGAATCCCATCGAACATTTGCCAGGGTAGCCGAGAGCGCTAATGCGTTGCTTCCTGGACTCGGATAGGCGCGCCGGCCCCGGATCGAATCCTCCCGGCGGACTGACGACGAGAGCCGGTGTGTCGGCCAGCCTGGATGTGGTTTTTAGGCGGTTTTCCACATCCCGCTAGGTGAATACCGGGCTGGTTCCCACGTTCCTCCTCAGTTACACAGCTCGCAGACATCTGCACCCATTCACACTATTTCATGGATTCCACTAGACACAGACAGTTGGGGTACACTAATTCCGTCCTGGGGGTTACAGGGTGGTGGTAGGAAGGGCATCCAGCAACCCCTTAACATTAACATGCCAAATCCGATTAACCATGGCCGACACTGCGTAACCGCGGGACAAGGCGCAACCGATAGAATCAAGAAGTCAGTTTTGCACAAAAACCTGCCTTGGTAACACTCCGCAATTATGGACTGCCATAGAGGCAGCATGGCTTAGTATTGCTGCAGGGGACTTCCAACGGCGTGTATCCTTGCCACGTCGAGTTTCTGCTGCACTACGCCGGGTAAAAGGTGGTCCTACGCATTGTTTGGAGGTATCCCACGACTTTTGTAACTTCAGTGTAGATACGTATAACATTGCGGATCGCCCAGCCAGCGTCGTTTGTACCTTCACACCACTGCATTTGACGAAGAGTGACTGCTACAGATTTCAGTGTTTAATATTAGTGGAGGCCCCAGACCAAAAATAAATAAGAAGTGATAACTCTTTCAACGGCAACGAAAATTAGAAGACAACGAGAAAGGAAATCTAACTGAAAACTTCTTTCCAAACATCAAAAGAAGACTCGGTTTCCATTATTTGAACACCCTCCAATTGGTTGCCCCTCTTTCTAACGGGTGTGACAGTTTCACCAAATCCGAAGAAAGGAAACAGAATAATGACCGTATGGATCAGGCACTCGAGGAATGCCCACTTCATGCAAACACAAAGTGCAGAGCGGGAGCTAGTGACTCAGTTCGGATCAACCTGGCTGATCATAGACGACATTACTGAAGCAGTGTCAGGAAGGTTTCGTTGGCTCATCGCAGTTCTTGTTAACCTACGCCACTTGTACTGGAACAGTAACACCGCTGAGTTACTTTTCTATATGTCCGACGAATCGAGAGAGATGAGGATGACGAGATTCGTCATACAGCGACGGTTGATATCGGACCTAGCGTAGTGCCTTAGGAGCAGTGGTATGTCCCGTGCAACCAGGGAACCCGGGATAAGGAGCAGACTGCTACCCGAACAAATCGACGAATTCGACAAAATATTTCAAGGAAAAAAATCGTAAATAATGAGTCTTAATTTGTGCTTTACACACCAGTGGTCATTTCGCGAGACGTATCGTGGGAGGATGTAATATGTTGCCCGACCCTTCCTTGACACAATTCGCACCCCCTTCTCCCCCCCCCCCCCCCCCTCCCTTGTAGCATCTGCAACTGGAGTTCGTTGAGCATCTCCATAATGCTCTTGCGCAGACGAGACAGTCCTGCGACGAAAGGCGCCGACCTTTGCTGAATATTCTATCTACTATGAATCAAAGCTGGTTAAGGTCCCAGACTGATAAGTATTACTTAATAATCCACAGTAGAAATGTTTTGTAAATCACTTCTTTCGTGGATGAATTACATTTCGTCAAGATTTTCCCATTGACTCTCAGCTTGGCATCTGCTTCGTAAAATCAGATTTATGTGATCATTCCATCTGAGGTCGCTCCAGACGGTTACTACTGGGTATTTTACGATAGTTCTGTTTTCAGTGATTAGCCGCCAATGGATTAATCGACCTCTAGTGGATCACCTCAATTATTTATGCGGAATATGTATTTACGTTCAGAGTCACTTGCCAGACAAGGCACAAGTTATCGGTCCTCAGCACGTCTTTCTGTATTTCGCTCCGTTCTTCTGCGGTTGCTACATGTCTATAGACGACCGAATTCTGTCTAAAAATCCTCATGAATCAACTTCATTTATATATATTGTAAACCGTAACGCCCTTATAACAATGGCATGAGGTCCTCCCAAAAATACCTTTACGTCTGACGGTTTTGTGCCTAGGCACAGAATGTTGAGTTCTGTTTGCTGCGACATCCTGTATGTTGTCACAAATCTGGTCCGATACGCAGAATCTCGTATTTTTTTCACGAAACTGTAGTTCGATTCGTGTCAAATGTCTTTCTGAACAAGCAAAAACAAAAAGGTCGTGTTTGGCTACGGCGCTTTGGATCTCGTGGACGAACAGAGCGAAGTGACTTTCATAAGATCACCGTTTGCTGAATTCATGTTGGTGTTCTTAGAGGTTCGACAAAAGAAATTTCGCAATAGATGTCACCGACCTGTTGACCTATCATTATGTGCGTTGTAGAAATAACAATATCAAAGACTGCTTAGTAAAATAAAGAAAGTGCGACAGAATATAACTGAGTTTTTTGTTTGTTAAAGAAACGGCGCTACTTTTAAGACTGTTTTTGAGAGAGAGAGAGAGAGAGAGAGAGAGAGAGAGAAAGCATTGGCACAACTTCGAACGCGTATGGCACTTTCTTTCGCAATGAACGGTTTTAGCGCTGATGAGGCTTTGCTGTATTATACCGGTCTTAAAGGTGCACGAGATCAGTATAATACGGCAGTCGGCGCCTTTCGCAGAGTGGAAACGGCATAGCTCTCGAGGGGCTTTACGTAACGACCGCCCCCAATTGTTTCTTAAACCTGGAGTTCGCCGTGGTCGACAGGGGCTAGGTGGTTACAAGGGTCTATATTTAATTGAATTTTTTCTTCTAAGGAGAAGCCCTGCAGCTTACAGGGCCATAACGAAGCTGTGGAAGTAAAACGGACTTTACTGCTCGAAGTTACGGAGTTGTCGCTACCCGCTGATTGCGAAGGAGTTGAGGTATGTTCTAGAAGGCCAGAAGATTTCGTTGTTCAGAGCGCCGTCGCAATGCTGCATAGTACATTTGTTTAATGATGCAAAAGTAGCCTCATTGTGTGCTAGAAATAACACCGTGCCCTAAGGGTCTTGTTAAATGCCTTGTCGAGATCATTTCCCACAGAGTTGTATGGTTGTGTAACTTCTTAAAACATATAATTTCGAAGGCAAGGTGGAGATTTGCGGGTTTTCAGAGATGGCCTTGATATTTATATTTTTTATCCGCACATAAATGCACACTAACAAAAGCGTCTGTTCCAACGGTGCAATCCTTCAGTTTATACAACGTTTTGGAACGGTCAGTGCATCCAACCTAGTCATTCAACTTAGAGTGAGCATAAAATGTGTGTATTGAAAGATGGAAAGAAAGTATTTCAGATGAGGCGGCAATACTATAACGAGCAGTCTGTCACCCTTAAATTTGTTGTAACCGATAGATGTTTTACTAACGTAAAACAGGAGGTCTTCAAAAAGGAAGTTACACGTTATTTTGACAGGTCCAGTAACTTCTATAGAATGATGTGCTACACTTTAAAGTGACAAAGACACATGACAATACGTTTTAGTATAGTCGCAATGTCTCTCTACCAAGCGTTCGATTCCTCGACTGTAGACATTCGCTCCTTGCTCACGGAGTCATTAGAGAACCGCTACGTGAATACGGGGGGCATTGGTTAAATTGTTGCTACCATTTCCTTCGGTCCATATACCGGAAGAATTTCTCAGTGAATCTGTGTGCAATTTAAACGTTTTGCCCCCAAGATTCGTACTGCCCCGCGTATTTCAACTTTGGAGGAAGTTTCCAGTTCTCGCGGCATTTCATTCGCAGACTGTGATGCACCTTTTAACCGTATCACAGGAGAACTCTGTGCGCAGTGTCTTCTGACAATGCGCTACTTTTGTTATGGAATGGTATAAGGCTGACATTGGCAACTCACTTTTTGAAGCCTACTCATATAGAATCGAGACCGATAAAATTAAAAAAAGAAGTGGTCTTTTGTGTGCTCTGTCGTCATGAAATTCCTTGTTGTGGACTGTTTTTTGCCAAAAAAAATCATCGAATATCGTTGAAGCTGTCTGCTCTTTCTTTTGTATAGTTGAGAAATAGGCCATAGAATTCATCCGTGGATGTACTACTTTGAAGAATGTCCTGTAGGATGTCACAGAACTGCAACCACAGTATAGCATTGACCGATCGGGTACATTAAGGTGTGTGGAATATACACTCCTGGAAATTGAAATAAGAACACCGTGAATTCATTGTCCCAGGAAGGGGAAACTTTATTGACACATTCCTGGGGTCAGATACATCACATGATCACACTGACAGAACCACAGGCAACAGAGCATGCACAATGTCGACACTAGTACAGTGTATATCCACCTTTCGCAGCAATGCAGGCTGCTATTCTCCCATGGAGACGATCGTAGAGATGCTGGATGTAGTCCTGTGGAACGGCTTGCCATGCCATTTCCACCTGGCGCCTCAGTTGGACCAGCGTTCGTGCTGGACGTGCAGACCGCGTGAGACGACGCTTCATCCAGTCCCAAACATGCTCAATGGGGGACAGATCCGGAGATCTTGCTGGCCAGGGTAGTTGACTTACACCTTCTAGAGCACGTTGGGTGGCACGGGATACATGCGGACGTGCATTGTCCTGTTGGAACAGCAAGTTCCCTTGCCGGTCTAGGAATGGTAGAACGATGGGTTCGATGACGGTTTGGATGTACCGTGCACTATTCAGTGTCCCCTCGACGATCACCAGTGGTGTACGGCCAGTGCAGGAGATCGCTCCCCACACCATGAAGCCGGGTGTTGGCCCTGTGTGCCTAGGTCGTATGCAGTCCCGATTGTGGCGCTCACCTGCACGGCGCCAAACACGCATACGACCATCATTGGCACCAAGGCAGAAGCGACTCTCATCGCTGAAGACGACACGTCTCCATTCGTCCCTCCATTCACGCCTGTCGCGACACCACTGGAGGCGGGCTGCACGATGTTGGGGCGTGAGCGGAAGACGGCCTAACGGTGTGCGGGACCGTAGCCCAGCTTCATGGAGACGGTTGCGAATGGTCCTCGCCGATACCCCAGGAGCAACAGTGTCTCTAATTTGCTGGGAAGTGGCGGTGCGGTCCCCTACGGCACTGCGTAGGATCCTACGGTCTTGGCGTGCATCCGTGCGTCGCTGCGGTCCGGTCCCAGGTCGACGGGCACGTGCACCTTCCGCCGACCACTGGCGACAACATCGATGTACTGTGGAGACCTCACGCCCCACGTGTTGAGCAATTTGGCGGTACGTCCACCCGGCCTCCCGCATGCCCACTATACGCCCTCGCTCAAAGTCCGTCAACTGCACATACGGTTCACGTCCACGCTGTCGCGGCATGCTACCAGTGTTAAAGACTGCGATGGAGCTCCGTATGCCACGGCAAACTGGCTGACACTGACGGCGGCGGTGCACAAATGCTGCGCAGCTAGCGCCATTCGACGGCCAACACCGCGGTTCCTGGTGTGTCCGCTGTGCCGTGCGTGTGATCATTGCTTGTACAGCCCTCTCGCAGTGTCCGGAGCAAGTATGGTGGGTCTGACACACCGGTGTCAATGTGTTCTTTTTTCCATTTCCAGGAGTGTATTTAATAAAAATCCTTTCCAATTGCCAGTAATATACTTAATTTGTTTCACGACCGGTTTCGAAATTTAAAAGCTTCATCTTCAGGTTCCACCAAGTAATTACGGGAACATAAATGTGTGGCGATCGGGCCAGTCAGGGAGGACCACATCCATGTCAAACAAACGCATGGGTCCGTAGGACCGGCAACCGTTTGGACAGCTCGACACGGAAGTGACTAATCCTAATTATGTTCCCATAATTATTTGGGGCACCTGAAGTTGAAGCTTTAAGTCTTGTAACCGGTTGTGGAGTAAATTAAGAAATTTACTGGCAACTGAAGCGGATTTTTATCCTGTAAATATGTTCCTCAGTTGCAGATGTTCACCTGATCAAATATTTTGTCTGCGAAATAGCTGGCTCCCATATTACGTGAAAGAGTACAGTAGTCCAGGATGAATCTTACATTCTGCATGGGTTTGGGCGCTGTTTCGAAGCTTGCTACTAGATTAAAACTGTGTTTCGGGCCGTCACTCGAAACAGTAACCTTGCCTTCGGCGGCACTCCTCTTATCTACTGAGCGAGCAGACACGACTCAGAATTCTTCCTCAGACTGTAAATTCTGCCAGAGCAACTCTCCTTATGGCAGAGTCGAAACTGTGAGTCATGGCTGGATAGCTCAGTCGATAAGAGTATTTTTGTGGAAGGTAATATCGCGGGCTCGAGTCCCGGTCCCACTGATAGTTTTAATCTGCCATGATGATTGAGTGCGGGATATTTTACACTAGGACTTCACAATGAGTCTTTTTTCAACATGTGTGTCATACTTGTTGTAAGTAAAAACGAATTTCTGTGCAACTGATTCTGTGCACAGATTCGTTAGTGTGGATAAATACAGTAGCTTGGCGCCAGAAGCGAAACGGCAATCAAAGCAGAGGACTGAGGCTGTTTCGGATTCTAAAGACGGTCCAATGTCAAAAAGGCGGTGTTGATATGATGCATGTAACATCTGGATCCCCGATGTTATTCAATCTGTAGATTGAGAAAGCAGTACAGGAAACAAAAGAAGTTGGAGTAGGAATTAAAATCCATGGAGAAGAAATAAAAACTTTGGGGCTTGCCGATGACATTGTAATTCTGTCAGAGACAGCAAAGGACCTGGAAGAGCAGTTGAACGGAATGGACAGTGTCTTGAAAAGGAGGGTATAAGATGAACATCAACAAAAGCAGAACGAGGATAATGGAATGTAGTAGAATTCAGTCAGGTGATGCTGAGGAAATTAGTTTAGGAAATGAGACACTTAAAGTAGTTTTGCTATTTGGGGAGCAAAATAACTGATGATGGTCGAAGTAGAGAGGATATAAAATGTAGACTGGCAATGGCAAGGAAAGCGTTTCTGAAGAAGAGAAATTTGTTAACATCGAGTATAGATTTGTCAGGAAGTAGTTTCTGAAAGTATTTTTATGGAGCGTAGACATGTGTGAAAGTGAAACATTGACGATAAGTAGTTTAGACAAGAAGAGAATATAAGCTTTCGAAATGTGGTGCTACAGGAGAGAGCTGAAGAAGCTACAGAAGAGAGCTGAAGATCAGATGGGTAGATCACGTAACTAATGCGGAGGTACAGAATATAATTGTGGAGAAGATCAACTTGTGGGACAACTTGACTAGAAGGGATCGGTTAGTAGGACATGTTCTGAGGCATCAAGGGATCACCAATTTTGTATTGGAGGGAATCGTGGAGGGTACAAGGGTAGAGATGAATACACTAAGCAGATTCAGAAGGATGTAAGTTGCAGTAGGTACTTGGAGGTGAAGCAGCTTGCACAGTATAAAGTAGCATGGAGAGCTGCATCAAACCAGACAACAACAACACCTGGATGCACAACAGTAGATATACTAATTTGTAACAAGTTTTCTTTACTGTAGATTGTAATCTTCTCATTACTGTGAGCTGAAGAAACTGACTCTGAATCTACCACAGTATATGATGCTAAATAATTGAGTCTATTGAGACAGCTGCTTTCGTAAATAACAAACGTCTTGACTATTGACCTACATAGAAGTTTGTTTTTTTCTCCTAAAATTTCCGAAATTTGTGCAACAGAAGCAAATTAATTACGTTATGTCTCTCTATGTATTTCTTGCATTAAAACATTTTTATTCGTGAGACATTTAAATAAAATTTTTAAATTTTCTTTGATTTAGATAGGACAAGTACATGCGTAAATATTCGTCCATTGAAAGCAGTATTTCTATTATAAAAGAGTTGTTCACACTCATTGGCAACGTAATGAGTGACGTGATGAGGAAAGAAACGTTGCTCTGTTTCGTAAATGTTATGAAATCAGTGGTTTTATCTTTCTGCTTGCTGAATCAACAGAGGATTTTTTGGCTTAGGGTAGCTTGATGTCCGTTGCATCATCTTACATCTGTGTTTAAGGCAAATCCTTCATCCCCCCTCCCCCTCGCAATGGAAACACTAGGCTTTAAATGGATTTCGGCGCAGAACAGAAAGACTGTCTCTCTTATCACATCGTGAAGGTCTTATAGAAACATTGTGGGTAGCATTTTCAGGAAAACAGTTCCCTTTGTAACGATTTCCTGAAATACTGACTGCTACTTTGGAAGGCATTTCCGTGTAGAGATCGGCGTTGCTTGAGTGAATTGTAAGAAAGACACACTGAGCGAGCGCATCACCCCTCCGGTTCCTGTCGCCACCTGTTGCATCGTTCACTTGTTGCCTGTAAGCGAGACAGAGGTACTCTTCGATATCGAAGTATTCACGGACGGTTAACTCTTCACGTGTATCCAAAGGTGTTTCCTCGATTGCACATGAAAAGCCCCTCTCAATGACATGCACCAGTCTTACTGACGTGATAAGTCACTGGCTATCTTACGCCACTTACATAGCATTGGCCTATAGTGTAAGAAGTCTAAAACTAAATAGCCAGACTGGTTTCCAGCTGTGGTTCTACCTATCCCATGTTGTAATAGGCCATAACTTTATTCAGATTTCCATGCTTACTTTTGTCTTACAGAGTGAATGGTAAGTATACAAGTTTTAAAATAAAATATTTGGAAATAAGTATAAATGAAGGAAAATATTTCAAGATGTGGGTCTAAGGGTTATGTTGCGCTATTCCTAAATAATAAAAACACATCTGTGATTAGTAGTTAGCTTAAAACTCGTGTATTATATTATGCGGCTTATTACGTCATCTACAGAAGGGTCACGATAACAGCGCTATAAGTTACTCTGCGATAGCGCGCCAGGTTAGCCGTGCGGTTTAAAGCACAACTTTCCCGGCGGGAAGGGGTGTCGGTCCCCTGCACGAATCCGCCCGGCGGATTAGTGTCGAGGTCCGGTGTGCCGGTCAGCCTGTGGATGGTTTTTAAGGCGGTTTTCCATCTGCCTCGGCGAATGCGGGCTGGTTCTCCTTATTCCGCCTCAGTTACACTATGTCGGCGATTGCTGGGCAAACACACTCTTCACGTACGCGTACACTGTA
Source organism: Schistocerca cancellata (assembly GCF_023864275.1). NCBI lineage: Eukaryota > Metazoa > Arthropoda > Insecta > Orthoptera > Acrididae > Schistocerca > Schistocerca cancellata. The sequence continues at coordinate 677,410,641 of NC_064628.1, forward strand.
ACTACTCTATCATGCAAACTTTGGGGTTATACTCGTCTGGTGAGACGTTCCCGGGGGTCCAGGGGGGGGCCGAACCGCACAATATCCCTGGGTTGGGTGTGGGGCGGCGGTGGGGTGAGTGGACTGCTATAGCCTGTGGTGGGGTTGTGAACTGCTGAGCGCTACGGCGGGTACGAAGTCTCTCCGTCGTTTCTAGGTCCCCAGTTAAATACAATAAAATACAATGCAATGCAATACAATACTCTGCGTTGCACGTGAAGTGTGGGTATCTTTCGCCCCGTGCCGCTCATATTTTTTGTTGCATTCTGTTTCAGGAATGCGTTATGTTACTACTTTGAGTTTACGTTGACTAAGTAGAAGTATGTGAATACGTATGTGATCATTTTGTACACGATTTCCCATTGGCCCTAAGTTTGTTTCTTGTTCTTAACCATGGATTTGCATTTTCAAGACCCAGTCTGTTTCAATCCAGCTGAGGCGGCAGACAGCAAGGCTCTCTCTGGCAATTCCTGACGGAGACCAGTTGCCCAGTCATCGAAGTGTTCAACAAATTAAAGCTATTCAAATTTAATACGGGATAAGCCGCACGGGCGACGTCTAACATGTTTTCACTGCATACGTTCTGATAGTAATTCCTGTTTTGGGTCACATTTCATTACTAGTTAAGATTAGAGACGTGGCCCATTTATAAGATGGATGAAAGAACTCTTCTTAGAATCACAGATTGCAAAAAAGTATCAAAACCGAAGACTAGTTGTGCAAATGTCACTTCTGTGAAACAATGCTCGATCAGCCCAAGTACATTATCTTTCGAAAAAAAGATACAAATAAATAGATTACGCCTCATTAGTTTACGGTTTCGTAATGTTCCCTGATAACCGTAATACGACCACCAGGATTGAGTTCTCAAATGCGTACTTAAGTTGAATTTTTGGTGGAGAGAATCCAGTATCCCGTAAGTTACACTGGACGACGAATATCCAACAGAAGCGAGAGCAATATCGTGAGAACCCCAAGAAAACGTGATGGCACTACTAATGCTTTGTGTTCGTAAACAGTTAACAAATGCTCGATAACACCGGCAGATCATTCTCTGACGTTTCTGTTGCCCTCACCAGAATATCCTAGTTAAATGAAGGTGAGGTACTGTAGAACGTATCAGTAGTTACACTGATTTACTGAATGGCATAGCTCTTGAAATGCGGGTAAGACAATAGTCGAGAATAATAATAAAAATATCTTCAGATGTGAGATTAGAGGCAAATGTATATATATTAAGGTCAATAGTACTAATCGATATGGAATGGAGGGAACATGGCCGGCCGCGGTGGTCTAGCGGTTCTAGGCGCGCAGTCCGGAACCGCGCGACTGCTACGGTCGCAGGTTCGAATCCTGCCTCGGGCATGGATGTGTGTGATGTCCTTAGGTTAGTTAGGTTTAAGTAGTTCTAAGTTCTAGGGGACTGATGACCACAGATGTTAACTCCTATAGTACTCAGAGCCATTTGAACTATTTTTTTTGGAGGGAACATGCGGAATCAGTATTAGGGAAAGGGACAAGCTCTCTGTCAAGTGGATACAAATCAATGGATCAGTCACGAACGTAATTATACAACACAGTACTGAAAGTAAATTACCAATTTGTCCGAGAGTCATAGATTTTTTTGAGAAACATTTTGATTCCAAAATGAAACTACATGGTTCCAGAGACCTTTCCAGGTCTCAAACATCAGTGATATATACAAGCAGATTGATGTGGCGAATGAATACATGGACCCAGTTCGTGATTCGAACCTCGGTCCCCTGCTCATTGAGTAGATGCGCGAACGACTACGCCCCACTGGCACAGTGGCTTTGCACAACTGCACGGACTACCCTAGCATGCCGCCTCCTTCAATCCAAATTCCTGTTCACGCCTCAACTCACTTGGTATTCCTCATAAACTCAGTCATGAGCAGGAGATCCTGGTTCGAATCCCGGTCTTGGTACAAACTTTCAGTCGTCGCTTCAGTCTGCGCGCGCGCGCACCTAAAAAAGTTTTCTCATCCCGCTTCCCAGAGTTCCGGGACCTGCACATTGCTCGTGAAAACCACACATTGCATGTTGTACCAGCATACAGCGAGACCTTCAGAGGTGGTGGTCCAGATTGCTGTACACACCAGTGTCTCTAATACCCAGTAGCAAGTCCTCTTACATTGGTGCATGTCTGTATTCGTCGTGGCATAATATCCACAAGTTCATCAAGGCACTGTCGGTCCACGTTGTCCCACGGCGATTCGGCGTAGATCCCTCAGTGGGTGATGGATCACGTCATCCATAACAGCCTTATTCAATCTATTCCAGGTATGTTCGATAGGGTTCATGTATGGAGAACATGCTGGTCATTCTAGTCGAGCGATGTCGTTATCCTGAAGGAAGTCATTCAGAAGATTTGCACCATGGGGGCACGAATTGTCGTCCATGAAGACTAATGCCTCGCCAATATGCTGCCGATATGGTTGCACTACCGGTCGGAGGATGGCATTCACGTATCGTACAGCCGTTACGGCGCCTTCCATGACCGCCATGCCGTACGTCGGCCGCACATAATGCCACCCCAAAACAGCAGGGAACCTCCACCTTGCTGCTCTCGCTAACAGTGTGTCTAAGGCGTTCAGCCTGACCGGATTGCCTCCAAACATGTCTCCGACGATTCTCTGGTTGAAGGCATATGCGACGCTCATCGGTGAAGAGAACGTGATGCTAATTCTGAGCGGCCCATTCATCTGCATGGTGTCGTGGTTGCAAAGATGGACCTCGCCATTGACGTCGGGAGTGAAGTTGCGCATCGTGCAGCCTATTGCGCACAGTTTGAGTCGAAACACGAAAAGCTTTATTCAACATGGTGTCGGTGCTGTCAGGTTTCCTCCGAGCCATAATCCGTAGGTAGCGGTCATCCACTGCAGTAGTGGCCCTTGGGCGGCCTGAGCGATCCCTGTCTGTCTGTACCTCCTACATGTCCGAACAACATCGCTTTGGTTCAATTTGAGACGCCTGGAAACTTCTCTTGTTGAGAGCCCTTCCTGGCACAAAGTAACAATACGGACGCGATCGAGCCGCAGTATTGACCATCTAGGCATGGTTGAACTACAGACACCACGAGCCTTGTACCTCCTTCCTGGTGGAAGGACTGGAACTGATCGGCTGTCGGATCCCCTCCGTCTAATAGGCGCTGCTCATGCATGGTTGTTTACATCTTTGGGCGGGTTTAGTGACAAAACCTGCGAACAGTTAGAGACGGTGTCTGTGATACAATATCCACAGTCAACGTCTATCTTCCCGAGTTCTGGGAACCGGGGTGATGCAAAAGTTTTTTTGATGTGTATACATTTTGATTCTCTTGCAACGAAATCTCTAATAGAAGTCCTTGAGAAATGGACAGTGATTAAAGTTACTATACTGAAGAATATAACTTCACAAGGCGGAGTATTAGCTATCAGCTTAAAAAAAATTAAAAAATACACTTGGAGCTTTGGAGCGCTGTGTATGTTGCTCATCTGTTACCAGGCTGTCATGTGACTTTCTTCCCTTCGCATTCCTGCATGGCGCAGTGCAGTAAATATTGCTTAACTGCATCTGTGTTTAGGTTCACGTTTCTACGTGTTCGATGCATCGGGGCCTGTGTAGACGTTGAAAGCATATTTCTGGAATTCACTAATGGAAGAAACAAATTTTAGGTATGAGTCCGCAATCATTATTTTGCTCATAAAACTGTCTAGATCGCTGGATTAAAGTCTTTATTACATTTCAGCAGTAGCCTCCATCAGATAGCAACGCCGCTCCGACTAGATAGAGATTTAAATTGTGATACTGAACATTGTTCCGCAGATTCAAAGTTTTTTGATATCTGATGGTGACAGATGGCGAATCGTCGTAATAAACAGATATTTTGTTTAGTGATCTTAGACGGTCTTATTCGAATAAAATTCTGAAATGGTCCAAGTTGCTTTTTCGCGATACTATATTTCTCTCTCTCTCTCTCTCTCTCTCTCTATCTCTCTCTCTATCTCTGTGTGTGTGTGTGTGTGTGTGTGTGTGTGTGTGTGTGTGTGTGTGTGTGTGTGTGTCACTATTTTTTTTAGTCGTCGGCCTCCTGACCTTAGTAGCCCACCTAATTTTTCGACATTCGTCTGTAGCACCACATCTCAGATGCTTCGATTCTCTCCTGTTCTGGTTTTCCCACAGTCCATGTCTCAGTACCACACAATGCTGTGCTCCAGCTGTACATTCTCGGAAATTTCTTCCTCAAGCTAAGGCCTTTGTTTGATAGTAGCAGACTTCTGTTGGCCAGGAATGCCCTTTTGCCAATGCTAGTTTACTTCGATGTCCTCCTTGCTTCGTCCGTCATTGGTGTGTGTTACATTCAATATCTGCTTTTTCCATACCTTGGTCAGATCAGGTTTCTCGTACGCCGGTTAGAAGTTAAGACGTAAAAATCTAACGTTTTTTTCTTCGCTCCTGAATTTTTACATCTCGTGAAGTGCTCTATTTTGATAGTAATATCTAGCGTCAATGTTTACAGTAGGATTATATTTTGTCGCATCTGACTGGGTAGTAACTAAAGGATTTATTCTTTTATGGTGGGTCGGGGCTAGATTTTATTGTAAATAAATGTCATTCGAGAAAAATTCCAAGACTGCAGTCGATTCCATATCCTGAGGAGGAAAACACGGCAAATGCCAAAACCCGATTTTCCAGAAACTTCGCTCTGTGGTCTAAATAAGAGAACACCTTTCTCGGATTATCCGTAGATACTCGACTGGTTCTGAGAAAAGGTTGTCATAGTTTTCGAGGTACTTTACGTGCCTTTTAGCACGCGATTATCTCAGCCGAAGTGGTGGTAAAACGGCTAACGTCGCGAACTATCCAGTTCTGCGCTCCGTGTTTCAAACCCTGTTGCTCTTTTTTTTAATTTTCTTTATTTTGTTTTTTCATTTATTAACCGATGTGAGTAGAAGATTACTACGCGAATGGTTTCCAATGTATATTGAAATAACATTGTCCTTATTCGTCTACTACTTGTATTTCTTATGAATGTCATTCATTTGTTGTTAATTCAGAATTATTTGAAATTTTTTCGGTGAAATTCCAGTAGCGTATCTTGATTCATAATCAATCGCAAGCGCCAGTTTTGGGAAAAGTGGTCCGTTATACGTGATTTACCGCGGCAGTGAAATCTTCAACAACGTTAACGACCCTTCTTTCCCGAATGAGATTCATACGAAGTAGTTTCGCTGCGATAAACGTGCCTTCACGCGCTGCCCATGGTGTTCGGAATTTCTATGTTCTCGAATGTTTCTACGATCGGTTATCATCCAAGGGAACGCACTAAATCTTCCTGAAGAATAAACAGAAGAATAAAAAATAAAAATTGATACAAGGATGGAATATAAGAATATCAGAATTTAAAAAGACCGTGACGTCTGAAAATATCACACACACATATGTTACGTAATTAATGTGATACATACTATTAAACACAGCTCTAATTTTACAATTAATATAACGCCCTTGTATCCCCTAATTTGGGAAGAAAAACTAGTGTAGCAACCCTCTACGAACTTAAGTAGATAAATGAAAAATACACAGATAAAATAAAATGCATAAAAAATTCAGTTTTCGAAGATGGGGTGCAAAACTGAGATACCGCAAAGCTAGCCACTGTGACACAATTTGGGCTGAAATTATGACGCCCTTAATGATATTTTGTCAGACTAATACGTCTAGTTTACTGTGTGTGTGCGCATGATGAAGGTTGTTGATGTGGGGAAAATGACTGTTTTGAATTATTATTCATGAATGTAACAGCTAATGCGATTTTATGATTCAAAAGGTTTGACATGTGACATGCATGAGCTAATTTTTCTTTGACCGAAACCGGTAGCAAATTAATACATTGTATTAATGAAGACAAGTGACGTGAGTTTCCTGAAACATAGTCCACTGCTGACAATTGCCGGGAGGAAACTAATAGACTGCAAACTTTCACCGTTATTTTGTGTGAATCGTTAGAGTATCTGCGCGTAAGCGAAGACACTTGCTCCCTTATTTTGAGACTTCTCCGACTGAACGATGTTTCTGGAAGTAAGGGTTAGCCGGCCGCTGTGGCCGAGCGGTTCTAGGCGCTTCAGTCCGGAACTGCGCTGCTGCTACGCTCGCAGGTTCGAATCCTGCCTCGGGCATGGATGTGTGTGATGTCCTTAGGTTAGTTAGGTTTAAGTAGTTCTAAGTTGTAGGGGACTGATGACCTCAGAAGTTAAGTCTCATAGTGCTTGGAGCCATTTGTTTGAAATAAGGGCTGTGGCACCTATCGTGTTCTCCTCGTAAATAGTTTACAGTCGTTGACGAGTGACGTGGACGGTTAGCACGAAGTATCTAGGGCCGAACGTCTTGCCTGTAGTGTCGGTAATAGATAATATGCAGAAACCTGTCTTGTGAATCAGCATTATCTGTTAGTGAAAACAATATCACATCCACTATAGAAGTTCCTGGTATTAGCGTGCACACACAGATAGAAAACCTCTGCCAGGGAGTTTACTTTAGTAATATTTATAGGTTGAGGTAGAACTTAAGACTGCTTGTTCATTATCACCCAATTCATTAATATATCACATGACGTATTCTGGCCGTATCCAGGATAATCCGCTGCCTTCAGCGTGGGTGTCAATACTTAACTCCGTTGCAAAACTAGACAGATACCGGTGTAGGCTGCACTGAAGTGCTGCATCGATGCTGTATGAAATTCTAGGAACACTTCTGTTCTTGGGTCTTTGGGATTTCTTAAGTCTTCGGGATTTCGTGTACGAAGAGTGCAAGTTTTTTTTTTTTCCTAACAGTTTTTCGAGGCACGTGATAATTGGCATGAAAGATGCCATTGTCGATATGACATTAACATTCTAATAATCCTTCTCTGATTAGTGGTATATAACATCGCAGTGCACACCTTTACATGCTTTGCTGCAAAAAAAGTCTCTGGTGACTTAAGGTTCTTTAATATTACAAAGGACACTTGTACAGGCAATGTTCCGTTACATTGCTCGCTGCGGACCAATAACGCGTTCTTCTCGTTTTCCCGACCGCGCCGCGCGCGTTATTTTCCCCTTCATTGCAGAGGAGGGTCTGAAGCACGTGGCATAGCAGAAACTAACTTCACAAAGGAGAACCGCTGCCTTAACGCAGTCGTTGTCTCGTATAGGCATGAAAAACACGTATCGGAACACGAACATTCCTGGCTGAATTGTTTCTGTGAATTATTTGGTCAGCTAAAGAAAATACGAGTATAATACATAATATAGCTGCATCCTCTGTAACGTGGAGTATCCTTCTGTGTTTGCATTTTGTTCTTTGGAGGATGTGCAGTTTCAAATATTATAATACTCGAAGGAAATATTTTGGTGTCACTATTCTTTTTTACATTTGGGTTCGCAGCCACATTAACTTCTTCAAAGAAGTCATTTTCCTACGAGGGTTTTTAAACTTCACATATATAACTTACATAATTTGTGATAGAGGAATTTGTCCCCTGTAAGCATTATCAAGCAACCTGATTGTTAGAACAATAACTAAACTTACAGGCGGTTCAAACAAATAACAAAATACATGGCTAAATAAATGCAAGTAAATAACGTAATTTTTGGTTTGGTGTGAGTAACCAGTGAACTCCCACCCCAGATTCTATAAATAATCTTACTCCCATGTAAAAAACAGCTTCAAACGTCTTATTACTTTACAAATGAGTTGATGTTATAAATATGGCATTAAGCCTGTAAGTGGAAAAAAGTTTAGAAAAGCTAGTTTTTCACGCATCTCAGTGTTCATGACATCACGTTTCCTGAACTATGTGTCGTACAATTATATAGTAATTTTGCAGTTACATTCAGTGGTATATGTAGGTGCAAAATGTGTTGCGGATGGAGCTAGTAGTAAAGAAGCAACAGGCCCGCAATTAAAACTTCATGCTTCGTGCTGAAGGTTTACTGCACGAACACTGAAAATGTAGTAGCCGGTAACTTCTTTTCCTTTCATCATTTTGTCGGAAAGGGGAGGGGGGAGGGTGATGTCAGCTAGAATAAATTTCATAGAGATTTGATATTATGTGTGAAGTTTGTTGCAAGCGTCTAAGTTCTGTATGAATATAGTCTGGGTAATTTCCGCGACTTGAGTAACGCTGCTTCATGAAGTATCCACAATTTCTAACTGTAATACTTAATATATTGTGTTTAACCTTTAGCATGTGACTATACCTATTAATAAGTGGATTTTAAACTTTTAAATTCGATCCATTAGTACAGTGTGTGAATTACTGAAAATTAAGTTTTTGTTGCCCTCGGAACCGGTTAGATAGGCAGCCTGAAAGTGGATCCTTGCAGCGAGTTAGTCGTTTACTAATATCAGTCGGCACGTGAGATGACTACTGGAACAGTATCGTCCCCCCTCTCCCCCGCCGCCGCCCCCCCCCCCCCCCCCTCTCACAAGAAAGATTGTTGATACTTCTCCGCATGAGTCCGGATTAGTATAATTTTACCATCTTGGTCGATTCGCAAGCCGTATGTTGGAAGTATAGTTTGATTCTTGGTGCTGCTTGGAAGGAGGTCTCTCGGAATTTTCTAAGGCACTCCGCGATGGATAGGCCTTTATTGTAATATCTCTCCAGTTGCTGTTACGATTCAGCTAGTGAGTCTGAGTCTGTCTTCTAGGTTTCTGTGAACGTTCCACGTTAAACTACTGTACGCAGATACTCCTGGATGCTTCCCAGTTGTCAGATCCCGGTGACTGAACGCCGAACGCCTAATCAAACGGTGTTGCATCTTTTCCTCTTTTTAAATATGCCTGGAGGGAGGAGCTGATCTGTGCTGTATGCGCTGATAATCTGCAAGTCTCTCTGCACTTTGCAAGTTTCTAATCATGTTCCGTCCCGGTAAAACTGCCACCAGACTGCGTGAGTGTTGCTCGTGTTTGTGTTGTTACAGGCCTGGTGGGATATAGAAAGGGACGTGAACAGTGTCAGATGTTGGGTGATCACTGTGAATGACACGGAGATGCAGTGTACTGTGAGGCAGCGTTATCAGCACCTGACAGTATGAAAGAGCCCATTGTGAGTCTCCATTTGACCGGATGGTCGAATCGTACAACTCCAGATTCGTGGGGAATTCAGATGTGGCACTGACCCCATGTTGGACTGCCTGGGAACCTGATGACAGGCATATTCGTCGTCAAGGTTCCGGTCGATCACGTGTAATTTTCATGAAGGATCACTGTACTGTGCCCTAGGCACATCCTAACCCCTGCATACTCTTTCATACCAAACCAATGGTCAAAGACGTGCAGCAGCCGGAATAGGGATTACCATCGCATGCGTAGGGTGCACAACAATGACTGCATCTGGAGTGGTGTCGTGACGGGGAAGGGTGGACTGCTAATGAATGGCGTCGCATTTTGTTCAGCATTGGAACGAAGTTCTGAACTACCGCGGATGAACATTCGTTGGCGAATAAGGGGATCACCTGGGGAGGGGTGGGTCCCATTCTTCCAACTACTCCTGGCGCCATAGTGTGGGGGCCATCAGGTATGACTTCAGGTCTTGACTGGTAGTGACTGAGGAACTGTGACGGCACAATGGTACGACACCGACATACTGCGTCTTTGTGTGGTACCTCTCATGTAGCAGTGTCGTGGCGCACTGCTTCAATGGGACAATGCACTTGCCCACATGGTATCAGTCTCTGTGAACTGTCTGCGTAATTTTGACGTACCCTTGTGGCCAGAAGGATCCTCGGGTTTGTCCCGATAGAAGATGCGTTGGACCAGCGCCTGTGTCAACTCCTTCCCACTGCCAGTACTCAGTATATAAGGGGCCAGTAGGACAGTTTTGCATTAGCTGGTCTCGGGAGAGGATACAACGTATTCATGACGTCCTTATCAGCCGAATTAGTGCTTGCAGGCAGTCCAGAGAGCGGTACAACGTCATACTTGGGCTCATACTGCCAAATTCCTCGTAAATCTCGTTTGATTTTGTAATCACTTTAGTAACTTCACATTCCCTTTCAGATTGTGATGTTTGATTTCCTCCTCATTCTTTATTGAGGAAGGGGAGATGTTGCTTTTACTTCTGACGATGCTTGTTCGCTAAGTACGACGTACTAAGGAGACGGCCTGTCCGTCCTCTTTACTGCTGCTCGGTGTGGGATCCTTACCAGATGAGATTGACGGAGTACATCGAAAAAGTTCAAAGAAAGGAAGCACGTTTCGTATTATCGCGAAATATGGGAGAGAGAGTCACAGAAATGATACAGGATTTGGGCTGGAGATCATTAAAAGAAAGAAGTTTTTTGTTGCGACGGAATCTTCTCACGAAATTCCAATCACCAACTTTCTCCTCCGAATGCGAAAATATTTTGTTGACACCGACCTACATAGGGAGGAACGATCACCACGATAAAATAAAGGAAATCAGAGCTCGTACAGAAAGATATAGGTGTTCATTCTTTCCTCGCGCTATACGAGATTGGAATAATAGAGAGTTGTGAAGGTGGTTCGATGAACCCTCTGCCAGGCACTTAAATGTGATTTGCAGAGTTGTGTTTTCGTGGACGTTTTCTAAAAAATATCATATGATAGAAAAATTCCGAATGAACTTCTTTCGTACACGACGGCGCAGATTTACAAGTTGTGTTGAAGGATTTACGAAAGTTGAGGCACGAGGCATTAGCCGTAGCTGCACGATCTACTGCCTTCTGGATCACGTCAGTGAAGAGAGCTAGCTGCGTTTCATATGATCGCTTCTTGTGGAAATCGTGTTCAGTCCTAAAGAATAATTATTAGGTCTTCACAATGGACACTATACGCGTTTACAAAATATAATCCATAAGTTCTTTGCTAGGTGCTTGCTTATACCAAACACTCCGTTGTATTATTAATTCCATTATTTGTAATTTTATATCCACTGTGCAAATCCATGGTACAAGACGTATGCTTTAGCAACTAATTATTTAGTTAAAACCTCACTTTCTTAAAATGTTTTGGCAGTTCTCTGTCAGACGTCGGCGTGAATAGTGGTTCTGTCGTCACAAAGGCATACTCAGTTCTAATGGTGTGGCGAAAGCTGTATGTGTAGAAAGTGGCGGTTGGAAAACCTCAAAAGAAAACCTCGCCGTCGCCCTTCTGTCTTATGTGGGTATCTTAACAATTGGACTGGAAAATGTGTTTTAGAGATGTTTATTTCTGCTGCAATGACGCCAACAGAAGTCATCGAAAAGGCAGGCACTTCACGAGTACTGTGTGAAAATTTTGAGTAACAGGTAGCACATGATTTCTGTTCACGCGCATATCAAATTACCAAAAAAAAAGCATCTTCTAAGGCGGAAAGGCAAGGTTTATCCACAGTTAACGTTTCCCAGTTGCTGTTACGGTATTTACTGATGCCATGAATAAGTTTCTTTTCGGCAGCTTTTTCTTTTATCTCAGACACTGAGGTTCTTCTTTGGTGAAGGACGATTTGCTCCTTATCCCCCACCCCTCTACTAGAGTTCTAACACGTTCCTCTTTCTCTCCCTCTTCCACTCTTCCTCGTGCCCGTTGCTGTCGGTGCGCCCCCCCTTCCCCCCTCCCAATGTGAATCTACCTGGCTGTAACTTCTTTGTTCTGCATTTCATGAACGAATGTAAAATACTTTCACTTTTTTCCTGATATAACTGTTTCCATTACTCATGTCACAGTCCTTTGTAAGTCGTCTCACCCCATATTACGTGTAAGACTTTTTATAATGTGTGTGCCATAATGAACAAAATGTACGAGGGACGTTGAATTAGAGATGCAATACATGTTTAACAGCCAATTTCGGTTCAAAAAAATGCAAAATTTGTTGTACGACATAGCGGAATATTACCTCTTCAGTCCCTATAGTTCAATTAAGTTCCGTTAGGTAGCGGCAGTATACTTAGCCATCAAAAAGGCATCTGTAACGGAGGTGCGTTCCAAGCAGAACTGTCATTGATTCTCTTTGGCGGAAAACCAGAGATATTCATAGGCGCTTGCAGGACATCTACGGAGACCAGGTGGTGAACAAAAGCACGGTGAATCGATGCGTGAGACGTCTATCATCGCAAAAAGGTCGCGCAAACCTGTCCAATCTCCCGCTTGCTGGCCGGCCGCGCACACCTTCAGGAAACTGAAGAAATGATAACAGCGTGTTCGTCGCCACAAAAATACAAACGAATTTCCCACTCTCCATGACAACGCAAGGCCTTACAGAAGTTTGCATACCCGAGAGGAGCTCACAAAACTTTCTCATCCACCCTACAGCCGGGATCTCTCACCTTCCATCTTCCATCTGTTGGGTCCAATGAAGATTGCACTCCGCGGGAAGCAGTACGTGGATGATGGGGAGGTCATTGATGGAGAAAGACGTTGGCTGTGACGTCGACCGGTAGAGTGGTACCATGCGGGCATACGGGCCCTCCCAGTAAAGTAGCGTAAGGCTGTCGCAATGAAGGGAGATTATGTTGAAAAACAGTGTTTTGCAGTCATAAGAGTTGGAAATAATATAGTGTACTGGAATCCTGAATAAAACCTACCTGCTTTCAGAAAAAAATTGTTGCATTACTTATTGAACGCTCCTCGTACGGTATTCAGAATGCGTGGTCTCACGGAAGGGAGGACGTCCTGGCTCTAATCTTGTCAGAATAAATTAATAAAATTCTGTCAAGAAAACGGATGGTATCGCTTTCCTCCCATAAGACGAATCCAGTGAGATCTTTGCTTCTACTACCTCGTCTATATCCCAATCATTTGAGATCTTTTACCTCGTCCATATCTCATTCATTTGAGATAGTAGCTATTCGAGATGAGCTAAACCGAAAGCATTTACTCGAGATTTTCTCTAAATTATTTTAGAAACTGCGAGGAAGTGCTGCCGGCGATATTAGGACTGTGGAATGAAATGGTGGTTCCGAATACTATTTCAGGCAGTACCATTTTGCCGCTATGTTCTTCGACGAGTTGCTGTGAGTAAAATGTGCGTAGACCAGCGTTGTTGGGTTACAGTGGTAAGACACTTTCACAGAATGTAATATGCACGCAATGTCATTGATCGTCAATTTACAGCTTAAACGTCACTTCAGCGTTATATTGATGTATATACTCGTAGCATTGATCAGTGTTAATGTAAGTACTTGTAAATTAAAAACCATGTCGCCGTATACGTCATTTGGATCTATATTTGATGGCTGATAATATAGGCGTGCATCAAGTACTTGTTTGTTTCGCAAATCGCTCGTGAGTCATATACAATGTACTGGATACCAGTACAACTGACTTGCCTCGTAGCATTTCATTGGGGACAGAACCGTAGAGGCAATGCACACTTTTTTGCATCTATAAACCTCTGATTCTATCTCGCCATGTTTTACACTGATTGCATATGAATATCTGACCTTTTAAATATAGCAGGCATTCGAACTGGTTTACTTGCTTGCGATTACTCGCTCAGATCGCAATAAGCGCTGGTGATTATGTGTGCCATTTGATATCATCCCGTAACCGGTATTCGAAAAATAACGTTTTGAGGTAGAAGCGCGTATCCATTTAATGAGTATTTTGATAAATGCTTTTTTAGAAAACAAAGGGCTGAGCATCTTTGTGAAGTTCTGGCAGCATTATTTGCTTAATATACGGTATGGACCAAAGCACGTCAAACTGAAATTGCAAGGTGGTCACTAGAATCCATACTAAATACAAACTACTGACTTCAGATATTAAAATACTGTGTTCATGTTATTTCAAGTAAGTAGTCGACTGTATTTCCCCAACATAAATAGTGGGAGAACTATTACTGTATCTCATACATTTTCTGTCATTTGACAGATTAATATTGGGAGTGTTTCGTTACATGTTTCGAATAGGGTGATGCGTATATCAGTGACTACAAGGGTTACTCTTTAAGACAGTGGAGTTTCTCGCTTCGAAATACATGTATAAAACATTTTTGGTTTGCTTGTCTCGCTATTTTCTGTTCGATATGCTGTAGTGCATACTGTACAAAATGTGAAAGCTTTTTGATGAAGTCAGTGGAGGATATCGTCGAAAGCTCAAGTTATTAACCAGATTTGGCGCGCTAAATAAACCGAGTGTGTTTTATACGAGAATTTCACTTAGCTGCCACTGTCCAGAAAATTTCACTTCTGGAACTTTAATATGCTGTATTGGTCCTTTTGACCACTGATTATGTAATTAATGCCGAATGATGATGAGTGGGTTTCCTGTTTCGAGTTGCTGAAGTCTTTAAAATATCTGATCGTGATGAAATTTTCTTCATGCTGTTTCTGCCTGGTGGTTGTGTGTAGTTGACCAGTGTTGAAAATCGTTGACACGGGCATGTGACAAGAGAAACTGACATAAAAACTATTGTAGCGTAAAGAACAAAATTCCTGCTTTCATCTAGTAAAGGCATAAGAATCCTAATAAAATGTACATAGAGATGTTTTGGTAATAGCTCTGGAGATGCAACGAAAGTATTACGCATGTAACGGAAGGTTTTCATGCGAAGAAATAAGTGTTGATGTACTTGATTGCAAGAGAGAATTCTTCAAAATCGGATGGATTTGCTGATGTTTTTGTACGGTAGTTTCTTTGCATATCACAGTGTCGTATCTTGCTATTTTCTGGGCATGGTGAAGCGAGTTACTGAATTGCGCTCAAATGAGAGCTAAGCAAGAGGGCATTGTGAGTGGTGTAGTGCTTCTAGGGACGTTTTACAACCAATTCGTTACGATATTTGGTATCGACAACAACATCTAAAGTAATATGGACACGAAAGTATGGACTTCTTTTTTATGTATTAAGCCGTTGTTTGACACGGACTTACTTACGCAGAGTACAAGGCTAAATATGAAATTCACGCTGTGTGTCCGTGAATTAACTCCAATATAAAATCAAATACGAACATACGCAGTAAACGAAAAGAATCCACACACATATGTAGGCTTTGTCGTAAAAATAATGCTACACACGTCCGCCGCTTTACTACAAACAGAACTGTTTCTCTGGTGAAAAGTCGTGTCTACTTGAACCAGTCTTTCTCTCATACGCTGCTTAGAAATATAACTTTCCTCTGAGTTAGCCAGATAGCTAATACTCATGTCGAGTGACTAGTTCGAGTTTTGAAGAAAACTTTCGAAATTTAGTGTAGTTGCCATGTTAGCTAATGTATTCTTGCCTGTTTGTGTAACCCAAGGCAGTGGGTACATCCTTGACATTTCTGACACACCTGGCTCAGATCTTACATGTTCATTATATACTACACATGGTACGCAGCTTTTAATACATCGCTTGTTTCCAGTCTTTTCATACAATTTAATTGACATGAAACTAGTAGCAAAAAGTTATTCTTACGTCAATCATTCGATACCTTCGATTCCAATATTAGGATATTTATTAAGTTACTACGAAATTACCTAGCCCTAATTCCCCCATCGTAGTTAAAGGCCATGTTGATTGCGATTAATACAGAAACCGTGAAAAATTACGCATTGTGTAGTCCCTGTAATAAAACAGAATTGATATTTCTAACGTATGCTATAAACGGCCCAAAACATAACGAGGCAGGGCGTCTGTCACGGTCCGCGCGGCTTCCCCCGTCGGAGGTTTGAATCCTTCTTCGGGGATGGGTGTATGTCGTTAGTTTAAGTAGTGCGTAAGCTTAGGGATCGATGACCTCAGCAGTTTGGTCCCATAAAGACCTTACCACAAATTTCCAGGGAGTCTGGATATCTAAGACTTTTGATACAGAAACACAGCTCGTGAGATCTAAAGACTTAATCGAAATTGCGGGCCCACGTTGTGATATAAGTCGTGTAATCACATTAAAAATAATATAAATCCAAGTGCGCTGCTTCAATTGAATTTCTGTATCGCAGTAGGCCTATTTCGGCTATAATAAAGTATTTGTATGGAGTGTGGCCATGTATGGAAGTGAAACATGGACGATAAATAGTTTAGACAAGAAGGGAACAGAAGCTTTCGAAATACGGTTCTACAGAAGAATGCTGAAGATTAGATGGGTAGATCACATAACTAATGAGGAGGTATTGAATAGAATTGGGGAGAAGAGGAGTTTGTGGCACAACTTGACTAGAAGAAGGGGCCGGTTGGTAGGCCATGTTCTGAGGCATCAAGGGATCACCAATGTAGTATTGGGGGGCAGCGTGGAGGGTAAAAATCGTAGAGGGAGACCAAGAGATGAATACACTAAACACATACTGAAGGATGTAGGTTGCAGTAGGTACTGGGAGATGAAGAAGCTTGCACAGGATAGAGTAGCATGGAGAGCTGCATCAAACCAGTCTCAGGACTGAAGACCACAACAACATCAAGCTATATACGAATAATACCTAGAATTTTATCATTATTTGCTTAACACTTTTTACATGTTATGGCTATATTGTGTGTGTGTGTGTGTGTGTGTGTGTGTGTGTGTGTGTGTGTGTGTGGGCGCGCGTACATAAATATTTACGTCTAGTTATTCTTGACTTTAATTTCACATCAGTGGGTACTATCGCTTATTAAACTCACAAATTCGGTAAAATAAAACAATGATAGTAATTTACAGTACCCACCGATATGAAACGGAAGTCAAGAATAACTAGGCGTAAGTACCAATTTATAAAACACACCATGTAGCCATAACACGTAAATGCAAAAAATTAAGTAAATAATGAAATTATATGTATTATTCGCGGATAGCTTCACAATGGCAATTACAGCCGAAATAGGCCTATTGCAATGAAGATACTAAATTGAAGCAGGGGACTTGGATTCATATTTATAATGTCATTACAAGAAATACCAAGGCTATGCGTGTGACTCTCGTCCGTGGCAGTGATGTGAAGAGATGGAATGTTGGGCAATAAACTGAGAAAGGATGGAGATTTTCGTACACATGACTAACGGCCTTTGATTGTCTCATATTTTTCTTATTTTAGGATAAGTACACAAGGACCACCACTTCCTCAGCGTTTTTAAATTTCATTTTGACGCTGTACCCGGGAGAGTATTTAGAAGTGCTGCTTTCACCAGTATTGCGAGGCACTTATACGTGATGAGCTCCATAAAATGCAGATGAGCACTGTGGATTATCTGTTTAGCGAGTCTGCTTGTTTCTTAAGCTAGGATTTAATGTAACGACAGTGCATTCTTCAATAATTAAAAATGTTGTTTCTGCGCGGAGAGAGAGAACTGGTGGCAGACTGAATCTTTGCGTCGGGTCGTGAGGTGTGGTTTCACAGCTCATCGGGTCCCTAAAGGCAAGAAGAGAAGCTTTTGAAATGCGTTGCTATAGAAGGATGTTGAAGATTATGTTCTATGTACTGACTTGGCAGAAAATCCTAAGAAATTTTGGTCTTATGTCAAAGCGGTAGGTGGATCAAAACAAAATGTCGAGACACTCACTGACCAAAATGGTACTGAAACAGAGGATGACAGACTAAAGGCCGAAATACTAAATGTCTTTTTCCACAGCTGTTTCACAGAGGAAGACTGCGCTGTAGTTCCTTCTCCATTTTGTCGCACAGATGACGAAATGGTAGATATCGAAATAGACGACAGAGGGATAGAGAAACAATTAAAATACATCAAAAGAGGAAAGGCCGCTGGACCTGATGGGATACCAGTCCCATTTTACACAGAGTACGCGAAGGAACTTGGCCCCCCTTCTTGCAGCGATGTACCGTAGGTCCGTAGAAGAGCGTAGCGTTCCAAAGGATTGGAAAAGGGCACAGGTCATCCCCGTTTTCAAGAAGGGACGTCGAACAGATGTGCGGAACTATAGACCTATATCTCTAACGTCGATCAGTTGTAGAATGTAGGAACACGTATTATGTTAGAGTATAATGACTTTTCTGGAGGCTAGAAATCTACTCTGTAGGAATCAGCATGGATTTCGAAAAAGACGATCGTGTGAAACACAGCTCGCGCTATTCGTCCACGAGACTCAGAGGGCCATAGACACGGGTTCCCAGGTAGATGCCGTGTTTCTTGACTTCCGCAAGGCGTTCGAAACAGTTCCCCACAGTCGTTTAATGAACAAAGTAAGAGCATATGGACTATCAGACCAACTGTGTGATTGGATTGAAGAGTTCCTAGACAACAGAACGCAGCATGTCATTCTCAATGGGGAGAAGCCTTCCGAAGTAAGTGTGATTTCAGGTGTGCCGCAAGGGAGTGTCGTAGGACCGTTGCTATTCACAATATACATAAATGACCTTGTGGATGACATCGAAAGTTCACTGACGCTTTTTGCAGATGATGCTGTGGTGTATCGAGAGGTTGTAACAATGGAAAATTGTACTGAAATGCAGGCGGATCTGAAACGAATTGACGCATGGTGCAGGGAATGGCAATTGAATCTCAATGTAGACAAGTGCAATGCGCTGCGAATACATAGAAAGATCCTTTATCATTTAGCTACAATATAGCAGGTCAGCAGCTGGAAGCAGTTAATTCCGTGAGTTATAGGTATTGGGAGTGATTTAAAATGGAATTATCATATAAAGTTGATCGTCGGTAAAGCGCATGCAGACTGAGATTCATTGGAAGAATCCTAAGGAAATGCAATCCGAAAACAAAGGAAGTAGGTTACAGTACACTTGTTCGCCCACTGAATGAATACTGCTCAGCAGTGTGGGATCCGTACCAGATAGGGTTGATAGAAGAGAGAGAGAAGATCCAACGGAGAGCAGCGCGCTTCGTTATAGGATCATTTAGTAATCACGAAAGCGTTACGGAGATGATAGATAAACTCCAGTGGAAGACTCTGCAGGAGAGACGCTCATTAGCTCCGTACAGACTTTTGTTGAAGATTCGAGAACATACCTTCACCGAGGAGTCAAGCAGTATATTGCTCCATCCTACGTATATCTCGCGAAGAGACCACGAGGATAAAATCAGAGAGATTAGAGCCCACACAGAGGCATATCGACAATCTTTCTTTCCACGAACAATAAGAGACTGGAATAGAAGGGAGAACCGATAGAGGTACTCAAAGTACCCTCCGCCACACAGGTGGCTTGTGGAGTTTGGATGTGGATGTATATGTGGGCAGAGCGAATAACTAATAAGAAAGTTCTGAGTCTTGAAGGGAAAAAGAAATGTGTAATACGATTAAAAGAAAGGTTTGGTTGATAAAACGTGTCTTGAGGCATCACGGAATCAATTTGGTAATGGAGTGAAATGTGAGGGTAAGAACTGTAAATGGAGACCAATGCTAGAATACAGTAAAAAAGGTCTAATAAATGTAGGTTGCAATAGTTACGCAGAGTTGCCTACTCAGGATAGGCAAGCGGGAAAAAAAACACTTTCGGCGGGAGGGGCCGCGCAATCCGTGACATGGCGCTTCTAACCACGCGACCACGATGTTCTTAATCGAAGAAAGATCGGGGCATGTGAGTAATGTTTCAAGTGCTCCATTTTGAGGCTCCTAGACTGATGGGAAAAATCACAACACAGAGAGATAACTGACGTAGAATAATGAAATTTCAGAAATACATTGGTTTAGGTAAAGCATTCAGTGATTAGCGTTGCAAGTTTAAATGTTAATGTAAGTGCGAGAAAAACCACTGCAAATGCAACATTTTGCTACATTAATTATCGGTGTAACCGCCAGAATGTTGAACGCAAGAATGCAAACGTGCATGCATTGTATCGTAGAGATGCCAGGTTGCAGCTTACGTGATGGAGTTCCATGCCTCTTGCACTTGGCCGGTCGATTCAGAGGCGATTAATGCTGGTTGTGGATGACGCTGGAGTTGTTGTCCGATAATATCCCATATGTGCTCGATTGGAGAAACATCTGGTGGAGGAGCATGCGAAGACAAGTCGAGTATGTTGGGTTGCAACAGCGGTATGTGGGCGAGCGTTATCCTGTTGGAATGCTGTCCATGAACGGCAGCACAACAGGTCGAATCAGCAGATTGACGTGCAAATTTGCGGTCAGATTGCACAGGACGACGACGAGAATGCTGCTCCTGTCATACGAAATGGCACCCCAGACAATAACTCTAGGTATAGCTGAGTGTGTCAAGGCAGCAGATAGCTTGGTTACGGGCGCTCACTGGGCCGCCTTTTAAACACAGCCACCACTGGCCCTGAGACAGAACTGGCTTTCATCGGAAAACACAACAGACCTCCACTCCGCCCTCCAATGGGCTTTCGCTCGACGTCACTGAAGTCGAAACGGCGGTGGTTGTGAACAGTGGAATGCACTCTGCAGGGTGTCTGAGTCGGTGCCTACCTTGAAGTAACCACGTCACAGTTTCTCGTGTCTGTGTTGTACCAACTGCTGTTGAAATTGCTGCTGCAGACGCAGTACGATGCGCCACACCAATACGCCGAGCAGGACGGTCTTCCCTCTCGGTAGTGACACGTGGCCGTCTTGAGCCAGGTGTTCTTGCGACCGTACATTTTCCTGCCCACCGCTGCTAGTAATAATGTACAGTGGCTACATTCCTGCGAAGTCTTTCTGCAGTGTCGCCGAAAGAACATCCAGCATCTCGTAGGACTATTACACGACCTCCTTCAAATTCAATGAGATGTTGATAATGGCATCTTGTTGTCTTAAAAGCATTCTTAACTAACAGCAACTCACGACGTCCTGTCTCAAAGATGACTAAAGCTCACCACCGGTACAGCGCTTATTTAAAGCAAACCAGATTTGCAAAAAAAAAAAAAAAAAAAAAAAAGGCTCTGAGCACTATGGGACTTGACATCTGAGGTCATCAGTCCCCTTGAACTTAGAACTACTTAAACCTAACTAACCTAAGGACATCACACACATCCATGCCCGAGGCAGGATCCGAACCTGCGACCGTATCAGTCGCGCAGTTCCAGACTGAAGCGCCTAGAACATGATTTGCAACCTCATAGTGACGCTACTAGCGCCGCTCATATGCGATTGGCGCGAACTTTGAATAGAAGTCATCTTTAAGATTTAGAAACACACTTACACACTTCCATGTATCTCACGCAACTCGTCCTTGGTGTTGACATTTTTTCCCGGCTGTATATTTACTAAGATTTACTTCCATGTTTCGGTTAAATTGTGTAAGACAGTGGAGACTAGTTTGCTTCATTTTTCCTCAAGTTCTACCGGCATATTACTTCCATTGACCCAATTTCGAACAATACTATTTTGATGTAATAAGATCAGGACTATAAAGTTTTTTTAAAAAAAGTGAAGTTAACAGAAGACACGGTCAATGGCGGATTATTGTTTTCAACGTCCTTGCTCTCGTAATAGCGCCATAGCTGCTGTGCACGCCGCGTATGTACCACCGGAGCCTCCCATAAACCTGGTACCGGCGGAGAGTGTGTGCATATACTGCAGTTTCCTTTTACTGCTCTCAAGAGAATCGTGAAGTTAAGATGGATTACTACATGCAGAAGTAGTCACTCTTCCTGAGCTTTATCGGTGAGCGGAAAGGAAAATCAGAATTTAGCTCAGAGGAGAGTACCCTTGTGATCTGCAAGGTATAGATGTAAGTGCGGATGTGAAAGTATTTGATTGCAGTTGCCTGTTGTACTGCTACCTAATGGGTGTCGATGGATATTACAACCTGTTACGTATAATATGACGAAGCTGTGATTCACTTGATTGACCGTATTTCAGTGAAACGTGAGTTAAAAGTAGCTTTTAAGTTAGAAACAATAGGATGACAATTTAGTGTGCTGTAACGTTATGTGCCGGATATTCTGAGGTTGTTCTTGGTTCAAAAATGGTTCAAATGGCTCTGAGCACTATGGGACTTAACATCTATGGTCATCAGTCCCCTAGAACTTAGAACTACTTAAACCTAACTAACCTAAGGACATCACACACATCCATGCCCGAGGCAGGATTCGAACCTGCGACCGTAGCAGTCGCGCGGCTCCGGACTGAGCGCCTAGAACCGCTAGACTCTTCTTGGTAACCGACAGTCTAAATCCGGTAGAAATCCATTTATCTACATAGTCTGAACCACTAGTGAAAACATATTCATTCGGCTTAAGTTTCTTCATTGATTCAGACTTAAAGAACGTGAAAAGACAACCATTTAACGGGAGACTAATACAGGGAATGTTTTTTCGTGTAGGAACCGAAGATACAGAGAAAAGTAATGTAAGGCGGTAGTGGGGTGAAACCGGGTACTATGTTTCTGATGTCACTATTTGGTGGAGAGATACAGAGTTACACTTCTCAGGTCAAGAAGAGTGAGACCATATTGGTGTGCTATTGCTAATCATTTCATCGCGTGTATGAAAGTAAGTTTCTCAGTATCAAATAACCACGGTTGTATAGTTCTTAAACTGCGATTATGTCATAGCCATTACAGTTACAAAAACTCTATTTAGTCAGTAGTGTTACATGATTAGTGTGTGTTTATACATTTATAAACAATATCAATTAGATTCAACAATGGCGTGCTTGTGTTTCATTTTTGTAACGTTTGCACACGGTGTTTGCCTCATATAGTATTGCGCTACAAACTTTTTTCGTCTTTTTTTAATTTTTTTTAAGACAATTAGACAATCATGTGGCGAAGAGAGCATGGAAGGGCCAATAGACGAAGTGTTATCGGGTAAAATGGGTTACTTGAAAGTTGCAAGAACCTTGAATGTTCCACGAAGTACCGTTTCAGAAAAACAAGGAAAAGAATTAATAGACCATATATCAATGCTAGAGAAAAGGCTTTTTGGTTTAACTTTGAAAGATATCCGAAGATTAACATACGATCTTGCAACCAAAAAAATTTGGAGCATAAAATAAACGATGAAACGAAGACGGCTGGAACGGACTGGTTCTACTGTTCTCTAAACAGACATAAGGACAAACTTTCTTTTAAGATTTCCAGAAAATAGTTAAATGTCAAGAGTCTTGCATTTCAATAAAGTAAGTTAACAATTTGTTTGATTTCTTAGAATATGTGTATGAGAAGCATAAATTTTGTCCTTGCGATATATACAATGTCGATTAAACGGGAATAACCACTGTTCCTAAAAGTCCTTTGGAAGCTGTTGCTATACGAGGGAAAGTATAGCTTCAATCACTGGTTTCGGCTGAGCATGGTGCTTTAGTTACCACTGAAATGTGAGCGCAGTCGGCAACTTTATGAAAACGCCTTGGTCATTGATGAAGCACCATCAGGTACCTTTGCTCAGCATCATCCTTCTGGATGGATGCAAACTTATTGTGTACTGGTTTCGAAAGTTTATTTTGTTTTCTAAGCCATCTGCAAATAAACCAGTTCTCTTGATTTTGGACGGGCATATGTGACACACGAAGAGCCTCGACATGATCAGCTTGGCGCGAGAAAACAATGTTACTTCGTTGTGCTTGCCATTACTTTGTTCCCACAGAATGCAGCAACACATCCTGGAAGGTCTGTGACCGTTCATCAGGTACCCGTCGTATGGTTCTGCTTTCCTCAGAGCAGCAGGAATGTAAACTGCGGTGAATGCGTTCAGGAAAGCAGGAATTTATCCACTCAACAGAAATATTTTTCCTGGTCACTTGTGTGCCCTTTCCGTGACCAAAGACGTGGTCCCTCAGAGATAGCTACTGTCCCAGAAGAGAGTATATCTGTAGAGGAAAACCTCGCTCTAGAAGAGAACCTACCTTCACAGACAAATTTCATTACATGCTGCAGCAGAAAATCCTACACCGCAAACAAAGAATAAACCTGAAACTCTAGTTTTTGGAAACCAAGAATGTTGAATCGTTTATGAATGAGCCCTGCTGCTCTAAAAGTTTGGAACCCCAAGTTTTTGGGAGTGACACTGTGGCTACACTGTCGGTGTTTGTTATATTGCCACAAGGTCGAGTTGCAAACAAGAAAACGGCAAATGGTAATAGAAGGGGATAAACTGTCATTTTATCATCACCATGTAAAACTGAATTGGAATGTCATATAAAGGAAAAGAAAAAGTATTCAATGCTGAAAATGCCTTTGCTGGCCCACGAAAGCTACACTGGAGCAGGTGATGAGAAATGTTACTTTGAATATGAATTTTTTGAATAATAGTGTTACTTAAATTATATTTTAATAAACATTTCTGCTGCTTTTCCACTGAAAATATTTTATCTGTATTCCCGGGAAGTTAGTATATATACCCAATTTTACCCTACCAGTGGGGTAAAACAGGATGATTCGACTTTTTCTATAAAACAAACTCTCATTAAAAAAGTATCGAAGCTATGAGTTTTCAATTAATATATTCTACCCAGTTAAACAATGATTATTTTTACTAAATCTGACAGTCTCTAGGTTAAGTAGTTTAGCTCCAAAGAGCCTTGTAGTATCACCTATCCGAGCAAATGAAGGGTTTTCTTAGTGCGTTAAGCGGAACTACTTCGAAAATTTATCGAATAGCGAGCGCGAATGTATGGCATACAGGCAGATTACCCAATTTTTTAATTAGCAACGTGTTGCTGCCCATCCTACATAGTCGACCAGATATTCTAGCACTAAGATCTGCTGGCGACATGTGCCACTTCATTGCATTTTTACGAATATTGATTTATATTTTATGACCCTCTAGTTCCCATGCCGTTGTTCGCACTTGGTGCCTATTTGTTTCGTCATAATGCTACTTGACATTTGACACCAGTTTTCGCAAGTGTTCAGCGTCTTACATCATCCACTTTTAAATGTTGTTCTTGGGTAATTCAGTGATAACGCCCCGTTTGTCAGCAGGTCTCTACGTATAAATTGTGAAGTATTACTCGCCGGTGTGAAATTAACATACAGAAACAGCGCGTCTTTGGGCAGAATACGTATCTTGTGCTTAGTTGTATGAACTGCAGTGTTCCAAGATCAACGAAAAAGCTGCACTAAAAATGTAACTCCAGTAGCTTAGTTTGCGAAGCGCACCCAAATCCATAGCTTTTGGTAACCATGAATGAAGTGTAGTAGAGGTGACCAAAATACCGTACTACAAAAGGTAATTTAAGCAAGGCAGTATATCTCCAGACCGATAGACACACTACATACTACTAATGCCAGCCGATCAAGTTTCAGGACGTATATTAGAGTTAAAAAATGCTTTATTCTTTGTTACAAATTAGCAGGAAACATTATTCGGCTTGTAGCTATAAAACCTAATGTACATGCTACGTATCTAACAAAAACTTTCTGTTCGTTTGTGAGGTAACGTAGCATCCGGAAAACATTTCTGACGTAACCACCACTGCTCTGAACACTTGGGCTGCTGAAATAGGAAGAACATGTAGACCATATTAGTTGTTTTTGGGAAAGTTTCCTCTGTTTTTCTTCCACATGGATGTGTTCTAAAGGAGAGAACTTCACTTGTTTCTGTCTTGAAACATGTTCCCTTACAAAATTACTAATTCACTTGAATCCTATGACAAGTGTGATAGTCGCAAAAGCCGAGTGATACAGCACAGTGGTCGAGGCCTTGAACTGAACTGGCAGACGGCAGGAGTGGGTTCAAAACCCCGTCGGCCTGTCCAGATTTAGGTTTTCCGTGGCATCCTTAAATTGGTTGTGGTGAATAATGGGATGGGTGCTTTCAAACCACGCGGACGATTTACTTCCACATCGTTGTGGTACTTGTGTTAGAGCTCCGTCTCCTATGAGCCCGTCATCGATGGGATACTGCAGTCAAATCCTTAGTCAGTAGCAACTACTCCTACGGTGCCTTAAGCCTCGATGTTACTGGAAAACACAGACCAAGTAAGTGGCAAGAAGAGGGCGGGGGAGAGGGGAGCAGTTCGAAAACCTATGTGCTTGCTTTACTGGGCTCGTGATTCATTGAGAGGTACGACGACACAATCTAAAAAAGACTGGAATAAAATGCGATTATTAGCATTAAAAATTTCACATACTGACAATAAAATTCTACGCGAAAATATAGCTGTTTTTTATACCTACATCTCTGCTCACCACACGGAGGCTACATCGTGCAATACTGCCAACCCCCCCCCCCCCCCCCCCCGTATGATCAACATATGTACTCACTGTTATTACGCGAGATATGTGGGGGTCATAGGAAGTAATATTTTGCATTATAGGTAAAATATTTGCAGTGTTTTGAGATAGTTTTTTCTACGGCCTGTGAAAAATAACTGTATTTCCGTTGAATAGATGTGAAATAACTTACATATAGCAGAAAATTTTACTGCTTCAGATAGTTAGAACTCTTTGAATACTGTGATGCATGAATTAAATAGAATTCTCTTCATTTTTGACACACTGTCTTTTTTATGACACAATCATAACCGGTTCCGGCCCACAGTGGCCATCTTCAGATGCTGGTCAGACAGCACCTGGACGTTTCTTTGCCAAATTCCGCTCATAGCCTCTTAAGACAGGCATTAAGGGACAAAACCGGTTATGATTGTCATTAAAAGTGATTTGTGCCAGAAATAAATAAAACTTCATAACGACTGTCGCCGATCTTCTTAAACGGAACGTCGGTTTTTATATGAATTAAAGATTCTTGGTCCAAAATAAACCCATGAAACGTGACACTTAAAACCTTTCGATAACTCCCTCCGCGGTGACGTTCCGTTTTCCGCAGCAACGCGTTCAAGTAGAGTTGTTCAGGGGCTTAAGAATAACAACTGAACGACGAGAATGTCATACACAGCATGTTCAGCGGAAACATGCTTATTTGCTACACAGACATCAGAAACGAATATGTGAAAATACTGCAGATATTTTACGTAGAAAGCAACGTATTACCTTCTCCCACATAAATCTTGGGAAATAATCTTGATAGCAAAGTTGGAGATCATACGGAGGCATCTGACAGTAGTGCATGAAGTACCTTCTACCACACACTGTAATGTGGTCTGGCGAGTAGAGATGGAAATTTAAATAACAGCTGGATCTTACGTAAAATTATAGACAATATGCAAAATTTTTAATGTTAATAATCTCATTTTTCTTCCAGTCCTCGTGACAAAATTAGTGCAATTTAATAAACAAGAAACACTGAAAAGGCGGATGCGTCTGCAATGAATTGAGCAAAAGGAGCCTCGGTAAAGAGAGGAAGGAGGACAACAGTAAAAAAAAAGGTATATAGTTGCTACCATGGACGCAGAAAGCGAATGCGACTGTAAACTCTTTCTAATGAGATGTCGACAGTGGTCGGAGTAGTTGCACAATCTTGATGATAAATTCTATGTTAATATTTTATGGCCCACCGCAAAAACAACCTCTTAATTTAAAGATTAATGGAGAATGAAGAACTGACGTTAGCGAATCATAGGTATTTTAGCAAACGTTGTGCCATTCCCGAGAGAGCAATATACCAGCTCAAATGCTGGAAATCGTCTTGCAGCTCGTACGTAGCCTCGCTTATTAGGTTTCTAGCAACATTTGGAAGTAACTTAAAGGCTGCTGTGCGGCTACGATTGATGTTATTCCATCCGATGTTAGTAATAAGATTTTGTCGTATCTGTTTGTTTATTAAATTGGATGTCTGTATTAGAGGCTCACTGGCATAAAATATAAAACAACCAGAATTGAAAGAAAACAGAGTAACAGTACATGGAAATGTCAACTTCCCAAGTTATAACTACACACAAAATAGTAATAACAATTTACAGTTTAGAATTTACTTAATTGTACAAATTTTAATAATGGACCAGGAAAGAGGAAGATGTCAGTCATCCGCTAATGATAGGATAAATCCTGGTTTCATTTGTATTGATTTGGCGAAACAGTGGAAAACATACATCAGGCATACTGTAAGTGATGAAAAATCAGTATCGTCGTCACACTAAAAAATTTAGTACTCAGTGCGTTGTAATGGCTAACGTTGCAGGCGAATAGGACTAACACATGAAAAATATTATCGGTAATTTCATCATTTCAGTGAATTAAATTGACCAAAAGTGATTTCTAGAGGAGAAGGGAGTAATTTTCCAGGAGAAAAGCTGTCAACCACGGGATTAAATCCTGCAGATTGATACCCAGAGCCTTGTACTCTTAAGGAATGCATTGGAAATGCATGCTGTAGGATGATACAATTATTCGGATCACTAATTAGCATCCATGTCCATTTTTGAAAGCCAGTATAAAAACCATTCACCGTTCCTTACTAGCAGTGGGATATTAAAAGATGTGCTAGCATCTGCGGCCACTGAAAATCATCTCAAATTCAACTATTAGTTAAATAGTATCTGAATAAAAAAAGTCGCGTCAGTTCTACGTTATTCACCAACATTATTATATTCTTACAAATACAGAAATGGTGCGTTTACTATTCTATTCACGTCCATGCAGGAGTAGTCAGAGTAGAAATGAGTTTTTCGTTTATCGATTTTGAGGATAAAAAAAATCATCTCCGACAAGCATCAGCCAAACAGGATTCAGTTGACTAACCTAGTAGACTGAAAGAGCAAAAAATATACTGAAAAAAACTTAAGCGAAACTCGGGAAATAGCTTCCCGTCCAATTCTCCCCGGGGTGGTGATTTCACAATAAGCGGACAGATTTACTGGATTTCAGTAGTAGAATCCTTATCTTGTAAAATATAGCGTACACGAGGCTCGTAAATTGAAAATACTATGGTGCTGAGTTTTGAGGTGAAACATTTCATCTGCCTAGAGTGAGTCACCAAAAATACTATTCTATGCGTGCAATAGCGCCTATCCAATAGCCCCATCCGTCAATGGGACACCGAACCCAAAAAAAGAAAACGCTTTGTTTGTAGGAAAGAGGGTTCTTGAAGGCTTCGTGCTGTATATATGTGAATAATACCCCTATTGTACGCGGTACACAAGGTTGGAGGTTAGAAAGGAAAAAGAAAGATGGCCAGGTACGCGAAGGACCCGTGCGCTCAGGGTTCTGTACAAACTTAATTATGTAGAGAGACAGTTTATGCATTTCAGGTATCGAGGATTTCGACGATTTTTGCCAGTTATCGACATGGATATCGACTAGATGTCAGTACCAGGGACTGCAAAGGCTTTCGAGAACGGTTCAAGTTCTAAATTGGATAACAAATGACAAAAGAAATTTATTTCGTGTGATACAATTACAAATTTTCATATTTTTTTCGTTTACTTGTTCTGTGAAATTATGTTTCTTGCAATATTTCACGATTCTACGTCAGCTGCAAGCATCCTAAAAGCTTTGATTAGTGATTTTTGCGAGTAGCAAAGTATGTGACATAAATGTCCGTACCTTTCGGTTGCATTGACTTAGAAGCTAATGTTTCTTGTAGCGCCGAGACCATAGACCTCAGTTTGTGACATAAAATTCAACTCGATACATCATCCTGTTCCAGGGTTCCGTTTTTTAACGACTGCGGTGCGGAACCCTAAAGTCATCTTACTGCTGCCCTTTAGTTAAGTTCGACAAAGCCGTACGCGGCGTGCCTCTCTCTGTCGTTACGGTCGATATTAATGGGACCAGTGAGGCGAGTACCTCGAGACAGCCGAGGACCGCAGAGAGCAGCGGACGCGCTACCAGTGCGGCGGTGGCTGCGGAAGCGGGCGAGCGCGCTCTAGTACTGACCGTGAGTGTGCGGTGCGGTGCCGGAGGCTGCTTCCCGGTGGCGACGGCCGTCGGCGTGCTTCTGCTTCTGCCCGGTGAGCGGGGCGCGCGTGCCTTGTGCTGTGGGCTGCGTGCGAGAGGCGAGAGGGGGGACACGGAGAGCGTGTGCAGTCTGTGGGAGCGCCGCGACGCCCGCGCCGCGCCGTTTTATAGGCGCCGACGCCGGCGCCCGCCCCCGCACCTGCGCACCACCTTGCGGCGTCGGGGGCGGCTGGGCGGGGCCGAGGGGTAAAACAATGAAAAAAGCCACCGTATAGGCTTATCGTCTCCTTCCTCGATGGCAGGCGCTAATCCGAAATCGACACGTTTCGTACGCAGTTGGCGATAAACGCTAATGCCACTGTGTGCCGTGTCCGGCAGCCGTTGTCAGCGTCGTGTCAGATTTGAGGACGGTGCGCAAAGTGGATGGTGCTACGGCGGAGCATCTGTTACTGCTGTAGATAAGGCACGAATTAAATCTTCGATGTTACGTCGCGCTGTCAGTTCCCTCTTCACGGCTGTCAGTGCTACCAGTACGCAGATTCTAGTATGCTCTGTTTTACTTCCACGCACACGCACGCTTGCGCTTGTGAAAGGGAAGACAGACAGACAGACAGAATGGAAGAAACGGAGACGGGCAGGAAAATCGACGGAAAGGGAGAAAGTGTACCTACTTAGCTGCCACAGACTCATTATACATCGATACCTCGGAATGTACGTTGTTTTACTACTACTGCTAATCCTCCTCTTGCTATGACACTTGGGTGTGTGTTTACCGTCTGGATATCGTCAGTAACTACTACTAGTAGTAGTAGAAGATTTTATCTTCCGTCTGAAGACTGGTTTTATGCAGCTCTCCACGCTGTTCAGTCCTCTGCAAGCCTTATCTCCGAATAACTACCGCAGTCTACATCCTTCTGAACCTGCTCACCGTATTCATCTCTTAGTCCTCCTCTAAGATCCTTACTGTCTCCCCCACATCTCCCTCCTCCATACTAAATTGGTGATCCCTTGATGTCTCAAAATGTGTCCTATTAACCGGTCCCTTCTTTTAGTCAAGTTGTCACAAATCTCTTGTCGCTCCAATTATGTTCAGTACCTCCTCATTAGTTAAGCTTTCTCCCCATATAATCTTCAGGATTCTTCTGTAGCACCACATTTCAAAAGCTCTATTCTCTTCTTGTGTGAACTGTTTATCGTCAGTTTCACTTCCATATGTGGCTACACTCCAGATTCACGCTTAAATCTATATTCGATGTTAACGAAGTTCTCTTCTTCAGAAATGCTATTCTTGCCATTGCCAGGCTTTCTGCGTCTGTCACTTGTTATTTTGCTGTCCAAATAGCAAAACTCATCTACTACTTAAAGTGTCTCGTTTCTTAATCTAGTACCCTTAGCATCACCTGATTTAATTCGGCTACATTCAGTTATCCTTATTTGCTTTTGTTGTTCATTTTATATCCTCCTTTCAAGACACTGTCCATTCTACTAAACTGCTCTTCTAACAAGGGAACCTCCCCATCGCACCCCCCTCAGCTTTAGTTATAAGTTGACACAGTGGATAGGCCTTCAAAAACTAAACACAGATCAATCGAGAAAACAGGAAGAAGTTGTGTGGAACTATGAAAAAATAAGCAAAATATACAAACTGAGTAGTCCAAGTGCAAGATAGGCAACATCAAGGAGGATGTGAGCCCAGGAGCGCCGTGGTCCCGTGGGTAGCGTGAGCAGCTGCGGAATGGGAGGTTCTCGGTTCAAGTCTTCCCTCGGGTGAAAAGTTTACTTTCTCTATTTTTGCAAAGTTATGATCTGTCCGTTCGTTCATTGACATCTCTGTTCACTGTAATAAGTTTAGTGTCTGTGTTTTGCGACCGCACTGCAAAACTGTGCGATTAGTAGACGTGCCTCTCCAATGGGAACCGAAAACATTTGATCGCAAGGTCATAGGTCAACCGATTCCTCCACAGGAAAAACACGCCTGATATATTCTATACAACACTGGTGACGGCATGTGCGTCACATGACAGGAATATGTTGTCAACCCACCTAACTTGTACACTTGGCGAATGGGTAAAAAGATTCTTCTACCTTGCCCGATTTAGGTTTTCTTGTGGATGTGATAATCACTCCCAAAAAAGTGATAAAAACATAAGCGTTTGTCACATAAACTGAAAAAAAGTTAAAATTTTTCACCCGAGGGAAGGCTTGAACCTGGGGCCTCTCGTTCTGCAGCTGCTCACGCTAACCACATTTTTTTATAGTCATAACATTCCACAGTAGTACATAATTTTCAACTGACATTTAAAAGTAATAAAACAAACTAAAATCAATTACAGGTTAATTGGCATTTTAGAAAAAAATCCAAGTCTAAACCAGATAGTGATGTTCGCCACTTGATCGTATTTGTTTTTCAAAGATCAAATTGTCTCTCGTTTCTTCATGTTCTGAATCGCATTATCGAAAATGGAGTTCACGGGGCCACGGCACTCCTAAGCTTACTGTTTCCTTGTTATTGCCTATCTTGCGCATAGACTACTCAGTTTGTATATTTTGCTTATTTTTTCATAGTTCCACACAACTTCTTCCTGTTTTCTCGATTGATCTGTGTTCAGTTTTAAAAGGCCTATCCACTGTGCCAACTTATAACTAAATCTGAGGGGGTTGCGATGGGGAGGTTCCCTTGTAAGTCCTTTGGTCTCTCTGAAGCAATTACTATGTCATCGGCAAACCTCAAGTCTTTTCCCTCTTTTCCATGAACTTTAATTCCTACTCAAAATTTTTCTTTGCTTTAATTTTTCTGCTAGTTCAATGTACAGAATGAATCAAATAAGGGGTAGGCTGAAACCATGTCTCACTCCATTCTGAACGAACCACAGCTGCCCTTTCATGCCCCCTCGACTCTTAAAACTGCTGTCTGATTTCTGTACAAGTTGTAAATAGCTTTTCGCTCTATGTATTTTGATCCTGTTGCCTTCAGAATTTTAAAGACAGTATTCCAGTCAACATTATCAAAAACTTTCCTTAAGTCTACGAATACCTTAATCTATCTTCTAAGATAGACGGAGGGTCAATATTGCCTCGCGTGTTCCGACAGTTCTCCAGGATCCAAACTTTCCTTCTACCAGTTTTTCCATTCGTCTGTGAAGAATTTCTGTAAGTTCTTTGCAACCAGGACTTACTAAACTGGTAGTTTGGTTAACTTCCACACCTGTCAGCACCTGTTTTCTTTGGATTAGGTATAAATCACATTTTCGTGTTCTGTGAATGTGTCACTACGTATAAAGTACATTGTCGTCTATAGAGGGAACCGAAGTGACAAGAATGCAGCATCTGAACGCATGTTGTTTGTTTGGAAATAAGCCCATTAGGACTACGCGAAGCACTTAAGATGTTATTAGCCTTCCTTTGTGCCCACATTTCTCTTTTGTTTTTACTTCTAGTGGGCTTCCTTTCTCTCTTAGACCTCGCTGTTGCAGTCTTCTTTGGTTTTTCCTCTTGGTCAACGTGCCAATAGTGACTTTTGGACTTGTGGTTTTCGTGCTTTTCGGCGTTTTCTGGTATAATTCCTGCCAATTTAAAATCAGTTTTCATCTCGCCAGTCGGTTTCATCGTGTCTGTTTCAGCTTTATTGCTGTTGCGAAAGAATCCGATAATTTTTTTCCTGAAATATGTGTGGATTCATTCTTTTAATGTGTCCATAGACTTTTAGCTTGCATTTTTAACGTTGCTATTTATATTTGCGCACTGTTTGATTTTCTACTCGTCTCTCAGTCGCTGTTGTTCGTCTCTAAGTTTTGGGCGTAGAATTTTTCTTACGACTTTGCGTTCTTTTTCTCAAGATTTCCAAAGTCTGTCTTCCTTTGGAATATTAGTATTTCTGAGCCATAGAGGTATTCCGGGTTAACTGCTGTATTCTAATGTTTTAGTTTTTTGTGCTCGGAGATGTTTATATCTTGTAGTAGATATTTTGGGTAACTCACGCATTTTCAGTCTGTCGGAGTCTAATTTCGTTTCCTTTTGTTTCGGTTCCATTTTCCTGAATGGTTCCTCAGTGATATAAAACTGCGGAACTCGTTAAATTTTGCCGTATTTAGCCTCCATGAATTTTGGTGCTTGTTCGTAGTAGTCATGTATTCTGTCTTATCAAAAGTATATGGAGGCCGGTTTTGTTTGCATTTCCTCGTCGTGTGGCATGCATTTCTAGATAACACCGTATCACAGTGGCTTGCGTATCAGTTGTGTTAGTTACATATTCCATGGTTAATTTTAACGATTCTTTTATCGAAATGATACGAAACGAGTCGATTTACAGGATATGTCTATATGATTAGGGTTAAATTAATACACACATTATTAATTTTACTCCTACTCATGCAACCACACTTTTTTTTTACTGGCTACCAGTTTTTAAGTAGAAATTCATCAATGGAATAGAAGCTGTCCTTGAGAAATGATTTTAAATTAGATTTAAAACTTGCTTCGCTACCTGTCAGACGTTTTATGTTAGTTGAACAGTTATCAAAAAATTCTGTTGCTAGATATTGAACTTTTTCTGAGCGACTGACAGCGTAAACCGTGCGCAATAAAGGTCATTTGTCCCCCCCCCCTCTTGTGTTGTAGGTGTTTACATCACTGTTCTTATCAAATTCTAATGCGTAGCTCCTTGAAGGGGTATCTACATGACGTCCGTGGATGAACACCAGATAATATTCTTACTACTCGCTTTTGTGCCATCAGAACTCTCTAAGTGATGAGTTAGCCCATAAAATTATTCCTTATGTCATTACTGAGTGGAAATATGCAAAATATGTCAGGAGGTCGATACATTTGTTTCCAAGATGATCAATTATACGAAGAGGAAAAGTAGCTGTACTGACCTGTTAGAGAAGCTCAATAATATGCTTCTTCCAGTTCAAGTTCTCACCAAGATGGAGTATTCTACCCTACTTACTGTCTCCTGCTCATGTGCTGCATCAGTCGTTGGTATGACTATTTGTTGTAAAAAAAATGTATATAATGTATTTTTCAAAATTTAGGGAGAGTCCATTTTTCGAAAATCACTTAATAATTCTTTGGAAAATATCATTTGCAAATACTCCTGTTACTTTCTCTTTAATGGGATAAATTATAACGATAGTATCGTCTGCAAAAAGTACCAATTTTGAATGTGAAGTGGAAGGTTATTCACATACATAAAGAATGGAAGTAAACCCAAAAATGAACCTGTGGCACTCCTCCTCATTTTTATTTTCCTACTAACTAAAATTTTCTACCTTTTCGATAATGTCTTAATTATTCAGGACAACCTTTTGCATTCTGTTTCTTGAGTGAGATTCAAACCAACTGTGCGTAAAGCCATCAGTTCCATAAAACTTCAGTTTTTCGAGTTGAGTAACATGATACACACAATCAAGTGTTCTGGAAAGATCACAAAAGATAACAAGTGGCCATATGTTGTTGTTATTATTTAAGGCTTATACTGTTTGATAAGTGAATGTATAAACTGCATTCTCAGTCGAGGAACCTTTCTTGTATCCAGACTGTGATGCGCTATGTAAATTATTTGCCCTTAATTGTGCGTCTTGATCATATTACTTTCTCGAATATTTTGGAAAAAGATGCCAGTACGGAAACTGGACGATAATTGAGTCTGTATTGTCACCTTCCTTACGAAATGTTTAACAGTTGGATAGTACCTGTCTGGAAAAATGTCCATTGCAAGTAATGCATTTGCATATGTCGCTAAGGACATTACTTACTAAGCTGGAACAACTTTTCAGAAATCTGTCTCAAATTCCATCAGCCTCACATGAGCTGTTGCTTTTTAGAATTTTTATAACTCCATTAATTTCACTAAAGGATGATGGTGCAACTTCTGATTGCTCAAAGTTTTGTGGAATGGCATTTTTTATGTATTCTTTTGCTTCTTCAACTGAACCATTTAATTCTAATTTGCTGCTACGTTTAGAAAGTGATCATTGAAAGTACTTGCAGCTTGGGAATTATCAGTCACAAATTTGTTGTTAATTTTATGTGGCTTGTACACTGATTGGCTGTTGTCTCCCAGTTGACAAAGTCCCATATATTTTAATCTCGTACAGTGTAACTGGTTAGTGTAAACGAATGTGATAAGCGCTTGAAGAATATAGTCTCGTGTTTGTTAAGTTGCTGGTTGTCAGAGAGACTGGAGACGGCATATAGTCTACACCCTTTCTCTGATATTAGCAAAAGGGCTACCCAGTTTTACATCCCCGTCCAACGAACGTATAACCTGCAACAGTGTGGGTCAGTTACAGGTAAAGGAAGTGGCCGGTTGCGATTCAACGCTAGCAGAGTGAGAAACTGCAGTTTCTCCATTAAAAATATGCTGCAAACAACTCTCTCCTACGGCCCATACTTCAATACTGCATAACTGTGCGAGACCCAAATCAGGTCAGTTTAATAAGGGACCGACAGAAAGGCGATGCGGAATGGTTCTAGGATTTTGTGGCTGGCAGTAGAATTCAACGGAAATACTGGAGGATCTTAACTGACACTCTGAAGACGCCGTACATCCAGCGAGAAGTTTTTTTCTAATAAATAGTCATCTGACTGGTTTGACGCGGCCCGCCACGGATTCCTCTCCTGTGCCAACCTCTTCATCTCAGAGTAGCACTTGCAACCTACGTCCTCAATTATTTGCTGGATGTATTCCAATCTCCGTTATTCTTCTACAGTTTTTACCCACTACAGCTACCTATAGTACTATGGAAGTTGTTCCGTTATGTCTTAACAGATGTCCTATCATCCTGTCCCTTCTTCTTGTCTGTGTTTACCGTATATTCATTCCCTCGCTGTTTCTGCGGAGATCCTCTTCATTCCTTACCTTATCAGTCCACCTAATTTTCAACATTTTTCTGTAGCACCACATATCACTTGTTTAGATTCTGTTCCGGTTTTCGCACAGTCCATGCTCCGCTACCATACAGTGCTGTGCTTCAAACGTATATTCTCAGAAACTTCTTCCTCATATTAAGGCCTATGTTTGATATTAGATTTCTTTTGACCAGGAATGCCCTTTTGCAAGTGATAGTCTGCTTTTGATGTCCTCCTTGCTCCATCCGTCATAGATTATTTTGCTGCCTAGGTAGCAGAATTCCTTAACTTCGTCTATTTCCGGACCATCCGTTTTAATGTTGAGTTTCTCGCTATTCTCATTTCTGCTACTTCTCATTACTTTTGTCTTTCTTAGATTTATCTTCAATCCATATTCTGTACTCGTTATACTGTTCATTACAGTCAATGAGCCTGCAGTTCTTCTGCGCTTTCACTAAGGATAGCAGTGGTATCAGCGAATCTTATCATTGATATCCTTTCATCCTGAATTTTAATTCCGCACTTGGCCCTTTCTTTTATTCCCGTCATTGCTTCTTCGACGTATGGATTGAACGGAAGTGGCGAAAGACTACATTCCTGTCTTAGACCCCTTTTAATCCTAGCACTTCGTTCATAGTTTCCAATTCCATTGTTCCGTCTTGGTTTTTTACAGATTATTATGCATTACCCGTCTTTTCCTGTGGATTACCCTGGTTTTTCTCAGAATTTCGAACATATTGCACCATTTGACATTGCCGAACGCTTTTTTCCAGGACAACAATTCCAATGAACGTGTCTTATTTTTCTTTAGTCTTGCTTCCACTATCAACCGCAATGTCAGAACTGCTTCTCTGGTGCCTTTACATTTCCTAAAGCCAAACTGATTGTCATCTAACACATCCTCAGTTTTCTTTTCCATTCTCCTATATATTATCTTGTCATGGGCTGTTAAGGTGACTGTGCGGTAATTCTCGCACATGTCGATTCTTGCAATCTTCGGAATTGTGGGATGATATTTTACCGAAAGTCAGATGGTATATCCCTAGACTCATACATTCTATACACCAAAGTGAAGAGTCGTTTTGTGTCCACTTCCCCCAATGGTTTTAGAAATTCCGATGGAATTTTATCCATCCCTACTACCTTATTCCATCTTGAGACATTCAAAGCTTCTTCAAATTCTTATTCTAATTCTGAATCCCCTATCTCTTCTATCTCGACTCCTGTTTCTTCGCCTACCACGTCATCAGACAAGTCTTCAATGTACTCGTTCAACTGCAGAGAACTGTTGTATTAGCGCCGTCAGTCATCTGCCACGCACAGCAAAGTTTTGATAACAGGGTCCACCATCGATATTCATTGTTTCTAACGGGACAGAAATCGCTAGTGCAGTAAAGCATTCACCAGTTCAATTCTGGACAACAACCATCGATGGGAAGATATGTGATAGAGAACCATCTTCTCATAACGGGGCCCAGAAGCCATCGTACCTCAAGTGAATCCTTCACAGCTAGTTATTGGGCACAGACAGTGAAAGGGCGCAATAAATTCGGCGTTGGAAGCATAGAAAAATTTCACGGGCTCATGAATTATTGCACACGTTCCTACATATCAATGGCAGTTGTGAGGAATTACGTGAGATGGATCTATGGATAAAGGACGGCAGACCTTTGCCAGAAAAGCTTGCTCACCACTCTCATCAAGAAAAAGGCTGGAAGACGGTTAATCCTAATACCAGAAAGTTCACAACATACCTGAGAGACGGAAACATAGTACATGTGGACTGCAAACCATGTGAAAGTAAAGGCACTCGATCCGATCTCAGATCCGCAAACAACTCTGAAGCGCGTAATAGAGGGTACTTCCCATTGTACCAATTGTTAGGGATTCTTCCTGTTCTAGCGCGGAAAGAATGATCGCTTAAACCCCTCTGTGCGTTCTGTAATTGGACAAATCTTGTCTTCGCGATTCCTGTCAGAGCGTTACTAGGGGTTGTAATATACTCCTTGATTAATAACTTAAAACTGCTTCTAGAATTTTCTAAATAGACTTTCACAGGACATATTGCGAATATGGCTGAATTTTGGTTACACTAAGCATTGATGACAATGAAAATGTGTGCCGGACATTGTCGATCGCTGCTGTGCCTGTTCCTTGAGGTATGCGTGCATGCCTGAAGGACATCGCAGAGCGCATTAGAACAAAACATGAACTACAATTAAGTATTTCACAGAACAGTTTTCGTATATCTTAAGAAGGTCTGGCAGTTCAGTCGTTTCAGTATCTCCGTTGCATTCTCTCTCATACCAGACAAACGTTTGACCATTCGTACTGCACTACTTCATATACGTTCAGTATGCTGTGTTAATTGACATGTCCGTAGTCAATTTACATACATATATATATATATATATATATATATATATATATATATATAAAATGTGTGTGTGTGTATTGAACCGGGATCCTAGAAACGATGGAGAAGGACGAGGGACGGAGAGGCTTCGTCCCGCTGTAGCCCTCAGTGGTTCACAACCCCACTACAGGCCACAGCAGTCCACCCACACCACCGCCGCCCCACACCGAACCCAGGGTTACTGTGCGGTTCGGCCCACGGTGGACCCCCGGGAACGTCTCGTTCCAGTCGAGTGTAGCCCCACTGCGTGGTAAAGTAATTATGGTGTACGCGTACGTGGAGAAAGTGTTTGCGCAGCAATCACCGACATAGTGCAGCTGAGGCGGAATAAGGGGAACCAGCCCACATTCGCCGAGGCAGATAGAAAACCGCCTAAAAACCATCCGCAGGCTGGCCGGCACACCAGACCTCGACACTAATCCGCCTGGCGGATTGGTGCTGGGGACCGGCACGCCTTCCCGTTCGGGTTCTATATATATATATATATATATATTACACCATATAAATGAGATCTGCAATGGTATCTTAAGCATTTCAGATAAGAGAAACTCATTACCATTTATGACCTTCTGCAGGCTCTCTTGGGTTTTCGTTGTGACGGTCAGCGACGTACGGAACATTTACCTTACAGTGATCTAACTTAATCGTTAATGAAGTCTGGAACACCAACACTAAATTGAGTCTGCACCATCTCAAGCACACACGGTGCAGAGTACAACAAGAAATAACATGTAACGATGTTAAGTAAAGAATTCAGGGAAATATTTACCTTAATGTATCTAATTGAGCTTAAATATTTCTCCACAGAAAAATGGCATTAAACGCACGCCAGTGAGCGCACATGTACATGTTGAAATGTTACTTTGTCCTACTGAAAAATGCGATCAACAGGGAGTGATTATAAGAAAAGTTGCACTCGCGTCCTAGCTCTAATAGTGATGTAGCCAGACAGACAGAAGGGAGACATAATCCGTGTTCTCTTATTTATAAAAAAGGTTAAATATTAAATCTATTTGAGCGCTATCTTTTAATATTGTAATGGAACTGCCCCAACGAGGGAATTTAACTATCGCCTATGTCGACGATCTATTAAGAACTGAAGGCGGAATTTTTAAATGCGAAGAATGTCTTCATTCACAATGAATACTTAATATATTGTCATAGCCATGTGCACAGAGAACGACATAACTGCAAGCTGTGAAACGATTGTTCGTAATCACTGATGTATTGTTGTAATCATAATTTGAGTTATTTAACTCGGATGTAGGAGTGTTGAAAGACTTAAAATGGTATCTGTTTACAAAAACAGGACTACTACTTAACAATTGGTAGTGTTTAAATTCTGTAATTACATCAGGCACTAATTATCTGTATACGAGATTTATGTAACAGTGCGTTTCTGTTTTGTATAGTAAACAAATAACAGTTAAGCTTAGCCTTACTGCCGTATCATGATTGGCGTTTTTCAAACTAGCTGTCAACCAAGCGGTAATTTTTGTCATATTTCTGTATGCCTTTGAGATTTGGCGTCTGCTCAGAGGTGACGTCAAACTCCTGAAGAGCTTCCTCATGTAATGTTCCCCGTCCAATTGTAAAAGTGAAATGACAACATTGTCTTCTAAATATCAGATTTCTGCAAAACTGTGAAAGACTTGGAATACTTCCTGATGGAAGGCTAGTTAAGATGGCGTGGACACGTAGTTTGTCCAGAGACTGCTAGAGCTGTGTTTTGTTCGCATTTTTAGAGGGATGAGCTTAAAATTGTTGGCCAATGCCCGCGCTACCAGGACATTTTAAATGAGACCTAGCGTCCTGAGGTGTCTGTCGACGCCTGAGAGCAACGCTTCACAGAGGTAAGAGTGGCGATCAAACGTAAAAGATAAAGTATTTGAAATGATGTTGCCACCGCCCACAAAAGTACGTCCGTAGCGAGCTTATGTTTACACAGTTGACAGCAAGCAGTTGCTCTGCATGACCTCCAACAGCGTCTGCAGGGCCAAACTTGACTATCCCAGTAACATCCGCGCCACTCCAGAAGATGAGTCGGAGCGTCTAGGGAAGATAACTTCACGCGCCGCGAGGAAGCGCGGTGATTCGTCCCGTCCCGCGTCCCGAACGCCATTCGACCGAATTTACAGGCTGGCTACATGGTCGTAATTTAGCGATCACTCGCTGAAATTTTAGCGAAAACACGAATTTTCTCGCGTTGTGCAAATGTCGAGCTGGTTACTCTGTTTCTCTAAGTAACAGGATGGAAGAGAAATATGGAATTATTATTTTTATGTGTTACAGTCGCAGCATCACGTCCGATGGAATACAGCACATTGAAAAACCATTTTAGAAGATTTGTTTTACATTACATAAGGCAACTTGCTTACCGAACATGCGCCTCCTCTAAGAGCCTCTGCCATTCGTTTCTGTCGACTGCCTTGGTTGTCCATTTGGAGTTGTTAGTCCTTATTAAGCCACCCCGAATGTTTCTAGAACGAATTTTCACTTTAGAGCAGTGTGTACGCTTGATTGAAACTTTCTGGCAGATTAAAACTGTGTGCAGCACCTGAAACTTTCCTTTCTTCCAGGAGCTCTGGTCCCGTGAAGTACACGGGAGAACATCACAGACGTTCAGAAAGTAGGAGAGAGGTAATGGTGGAAGTGAAGCTGTGAGGGCGGGCTGTGAGCTGTGGCCGGATGCTCAGCTGGTAGACGGGTAGAACATTTGCTCCTGGTGGGCGAAGGTTCAGAGTTCGAATCCCGGTCCGGCAAAAATTTTGATCTGGGCGTAATTTCCACATCTTGGATGTTGTCTCGCTATCTGATTCTGGGTCCTCCTCCTCACATTCAAACTATTGTTTCTGAGATGTCTGTTTTTAGGTAGCCTATTCTGCGACGTTTCTGTCAGATGACTAGCCCCAGTCTACCTTCTCATTTTTAGCACTTCGACGATGTTATTTTCATCGATAAAACTTTAATATTTTCCTTTCGCATGTTAAAAACTTATCATCGTCTTCATCTCTTTATATCAAAGATTTACGTCCACATATTACTGTTAAAATGGTTGACATAGGCGAATTTTGAATGTTCGAAGATACCATATGAAGTACGTGCAGACGGTTCATCCCACATAGGAGCAACACACTGACATCACTTCTTAGTTCGTTGTGTAAGAGACTTTAGAAATTATATTTATTTGCTCATTGTTTCTCAAATACACTGTATAGATATCACCTTGAGACCTAAAATAGGCTGTACAATATTACATGTTCGTATATGATAATGTGTACAGTGCTTATTACTGCGTGCTACAT
This sequence comes from Schistocerca cancellata, assembly GCF_023864275.1. Classification (NCBI taxonomy): domain Eukaryota; kingdom Metazoa; phylum Arthropoda; class Insecta; order Orthoptera; family Acrididae; genus Schistocerca; species Schistocerca cancellata. The sequence goes on from NC_064628.1 coordinate 677,452,786, forward strand.
ATTCACCATCAATGGCCTATGCTTCCTAACGGAAGATTCAAGTGGCATCAAGCAAAAATTTTTTTGGTGACTCAGGAGCTCAATGCTAGAGTCCCCTTGGTGCACACAGGTGGGACAAATGTATGCCACATCAAAAGTTAGGTTCGCCGGAGGCGCTTGTCTACACGCTCGTTTTGCAGCTAAGTTGTTCAGCCAGGCGCCATCATGGAACTTGCTGCCGTCATTTGATGAGTTTCCTCCTCCTGCTACGGTCTCCGGCGAGCTCCTCCCATTTGCAGCGGTAAATGTTAAATGCGTTCCTACCACTCTTGACACCATGTTTAAAGCGCAGAGCAGGTCTTCCAGGGGGTCTCTTGGCATGCGATATCTCACTAAGCAGTGTACGGCGAGGAAGACTGGAGTGGTCCATACGATGTAAGTGTCCTAGCCAGTGCAAGCGACGTTCCTTTAGAGTGGCAGTGATACTCGCATCATCCATATCCATCTCATTTACCACATGGTCCCTCCATGTTGCGCCTAGATTGTTTCGTAAACACCGCAGATGGAAGGTGTTGAGCTCACGTTCTTGTTTGATGTACGACGTCCAGCTTTCAGCGCCATACAAGAGGGTGCTCAGCACGCATGCTTGATAGACGAGAATTTTTTTGGGTCAGCGTAACGTATTTGCTGTTCGCCGCTTTGTCAATTCTTGCCTTTACTTCGTCGTAAGAGAAAGATCTTCTGACACCAGTGAACCGAGATGGCAGTGTTCGTCGACTTCATTTAACAAGGAGCCATGTAATCTTAAGGCAGGCATATCTATGTATTCTTGCGCCATAATCACAGTCTGCTTTTCATTCACAGACATGAAGAGCAACGTCTTGTGCTGTGAATACTGAATCATCAGCGAATAAACAGTTACTTACAAGTAAGTCCTGAAAATAGCGGTTGGATCTGAGTAAGGAGATGTGAAGTTTCCCGTCAGCCCTGGTATGCAGATGTATGTCCAGGTTCGTTTCACGGAAAGCAACTTTTGAGAAGTAACGAGAAAAATATACCAAACAAAGTGGGCGCAAGTACACACCTTTACCGAACTCCTCTTTGCACAAGAAAGGAACCTGATCTGCTTTCTGAAAATAACACAGCATCGTGAAAAGTACTGATCATCTTCAGAAGTTTTAGAAAACACCCTATCTTCACAAGTAAAGTATACAGCCCTCGCGGCTGACTGTCAAGTGCCTTATTAAGGTTGATAAAAGCAAGTCTACTAGTATCAAACATAAGCTTTAATTTGAAGAAAAAATTTCTGGGTCAGGGCGTTTGTAGCAAAGCGTTCTCTTGTAGTGAAACATAGACTGTGGAAAAACTGGAACAGAAAATGATCGAAACATTTGCGATGTAGCTCTACAGACGAATGTTGAAAATTAGGTGAACTGATAAGGTAAGGAACGAGGAGGTTCTGCGCAGAATCGAAGAGGAAAGGAATATATGGAAAACACTGACAAGGAGAAGGGTCAGGATGATAGGACATCTGTCAAGGCATCAGGGAATGACTTCCATGGTACTAAGGGCAAAAAATGTGGAAATTGGAATACGTCCAGCAAATAATTGAGGACCTACTCTGAGATGGAGATAGGCACAGGAGAGGAATTCGTGGCTGACCGCATCAAAGCAGTCAGAAAACTAGTGACTCAAAAAACGGAACGAACAGTGGCTTCTTCTGCTCGTGCCATTTTTACTGAATTGGAGTGTGAAGGTCATGTCAGCTGTAGATCACTAGCGTACCAACTCCCATTGAAACTTAGGGTACACATGCTCGGCGAATTTCTCCATTCTACCCAGCACCACATGGGCAAACACTTTTCCAACTATACTCAGCAATGGAATTGCGCGGCAGCAGTTGTAATCATCGCGATCGCATTGAGCTTTGTATGGAGTGACAATATTGGCATCGTGCATATTCTACGGCACAGTGCCATCAGCCCAACATTTCAGGACAAGGTTGTAGAGCTCTGGGAGACACGGAGTCAGTTTGAAAAGAACTGTGAGGGTGTTGTCTTTTCCAGAGCATTTCCCGCATTTAAGCCGCGCACAGCTGTCTGAGCCGCCTGCTTAGTAGGCACGGCATCCAGCGCGTGTCAGGTTGGCAACTGAGAAATTTATTGCTTTTGTGATGTTGGCCGAATGTGACTTGAGATTGGAATAGTGTTCCACCCATTGTTGCAGTAGTTGAGTACAGTTTCTGATGTCTGTTCCATCGATCTCCTTAATTGGGACCTACGTTTGCAGCACACTCCTTTACTCTTAATGCTGTGCTCTGAACAACTGCCTTCCCTTTGCTTGGATCCTTGCGGGTGGCGTTGCAAGAGTCTGAGTGCCAGTTGATAGCTGCCTTAGGCTTAGAAGCAAGGAGCGCTTGTGAGACATCGGTATTCTCGAGGAACCAGTCTGGGATTTTACGGTGCTAAATGGAGTGTCGGCCGTAACGGTAAGAAATGACTTTTTCAGCCAGTCTCCATGCTTCAAAACAACTGCAGCAGTGTTTCTACTGTAAAAACAGATTACATGATTCACTGCACCAAGACAAACTATATTTTTGAAATAATTTGCACCATTGCGTCGAACAATCTTGCACTACGTTTACTTCGCTCATTGCCGACCTCGACTGGCTTTTTCCGTCTTTGGGGGATACTGACAGGCAAATTAACGCAACCTCACGTCGCGAATCTGTCATGGACTCGTTTCAGACGTTCCTAAATACCACGTCCGCATTTTGGTCGAACGAAAATGCGCCATGTCGACTCGATAGTAACCGCTACCTTGGGATCCCGCCTCTTGAATAGCTACTCGCCATGATCTGCGAGACGAGGTCATAAAGTTTTAATCACCACCTCGACAGAATAAAGCTATTAATTGAATTTTTTAATTGACTGCAGTCCTCGTACACATTGAAATCCCTGCTCTACGGTACCACAACACGCCACTCAAGAGACGAAACACGGTGCAGCCCAGAGGTAAAGTGGAGATGGGCTGTGCTATTGTCTTTCTTCTCTTTTAGCGGCGTGCTACGGTACAATGGAGCAGGGATTTCATTGTGTACCAAGACTGCAATCAAGTTCACGAAAAAATTCAATTAATGGCTTTACTTTAGTTTACAGGGCAACGTCATTGTGAGGCTGTATTCCTTCCCCATGTGCGTCTTTCCAGAGCTATAGCCAGATCAGACTTCATTTTTAGGGTTCCGTACCACAGTCAATAAAAACGGAAGTCTCGTTGGATCACTTTGTCGTCTGCCTGTCCGACTGTTCAGAATACTTTTTCTCAGGAACGGGTGGACGTACCAAGTTCAAATGAGTTAAATTACAGTGAAATGAACACCCTTAGCTGCTTACAGGCGTTGACATACGTCAACGGGGGCAGATGAAAATGTGTGCCCCGACCTGCACTCGAACCCGGGATCTCCTGCTTACATGGCAGATGCTCTATCCATCTGAGCCACCGAGGACACAAAGGATAGTGCAGGGATTTATCTCTGGCACGCCTCCCGCGAAACCCACATTTTCAACGTATTGTCCCGCACTACATTCGTAGTGCCCCCGCCCATTATACTCATTACTCGCGGCGCGTTGCCGATTCCCGTAAGAGTTCGGGCACTGTTTGTGCATTCACACAGATGAAGAAGAAGAAGAAGAAGAAGAAGATGGTAAAGTGGCCGGTGAGCCTTAAATATATATATATATATATATATATATATATATATATATATATATATATATATATATATATATATGGTATCTGTTCTTTCGGGCATATATATATTCAAATGAGTTAAATACTAAGGTCTATAGCCATTTGGCGGTGTAATAAATGGAAGTGCAGCCAAAAGAAAAGACCATTTGTAATATACTTTGATACACCCAAATTCACTTATCAAAACCTACAGGTTACTTCCTGTTGACCTAGAAGCAAGGTTTCTCACCACAACCTAAGGAAAAATTGTTACACTGTAGTTACATCGCACGAAAAAGTAACTCTTCTGTTATCCGACTTCAAGCGTGAAATTAAAACTTACTCGGAAGTCTTGGACTCACGGGGACAGATATCTTGCCATTGTCAATGTCTACAGCAGGCGAAAATCGTACAGATCAGCGTTTCCTGGAATGGATGAACTGTCTGTTTAGGTAATTAAGTTTGTACGGAACCCTCAGTGCCAGAGTCCTACTCGCACCTGGTCCATTTTTATGGATGACTATGCCAGACCACATCGAACAACGCAGGTTGCGGACTTCTTGGAACGAGAAAAATTCGACAAATGGGGTGGCCTGCACGTTTCTTGGACTTAAATCGTCTCGAGCACGTGCGGGATGCTTTCGGGAAACGTATTGCAGCACGTCCACATGGACAAACGATCATCCAGTAGTTGTCAAGCGCGCAGGTAGAGGAATGGAAAGCCCTGCCACAAGAACACCTTACCGACCTTGTGGCCAGCTTGAGAGTACGTTGTAGAGCATGCGTTGGCGCCCGTGCTGATCATACACTCTATTAAGAACCAGCCTATTGTAATGCTCAGGGAGCCATCATAAATCGCGCTGACTTCATTGTAATATTGTATGTGAATAAGTGTCATTTCTGTTTGTCTCGTTGCATGTTTCTTTATTACCTTCAGTACTATATTGTAGAAGTTCTTCCTATGTATGGTTCAAGTTTCATTGAGCTATGTTACTTGGCAGTGACCTATTATGCGAAAGATACTTTCGTCCTTCAGCTTTGCACACATGTATGCCTTTTTTTAATCGCAGTACTCTGGATATAATTAAAGTGCGGTTAACTTGGAGCTGTGTCAGATATAATCCTGTCGTCAGTGGTTGACTGGGCGCCATTACGGTACAAAAAGGATTTTGAGGGAACTCGTGGTACTTGGATTTGTTGTTTTACTTCTTTCCAAACCGAACTGTGTATGAAAAACGTTACTCTTATCAAAAACATTACTCTTATCAGAAAGCCGTAGCTCAAACGATATGTGACGCCTTAGGCCTCTAGTGTACGTTGAAAATATCCTATTGTAACACTCCATATGGCTCAAGACCGGGGCACTGCTGCGAGAAGGTGAACGCGGGCGCGCGGACAGCTGGCGGAGATACTTCTCTGCTGCTGCGGGGGTGTGTATAAGCCGTGCAGCTGGTTGGCTTAGCCGCGCTCCGTAATGAAAAGAAGTGAACGAGAGAGAGAGAGAGAGAGAGAGAGAGAGAGAGAGAGAGAGAGAGAGAGAGGTGGGGGGGGGGAGGGGGTAGGGGCCACATGGAATTGCGCTCAACTCACACCATGGGTATTAATTCCTGGCACGCGCGTGGCCAAATGTTTCATTCTGTGATTTCAAATATGAACAGCTCATAAACGATTCGTTTGCCTTGATATCAGCAAAGTAGTGAACTACTTAGTTTCTGTGCTCTGTACAGTTTGTCATCAAGCAAGACTGAATGTTCACTGCTCCGAGGCATCTGGACATTTATGGCACTTAATTTTTCTGTGCCACACAATCATGTTAGCTTCTATGACGTTGACTTCAACCGACTGCCAAACATTTCTTTTGAATTGTGGGGGTACGATTTAGACCTATATTTGAATACTGACTCTTCGACCTGTGCTTCCTTCAAATCAACTTAGCACGTAGTATTACTGAAGCGATAGAGAGACTTTACTTACTACGGAAGATTCGGCCATGTGTCCCGCACCAACACGAGGCGAGACGGCCCGTAGTTAAGGCACAAGACTTGGTCCTTCTGGAGCGCGTTTCAAAACCACATTTGCTCATCGTAATTTTTCGTCATTTCTGTTAATCACGTGGGCGGAAGCGGGACAAAATCCTTCCGCCAGCCTTCTAAGAGGTAATGCTTCGTATTCAGTATATGGACGAAAGGAACTGTAACTTATGGTTCCCCTTGTAACTGTCTTGAAAGAAGTGTGAAGTCCGAGAGGGGTAATTTCTGTTGCCATGATTTCTCCGGACAGTGCTTGAATAAACAATTAGAAACATGAATAAAAAAAGAATTTACGAAACACACAACTGACGAATTATGAGCATACAGTGGACGTTGAATTACGAAACTGAATTTACTAGAGAATTGACGAAACAAAAGTAAAATCGTTTTGAGAGTTTTGTGAGGGAAAAGTTAATTGCCTTAACTCTTAGACAAAAGGCGAAGATAAAGTCAGAAACACCGATAATTTATTTTTTACTTAGTTAAGCAGCCAGTTTCTAAGAACTTCACGTTGTTCGTCTTTAAGAAGCAGCACTGAAATAATACTGGCATGTATGACAAATAGTGAATAGGCGTAGAATCCCAGACGCTTGCTGTCAAAAAGACAGGGAGGGGGGGGGGGGGGAGGGTGAGGGAAGGAGTTGACAACGAAAAATGACTCTCATTCCAAAACGAATTTCCGTGATACCGCTGTGGCAGAACTAAATTAAGGATCTTGAGTGAAACAGACGTTTATAAGCTGCAGTGTACTCGCTGCAGAGCTTGTGGCCATATCTCGTGCACTTCAGTACATCCGTTCCTGTTCTGGTGAGTCGTTTCTTCTCTGTTCTGACTCCCTGAGCAGCTTCCAAGCTACTGCCCACTGCTAACCTCGCCATCCTATGGTAGCGAACATCCAGGAGTCCATCTCTGCCCTGGAACAGTCCAGTCGTTCAGTGGTGTTTGTGTTGACCCCAGGACACGTCGGAATATCAGGCAACGAACTTTCTGACAGGCTGTGGCCAAACAGGGTACGCGGAAACCGCTCGTAGATATGGACATCTCCGAAACTGACCTGAGCTGTCTTAAGGCCGCAAAGTTTCTCGGCTTTGGGAGACGGAGTGGTATAACAGTATGCACAACAAACTGCGTGTCATTAAGGAGACTGAGAATGTGTGGAAGTCTTTCCTGCAGGCTTTTCGCAGGGAATCCGCATTCGCCATACGTGGCTCACACAAGGTTACCTTCTCCGTCGCGGTGATCATGCAGGCTAGGAAAACAGTGGTACCTACACCACGTGTAGTCAGACGGTGCTCTCCTAAATAATGGTATACGCAGTTAGTTGCATTTGAGGTCAATACATTAAGGTTTCAAACTTTCCTCTGACGTAACGGCTTCTATAGACAATGTCATCAATACGTAAGAACTGATATCTAATCTCCCCAAATCATCTCATTTGATCACACACACACACACACACACACACACACACACACACACATACATACACATACACACACGTACGTATATGTGGGGGCACATTACTGCATCAGGCCACCAGTAGCGCTTAGCTCGCACGCCGGTCTTGATCTAAGTCACATGAGACTCATCCAGAAACGCTATACCTTTCCTTTCAATATACCACCGGCGGCATTCATGTTCTCATTACACACTCAGGCTTCCCCCCAGGGGGTCCACAATCTTTTGTGGATACGTGCGTAGCGAGCACGGGACCCCGAGCTAATGTGGCCTTCCTTCCTTTCCAGGCTGCATACCTTCCCATTCCGCATCCTTCCCCATCCCTATCTTCGCCCCTCCTCCCCTCACCTCTGGCTCTTTCCTTCCCTTTCTCCCCATCTGGGAGTATGGTTTGTGCCTACGTCCGGAGACGGACGCTCGTAAATGTACTGCATTCTTCGCCTTTCTTGCTTTTATGTCTTCTTCCTTCCTTTGTCCTTCCCTTTTTCCTTACCTCTTCTCTTTCCCTTTTCTCCGCTGCGGCGTTTGAGACCTCTCTTCTTTCCTTTCCCTTTCTCTTTCTTCCTCCCTGTGCGTGTCTGAAGGCCGACCCACGCCCTTCGTGCGTAGCCGGTGACGGGGTAACGCGTAATTCCCCGCCCCGGGTAGACAGGTAGGACACGTACGTACCCCCTGGTAACGGCCAGGCCCAGGGAGGGGTGATTACCCGAGCTGATACCTTCCGAAAATGCCGATTGGTCCCTCCGTCCGTTTGTCGGGAGGTGTGACCTGAGGTGTGAACAATCACCTAAGGCGGGAGTGCCCTCAGAGAGGGCCCCCACAAGGGAGGAGCGCGCCATCGGAGACGCCGGTAATCATGGGGGATTCTTCCGCAATGGTTTCCTCACCTTCCACTATGTCTGCTCACAAACGTAAGTATACTGAGTCTCAGCCACAGACGATTCTTCCATCGTTGCCACAGTTCCTTGTTGTTTCTCGGACTGATGAAGGTCACGACTTCTCCACGGTCAACCCTTTCATTATTCAGAAAGGTGTCGACGCAATTGCAGGTCCTGTAAAGTCTTGTTCCAGATTACGGAATGGCACCCTGTTGTTAGAAACACACAGTGCCCTCCAGGCACAAAAATTGCTGCGTACTTCTCTGCTCCACACCTTTCCTGTCCGGGTGGAACCGCACCGAACCTTAAATTCCTCGCGTGGAGTCGTTTATACACGCTCCCTCGATGGATTGTCTGACGAAGAAATTCAGCACTATCTGTTTGACCAGGGCGTAACGGCAGTTCATAGAGTAATGAAACGGGTTGACACGAACATCATTCCAACCCGCACTGTCTTCTTGACATTTGACACAGTTCAACTCCCATCGAAAATCAAAGCTGGCTATGAGATAATTTCCGTTCGCCCTTACGTCCCAAACCCTACGCGTTGCTATCGATGTCAGCGGTTCAATCACACCAGCCAGTCCTGTTCCAATCCAGCCAAATGTGTTACGTGTGGCAAGGATGCCCATGAGGGTGCTTGTCCACCTCCATCCCCTCGCTGCATCAACTGTATGGGTGACCACGCTGCTTCCTCTCGAGATTGCCCCGTTTTTAAGGACGAAAAGCTCATCCAGGAAATAAGAGTGAAGGAAAAGGTGTCGACCTTTGCTGCTCGAAAATTATTCGCCAGTCGCAAGCCCACCGTGCCTCAGACAGGAAAATATAGCACTGTCCTTGCTTCTCCTCGGCCAACAAAGGAGGCGGCCACGCAGACTTGCGACCTCACCTTTAGTGCCACGGTCGTCAGATCGGCCAGCGCAAAGATCGCTCGTTCAACCTCACCACTTTCGCCTGCCCACTCTATGGCTCACCCTTCGTCGGGTTCTGCTAAATCTCGAGCCCAAAAGTCGGACGCCAAGTCTTCGAAAGAAGAGCATACTCGTGAAGAGTTTTTACGTACCGCAACTTCCCAACCATCGGTTCCTCCATCTAAACATCATTCTTCCAAGAAGGCTACAAAGAAACCCAGTTCCTCTCCTTCTCCGCCAAGGCGTGCCCCATCTACAGCACCACCTGGCGGAAATCGCCCTCGGCCGTCTTCTGTGTCGCCGAGGCGCACTGCTGGTGGCCGGTCAACCGGCCGATCGCTGGTGGCAGGAGCTGCTCCTGACCAACCTATGGATCAGGATCTTCTGCCTTCGGCTGACTGCCATTCCATGCTGTCGGTCGCTAGCTCCGAACAGTCTTTGACTTGACAGCAACTTTGGTCACAGTCCTCCATTTTCTGTTCACCCCATGTCCATTATCCACTGGAATATCCGCGGCATTCGAGCCAATAGGGATGAATTGTCGATCCTCTTAAGATCCTACTCGCCGGTCATCTTCTGTCTTCAGGAAACAAAGCTGCGTCCCCATGACCGCTTTGTTCTCCCTCATTTTCAGTCCGTCCGATATGATCTCCCCTCTGTTGAAGGCTCTCCAGCCCATGGAGGACTCATGATTCTTCTCCATGATACTCTCCATTATCACCTAATCCCCTTAAACACTTCCTTCCAAGCTGTCGCCGTCCGTCTTTCCCTTTCCGGATACACGCTCTCTCTTTGTACTATATACATTCCATCGTCCACACCAATGGCACGAGCTGATCTCCTTCATCTTCTTGGTCAGCTTCCACCCCCCTATTTGCTGGTTGGGGACTTCAATGCCCACCACCCGCTTTGGGGATCTCCACATCCTTGTCCACGTGGCTCCATATTGCTAGACGTCTTCCACCAAGCGGATCTAGTTTGCCTCAACACTGGGGTCCCCACATTTTTGTGTGCCTCCACGACAACCTTATCTCATTTGGACCTTGCGGTCGGTACTGTTCCGCTAGCTCGGCGCTTCGAATGGTTCGCCCTTGATGATACACACTCGAGTGACCACTTTCCATGTGTCCTCAGACTGCAGCCTCAACTGCCATATATGCGCCCGCGACGCTGGAAGTTTGCCCAAGCCGATTGGACACTTTTTTCGTCTCTCGCGACATTCGATGACCGTCGCTTTCCCAGCGTCGACGATGAGGTCACACATATTACCGACGTTATTCTTACAGCTGCGGAACGTTCAATACCACGCACCTCCGAATTGCCCCGGCGCCCCCCAGTTCCTTGGTGGAACGAGGCATGCCGTGATGCAATACGTGAGCGGCGACGTGCTCTTCGCATTTTCCGTCACCATCCTACTTTGGCCAACTGTATCCGCTATAAGCAGCTCCGTGCGCGATGCCGTCGCGTCATCCGCGATAGCAAGAAGGCAAGCTGGAAATTCTTTATTAGCTCATTTAACACCTTCACTCCCTCCTCGGAAGTTTGGAGTCGGCTTCGACGGTTCTCAGGCGCGCCTAGTTTCTCCCCGGTCTCTGGGCTCACTGTCGCGCATGATACCTTAGTGGACCCCGTCGCAATTTCAAACTCGTTGGGTCAGCACTTTGCTGAGATTTCGAGCTCTTCAAATTACCCGCCAGCGTTTCTCCCGAAGAAACGTGCAGCGGAAGTGCGACCTCTTGCTTTCTCCTCTCAAAATCACGAAAGCTACAATACTGTTTTCTCCATGCGGGAACTCCAACATGCCCTCTCATCTTCTCGCTCCTCCGCCCCGGGACCGGATGGTATCCATGTCCAAATGTTGCTGCATTTATCAACTCCTAGTCTGCGTTACCTCCTTCGCCTTTATAATCGAATTTGGACCGACAGTACCTTTCCCAAACGGTGGCGGGAAGCTATTGTCGTTCCTGTTCCGAAACCTGGAAAGGACAAACATCTCCCCTCTAGCTATCGCCCCATTTCTCTCACGAGTAGTGTCTGTAAGGTTTTGGAGCGTATGGTGCATTACCGTTTAGCTTGGTGGCTGGAATCCCGCAGTCTTTTAACACCAGCCCAATGCGGATTCCGGAAGCATCGTTCTGCAGTTGACCATCTTGTTGCTCTCTCCACTTATATCATGAACAATTTTCTCCGGAAACGCCAAACGGTAGCAATATTTTTCGATCTGGAGAGAGCATACGATACCTGTTGGAGGACAGGCATCCTCCGCACACTGTTCTCTTGGGGCTTTCGAGGCCGGCTGCCCCTTTTTCTTCGCGAATTTATGGCAGAGCGCACTTTTAGGGTGCGGGTGAACACTACTCTCTCCCGTACTTTCTCCCAAGAAAACGGGGTACCCCAGGGATCCGTGCTGAGTGTTGTACTGTTTGCCATCGCCATAAATCCAATTATGGATTGTCTCCTTCCTGATGTCTCGGGCTCCCTCTTTGTGGACGATTTTGCGATCTACTACAGCTCTCAACGGACCAGCCTTCTTGAACGACGTCTTCAAGGATGTCTCGATCGCCTCCACTCGTGGAGCATCGAAACCGGCTTCCGTTTCTCACCCAGTAAGACCGTTTGTGTCAATTTTTGGCGACGTAAGGAGTTTCTTCCGCCCTCCTTACATCTAGGTCCTGTCAACCTTCCGTTTTCGGACGTCGCTAAATTCTTGGGTCTTATGTTTGACAGAAAACTGTGCTGGTCCTCCCACGTTTCCTATCTTTCGGCTCGCTGTCTGCGATTCCTTAACACCCTCCGTGTCCTGAATGGTACCTCCTGGGGAGCGGACCGAGTGGTCCTTCTCCGCCTCTATCGCGCCTTAGTGCGCTCAAAATTGGATTATGGAAGCCTAGTCTACTCCTCTGCTCGGCCGTCTATTCTTCGGCGTCTCGACTCTATCCACCACCGTGGATTACGTTTAGTGTCTGGAGCTTTTTACACTAGCCCTGTGGAAAGCCTTTATGCTGAGACTGCTGAACCTCCGCTGTCCAATCGGCGAGCAGTCCTCCTGAGTCGTTATGCTAGCCATCTGTCTTCCATGCCTGCAAATCCAGCCCATGACCTTTTTTTCGACGCCTCCTTTGATGTAGGGTATGCAGGCCGCTCTTCCTCCCTACTACCCCCGGGAGTCCGCTTCCGTCAATTGCTCGATTCTCTTTCCTGCCGCTTTCCGAAAACCTTTTTGACAACTTGGGGTACAGCACCGCCTTGGCTCCGTCCCCGGATCTGCCTGCTCCGTGACCTTTGTCAATTTCCCAAGGATGGTACCCCTACACTTGTTTACCGTCGGGCATTTGCTGCTCTATGTGCACAAATGACGGACGCCACGTTTATTTACACCGACGGCTCGAAAACAACATTAGGTGTAGGGAGTGCCTATATTGTTGGCGACACCCCAAATCGCTTTAGACTTCCCGACCAGTGTTCGGTTTATACTGCGGAGCTTTACGCTGTTCTCCAGGCTGTCCACTACATCCGCCGCCATCAGCGGATACAGTACGTTATCTGCTCAGATTCTCTCAGCTCTCTCCTCAGTCTCCAAGCTCTTTACCCTGTGCACCCTCTGGTCCACCGGATTCAGGACTGTCTGCGCTTGCTCCACCTGGGGGGCGTCTCGGTGGCGTTCCTCTGGCTCCCGGGACACGCTGGTATCTGTGGGAATGAGGCGGCCGATATGGCGGCCAAGGCTGCAGTCTCTCTTCCTCGGCCAGCTATTCAGTCGCTTCCCTTCACCGATCTACGGAGCGGTTTATGTCGCCAAGTTGCTCATTTATGGCATGCGCATTGGTCAACACTTCCCCGTAATAAATTGCGGGAAGTGAAAGCCCTTCCTTGCGCTTGGACTTCTTCCTCCCGAACGCGTCGTCGGGAGGAGGTAATTTTAGCTCGACTCCGGATAGGGCACTGTCTTTTTAGCCATAGACATCTTTTAAGCGGTGATCCTCCTCCACTCTGTCCCCACTGCTCTCAGCCGTGGACGGTCAGACACCTTTTAATTGAATGCCCCTATTTTAATCCGTTACGCTCCCGTCTACAGCTATCGCCTGATCTATCGTCGATTTTAGCAGATGACACGCGCTCAGCCGACCGCGTTCTCCAGTTTATTAGTGACAGTGAAATGACGTCAGTCATTTGAAGTTTTTTTTTTTTTGGGGACAACCACCCCCTGTCTGTACTGGATTTTTAAGCATTCTTTCTACTTTGTTTCTCCAATTTTGAGTTTGTTTCCATTGCTGCTGGTTTTCAATTTCGGTTTTTTACTGTCTTAAGTCACGGGCTGGGCGCTAATGACCATAGCAGTTTTGCGCCCTAAAACCACAACAAAAAAAAAAAAAACACTCAGGCTTCGGTTTTCTTTTGGGCGACTGCAGCCGACGCAGTGGGCAAGCATGCCACCAGTGTAGCCCGCAGCAGAAGGTAATGAACCAGCATTCTGCGCAGATCCACACCCGGTGCACTGCTTCACCGTCGAGTCAGCGACTTCAGAATATGTTGCGCCTTAAAGATTATTGAAAGAGAAGATGAAGTATATGGAGATAGAGAAGATGGTGTGATACAGCGAAAATAAATTGACAGATCACTGAAAGGCCTAAGTTGAAACAAGACACATGGAGTAGACGACATTCGCACAGAATTATTGGGACTCTTCAGAGAAAATGAGAACGCTATTTCATCAGGTATGCAAGACATAAGAGGCACGAGAAATACTGCCATACTTCAAGAGGAATGTGATAGTCCTAGTTCCAAAAAAAGGCAGTTGCTGAAGGTGCGATTGCTGTCGAACCATCAGTTTAATAAGTCATGGGTACTGAATTCTGACACGAATTACCTACGGAAGGATGGAAAAATGGTCGAATGTAACCTCTGGAAAGATATCTACATCTATACTCCGCAAGCCACCTTCTGGTATGTGGCGTAGGGTATTCTGTGAAACACTGTCATATCCCCCTTTTGCTATTCCAGTAGTGACTGTTCACGGGAAGAAAGACTGCTGGTAAGCCTTCGTGTGAACTCAGCTCTCTCTAATTTTACGTTCATGATGATGTTCCTGCAAGATGAACGTAGGACGAAGCAATATCTTGGTTGGCTCTTCTTAGAATATACACTTTTGAAACTTTTAGAGGTAAACCTTACCGTGATCCGGAACGCCTCTTGTAGCTTCTGCCACTGGAGTTGGCTGCGCGTCTCCGTGACGCTTTCACTCTTTTTAAATGAACCTGTAACGAAACGTGCTTCTCTTCTTTGGAACGTCTCTATTTCGTACGGATCTCAGAATGGCAAGCAGTATTAATGTATAGGTCCAACGAGGGTTTTGTAAGCTACCTCATTCATGGGGCGAACTATATTTCCAGCTAACTCTTCCTTTGAACCTGTCTGACATCTGCGTTACCCGCGATTAATTTTATGTGGTCGTATCACTTCAGATCATTACGTACACATACTCCTAGATAGTTATTGATGTGACTGCTTCCATGGATGTACTGCAATCGTGCAGTCATACAATAATGGGTCTTCTTGCTTATTTACACGCAGTACATTTGTTCATGTTGAGTGTCAGTTGGTAGTTTCTGCACCAAGCGTCTATTCTCTGCGCGTCTTATTGCGTTTCGCTACAATTTCCTAACGTTGCAACTTCTGTTACATCATCATCTGCAGAAAACTTCACAAAATTTCCGACGTTATCCACAAGGTCGTTTATACGTACATTGAAAAGTAATGGTCCAGCTACGTTCCCTTGCGGTACGCTCAAGTTACTTTTAAGTTTCAAGATTAATCTCCGTTGAGAATGACATGCTGTATGTCTCTTCAGTCCAGTGAGAGTAGAGTTATTCTGATGCTCTGCATGCTCACAGTTAGGCCACGGTGTCGAACTGTATCGAACCCCTTCCGGAACCCTGTGGACACGCCATCAAACTGGGCTCCGGTATATACTGGATTCTGTATCTCGCGAGACGAATAGAGGGAGCTGGATTTCACACGATCGTCATTTCTCGAAACCCATGTTGATTCGTACAGAGAATATTTTCGGTCTCCAGATATATTATCCCCCTGCGGGTTCGGGGGTTAGAATAGGCCCGCGGTATTCCTGCCTGTCGTACGAGGCGACTAAAAGGAGTCTCACATGTTTCGGCCTTATGTGATGGTCCCCTCTCGGGTTTGACCTCCATCTTTCTAAATTATTCCGAAGAGCGAGCCAATTGGGGAAGGGCGCCTTACGTGGTGCACTGTATCCGTCGTGCATTGAGACCTTTAGCCGGCTTTTTCGTCGTTGCAATGGTGTTCCGCTCGTTTTCCATCTCTTGGGCGAGGATACGTCCCTGGATGCGATTCCCACGCTGCCCTCTGCAGTGTTTCTTTTAACTGCGACGACGACCTTGGACAGTTTTGCACCTAAGATCCAGCACGGTAGCCAGTCCGTTGTGGTGGGGCCGCCATGTACCCTCTTGGTTGTAGCCCCCTGACAACACAGGGATCGCTCTACTGATGCCTGCGCCGTTAACTCCCCACGTATGCCAAGGAGTAGATGCCCGTCTCCCTGGGGCATCAGGACTCCCGGCAATGGACATCCTGCCAGGTGGCTATTGCTGCGGCTGGGTGGCGCCCGTGGGGAGGGCCCTTGGTCGGAGTAGGTGGCATCAGGGCGGATGACCCGCAATGAAGCGTGGTACATCATCTCTCGCTGGCGGCCAGCCGCCAGCAGTCTCTAAGCGTTCTCGGGCTCAATTTAATGCTGAAAAGTACAATCCGAAAACGTTCCCCTCTCTGGCCACGCCGTGGGAGGAGCGTAAGTCTCAGGATGGAGGTAATAGTTATTCGCCCCGATTCTTGGTTTGTACGAGAGCTGATGGGGAGTCTTTTCTCTCCACAAAGCCTCAGTTCTTCGTCGAGCATTTAGAGGACAAGTTTGGGGAGGTGGAGGGCTTGTCTAAAATGCGCTCTGGCTCAGTACTGATACAAACGGCATCCTCCGCCCAGTCACGCAGGTTACTTGCTTGTGACAAGTTGGGGGATGTTAACGTTACTATTACTCCACATAAGAGTTTAAATATGGTCCAGGGTGTTATTTTCCATAGGGACCTCCTTTTGCAGTCTGATGACGAGCTGCGCGCCAACTTAGAACGTAGAGGTGTTCATTTCGTCCGGCGCGTTCATCGGGGTCCGAGGGACAATCAGGTTGCTACCGGTGCCTTCATCTTGGCCTTCGAGGGTGATACGTTACCGGAAAAGGTCAAGGTGATGGTCTACCGATGTGACGTCAAGCCCTATATCCCTCCCCCGATGCGGTGCTTCAAGTGCTGGAAGTTCGGCCATATGTCTTCCCGCTGCACTTCCAGCCTCACATGTCGAGATTGCGGACGCCCATCTCATCCCGATACTCCATGTGCCCCGCCTCCCATCTGTGTCAACTGCGGGGAGCACCATTCACCTTGCTCGCCTGACTGCAAAGTCTTTCAGAAAGAGCGCAAAATTATGGAATATAAGACCCTGGACCGGCTGAGCTATACTGAGGCCACAAGGAAATATGACAGACTCCATCCTGTGAGAATGACATCTTCTTATGCAGCTGCTACGACAACTGTGCTAGCCCCATCAGTTTCGAGACTTCCAGCCAGCTCGATAAGCAGTACGACTCCTCCTGCCCCCTTGCCTGTGGGGGGCTCTACCCAACCGGTTGCTCCTGCACCACCTACCTCAGGAGCAACCTCCTCCCACCCGTCGGGGACGTCCGTCCCCGCTTCTCAGCCGGAGAAGCGTCTAACTTCTTCGGCTACTCTCGCCCGTAAGAGTTCCCTTGGGACCCTCCCTTCCCAGGGTTCCACCAGCGGGAAGGATGACGGCCGCCAGTGGCATAAGTCCTCACCAGCGGCCGGGCGTAGGGCTTCACGATCCTCCTCTGTCCCGGAGACTGAATCGGTGAAGCCTTCCCAGCCGGTGCAACCCAAGGTTCAGCGAGAGAAGTCCAAGAGAAAGACCTCTAAGGCCAAAGAACTTGCGGTGGCGCCAACCCCACCGCACCTTTCGCGCTCTGCGTCTGAGGATGCAGTCGAGATTCTAGCGTCCGCTGAGGACCTTGATCTCGCTGGTCCCTCAGACGCCATGGATGCCTCTCGTACGGGTACTGAATCGGTGGCAGTGAGTGAACAAGCGGCGTAAATTGCCTTCCCAGTCCTTTCACGCCTTTCTCAGCCATGGACAATATCATCCTCCAGTGGAACTGCGGCGGTTTTTTCCACCATCTAGCTGAGCTCCAACAACTTATCAGCCGTCACCCTTTCTTCTGCATAGCTCTTCAGGAAACTTGGTTTCCAGCACTGCGAACCCCCGCCCTCCGTGGCTATCGGGGTTATTATAAGAACAGGGCAGCGTATGAAAGGGTGTCGGGTGGCGTCTGCCTCTATGTCCTTCACACTCTGCACAGCGAGTCTGTCCCTCTCCACACACCTTTAGAGGCTGTCGCTGTTCGGGTGTGGACGCCACAGGCTGTTACCGTCTGCAGTCTTTACCTTCCACCGGATGGTGATGTCTCGCAGCATGTCCTGGCTGCGCTGATAGCCCAATTGCCGCCACCTTTCTTGCTATTGGGCGACTTCAACGCCCATAACCCTCTGTGGGGTGGGTCAGTGGCAACAGGTCGAGGCGCCATCGTTGAGCATTTATTGTCGCAGCTCGATCTCTCGATTTTAAATGATGGTGCCTTCACACACTTCAGTGTGGCGCATGGCACATACTCCGCCATTGACCTTTCAATATGTAGCCCTAGCCTCTTACCGTCTCTCCAATGGAGTGTGCATGACGACCTGTGTGGTAGTGACCACTTTCCGATCTTTCTGTCACTACCACAGCGTCACTCTTCTGGGCGCCCTAGCAGATGGGCTATGAATAAGGCTGACTGGGACTTGTTCTCCTCCACTGCCGCTATTGAGCCTCTCTCTAGTGATGACATTGATGCGGTGGTTCAATCGGTCACCACCGGCATCGTTACTGCCGCCGAATCTGCCATTCCCCGTTCTTCTGGGTCCCCTCGGCGGAAGGCTGTGCCTTGGTGGTCGCCTGAAATCGCTGAAGCGATTAAAGATCGCCGGCGGGCGCTCCAGCGTCACAAGCGACATCCCTCCTTAGACCACCTTATCGCCTTCAAACGGCTGCGTGCGCGGGCCCGCCTCCTTATCCGCCAAGGCAAGAAGGAGTGCTGGGAGCGGTATGTGTCCACCATTGGCCTCCATGTCACTCCTTCGCAGGTCTGGGCCAAGATTCGACGCGTCTACGGCTATCGGACCCCTGCCAGCGTCCCTGCGCTCTCACTGAATGGAGCAGTTTGTACTGACTCCGACGTCATTGCAAACCGCCTAGCAGAGCATTTTGCTATGAGTTCCGCTTCTGCGAATTACCCCCAGGCCTTCCGCTCCATTAAAGAGCGGATGGAACGTCGGAGCCTTTCTTTTCGCACCGACGCTTCTGAACCCTACAACGCTCCATTCAGTGAGTGGGAATTTCAGAGTGCCCTTGCTGCTTGCCCTGATACCGCTCCCGGGCCAGATCGCATCCACTGTCAGATGCTGAAACACCTTTCAGTGGACTGCAAGCGACGCCTCCTCGACCTTTACAACCGTCTCTGGGTCGAGGGCGAGTTTCCGTCGCAATGGCGGGAAAGTATTGTCATCCCCATTTTGAAACCTGGAAAGAACCCTCTGGAGGTGGACAGCTACCGTCCCATTAGTCTCACCAACGTTCTTTGCAAGTTGCTTGAACGGATGGTGAGCCGGCACTTAAATTGGGTGCTGGAGTCTCGGGGCCTTCTGGCTCCGTCTCAGGGTGGGTTCCGGAAAGGCCGCTCCGCCGCCGACAATCTGGTGAGCCTGGAGTCGGCCATCCGTACTGCCTTTGCCCGCCGTCAGCACCTGGTCGCTGTCTTTTTCGACATGCGGAAGGCGTACGATACGACATGGCGTCATCACATCCTTTCTACGCTTCATGGATGGGGTCTTCGGGGCCCTCTGCCGATCTTTATCCGCAATTTCCTGTCGTATCGTACCTTCCGCGTGCAAGTCGCAGCCTCCTATAGTTCCACCCACGTCCAGGAGAACGGTGTGCCACAGGGTTCTGTTTTAAGTGTCTGCCTGTTTTTAATAGCCATTAACGGGCTCGCTGCGGCCGTGGGAAATTCTGTCTCTGCTTCCCTGTATGCTGACGACTTCTGCCTTTATTACAGCTCTACTGGCATTGCAGCTGTTGAACGTCAGCTACAGGGCGCTATCCGTAAGGCGCAGTCTTGGGCTGTAGAGCATGGGTTTCAGTTTTCGGCAGCCAAGACCCGCGTTATGCATTTCTGCCGGCGCCGAACAGTCCATCCTGGGCCGCGGCTTTATCTTGGCGACGAACTCCTTGCTGTGGTGGAAACCCACAGGTTTTTGGGGGTGGTTTTCGATGCCCGGTTGCCTTGGCTGCCTCATATCCGGCAGCTTAAACAGACGTGTTGGCGGCATCTAAACGCTCTGAGATGCTTGAGCCACACCCACTGGGGCGCCGACCGCTCTACCCTGTTGCGGCTCTACCAGGCGTTAATCCAGTCTCGCCTGGATTATGGGTGCCTAGCTTATGGCTCAGCATCCCCATCTGCGTTGCGGGTGCTGGACCCAATTCTCCACAGCGGGATACGCCTTGCCACTGGTGCTTTCCGCACCAGCCCTGTGGACAGTGTACTAGTGGAGGCAGGTGTACCTCCACTGCGGTTCCGGCGCCAACGTTTGCTGGCCGCTTATGCGGCCCATGTTCTAAGCTTGCCCGGGCATCCAAATTATCGTGTCCTGTTCCCGCAGTCAGTCGTCCATCTGCCAGACCGTCGGCCCCGGTCGGGTTGTCCGATCGCCGTACGCGTCAAGGAGCT
Organism: Schistocerca cancellata; assembly: GCF_023864275.1. Lineage (NCBI taxonomy): Eukaryota > Metazoa > Arthropoda > Insecta > Orthoptera > Acrididae > Schistocerca > Schistocerca cancellata. The sequence goes on from NC_064628.1 coordinate 677,472,695, forward strand.
TCTCTGTGGGCTTGGGTTTTTCCCTGTTCCACCTCCTTTCCGGGCGCCTCTGCGTACACCCCCGTGGTGTGTTCCTCGCCCTTGCCTTCGGCTCGACTTGACACAGGGCTCGAAGGACTCGGTCCCTCCAGAGGCCTTCCGCTGCCGCTTTTATTCCATCCTGGCCACGTATCAGGGCTCTGGAATTGTTTACACCGACGGTTCGATGGTTGCTGGTCGTGTCGGGTATGCGCTAACTCTAGGGGACCATTCCGAACAACGGTCCTTGGCGGCTGGCTGCAGCGTTTACACTGCTGAGCTAGTCGCCATCTTTAGAGCCCTAGAGTATATCCGCTCCTGCTCAGGTGAGTCCTTCGTTATCTGTAGCGATTCCCTGAGCGGTTTACGAGCTCTCGACCAGTGTTTTCCTCGTTCTCGTCTGGTGATGGCTATCCATGAGTCCCTGCATACTCTTGCGCGTTGCGGCCGCTCTGTGGTCTTTGTGTGGACCCCCGGTCATGTCGGTATCCCGGGCAATGAACACGTTGACCGCCTGGCGAAAGAGGCCACGAGTAAACCATCTCTGGATGTTGGCCTCCCAGAGGCTGATTTGCGGGCGGTCCTCCGCCGAAAAGTTTTTGCGCTTTGGGACGCTGAATGGCGCGATCGGATTACACCCAATAAACTCCGTGCCATTAAGGAGACGACGACTGTGTGGCGGTCCTCCATGCGAGCCAACCGCAGGGACTCAGTCGTCCTTTGTCGGCTCCGCATTGGCCACTCCCGGCTAACACACAGTTATTTACTGCGCCGGGAGGACCCTCCTGTATGTCGCTGCGGGGCGGCTTTGACGGTGGCCCACATTCTGTTGGCCTGCCCCCTTTTAGCTGTGGTCAGGCAGACATTTGCGCTGCCTGATACGCTCCCTGCCGTTTTATCCGATGACCCTGTTATGGCTGCCTTAGTTTTACGTTTTATTAGGGCAGGGAGTTTTTATTCTTTCATCTGAGTGTTTCTGTTTTATTTTTTGTTTTGATTCTGGCCTTTGGCCTATGATTTTAAACTGATCTTTTAATGTGTTTCTAAGTGGTTGGCTTTTCCTTTTTTATTTCTATGGTCGGCCAACCACTGTCACACTCTGTGTGGTTTTAGTTCGTTTTGTCTTGTCCTTGTCTCCGTTTCTCTTGTTCTGTATCGTCTGTGATCTATTCTGTTCCTCGTTTTTATTCTCTGTGGATGTTCTTTGTCTTTGGAAAAAGGGACCGATGACCGTAGCAGTCTGGTCCCTTTCATCCCCCAAACCAACCAACCAACCAGATATATTAGATTACGTGAGCATAAAATAAGTTCCAAAATTCAACAACATACCGACATCAGAGATATAGGCCTGTAGTTTGTGCCTCTGTTCGACGACCGTTTTGAAAACGGGAATAACCTGCGATTTTTCCAATCATTAGGAACATCGTATTGACGTTCGTGCGACAATCTAGAGGATCTTCAGCAATGAACAGTTTAGAAAAAAGACGTTTAGTATTTCGGCCGTGTTTGTCACCCTCCATTATGATGCCGTTATGGTCAAAGTGTATCTGGACAGAGGGCTTCGATCAATTTACTGGTGTAACATAAACCCAAAGCTTAGGATTTTCTGCCAGTTGGAGCTCCGGGGAAATTTAGGAACACGCCAGACAGTACTGGCCATAAGAATCATCGTAGAAAATAGAATAGAGAAATTCTTAATGTAGTTTCGATAAAATAAAGGTAGCGAAAGGTTATCTAAGACTTGTGCAGAAAGCAGACCGCGGTTCTGTACTAGTGAACCAAAACACTGACCACTGCCAACAACGAAACTGAATGCCGCCAGGTGGTGTTGAATGATGAATAATTTATGCGAGGATATGGGCCGAAACGCGGGACATCCACTTGATGTTGAAAGACGGTGAGACAACGAGATGGCGACAAGGTTTCGGACGACCACGTCTCGTCAAAGAACGTAGAGGTCGGAGGTTTTCCCGCTCTGTAAATTAGGTTAGGCGGCGTCCTGTGAAAGATCTGCCTAAAGAGTACAATGCTGGTGCAGGCACGAGTGTTACGGAGCACACCGTTCAACACACTTAGTTGAAAATGGGGCTTCGCAGGAGACTCTTCGTACGTGTTCCGACGCTAACCGCACTACATCACCAATTAGGATAGCAGTGGGTATGAGATCATAGAGACTGGACCGTGGTTAAATGGAAATGCGTCGCCCGGTTGGATGAATCAAAGTTTGTTGTAACGCCAGGTCGATGGTAGTGTCCGGATACAATGGCTGCTCGAAACGTGCACCGCGCCGTGGACGCACCCTGGTGGAGGCAGTGATACGGTGCGGAGGACATTCAACTGGGCTCCCACTGGACTTTTGGTGGTACACCTTCCAGTAGGATAACCGCCCGTTGCAGAAGGCCAGAATCATACTGCAGTGGTCTGAGAAGCGTCGTAGAGAACTGGCAGTCTTTCCCATCATTTTCGCATAGGACACAAATATTTTGCATGAGAACCGAAACTGTTCGTACTCAGTTCTCATGGACTCTCCGACTAATTGTGCGGGAATGATAACTTCATTTGGGTAAGTGGCACCAGGAAAAGGTCACGGTTTGACTGCTGATGCTGTATCATTGGATTTTAGTAATTTGTATGACTGAAATGTGATTTTCTGAATACTCTTGTATTTTTAAGCTAACCAGAATTTTTTGGAAGAAAAACAATTGTTGGCATTTGCCAGGGAGCACGCGGTATACACGCTGGACGAGTCCGTGAGAGCGCTCCCGTTGCCTCTGAATGTGCCAGAGGCTCTCGGCGGAAATGCGGACGCGCTGAAGTGCGTCTGTCGGAGGACGAGAAATGTAATCCGCCACGGCGCGCTATCGATTGTCGGCCGCGCCGCCTTATGCTAATCTTGACGGCTGCTGTTGATGCACAAGGGAAGCGCATTACTGCGTGCCGTCCGACACTTTGTCCGCACGACGCCCACTCGCCGCTCCGACCGACCCTCGGACCGCCCGGCTCTGTTGCTCCACCACAGCCCACACCCCAAGGCTCCCACTGGCCACCCGCGCTCCACCGCCTGGTGTCGGCTCTGCGTCTACGTCGCGCAGTGTGCCGCGACAGTAGAAACAGACTACCTGCATCATTCCCCCTTCCTACTTCACTCGCGACAGATTCACGTGGAGAATGGCTGTGTGTCCCTGCTGATGAAACAAAATTTCTCCAATTTTAGCGTCGTTGTCATTACGCGAGATGTATGTAAAAGGAAATACCGTATTTTGCGGACCACTTTACGGAATACAAGCCGCACCTTCATTTTTAAGCAAATTTAAGAGAGACTTTACCATTTTTATTATTAGATTGCAAATCCAGAATAAAAGATTCGTAGTTTGGTTTTATAAACTGTTTTAAAATCTCTGAAAATCGTCACCTGAACTTTCTTCCTCTTCCCCTTCTTCTTTTCTTCCTCTTCCCCTTCTTCTTTTCTTCCTCTTCCCCTTCTTCTTTTCTTCCTCTTCCCCTTCTTCTTTTCTTCCTCTTCCCCTTCTTCTTTTCTTACTCTTCCCCTTCTTCTTTTCTTACTCTTCCCCTTCTTCTTTTCTTACTCTTCCCCTTCTTCTTTTCTTACTCTTCCCCTTCTTCTTTTCTTCCTCTTCCCCTTCTTCTTTTCTTCCTCTTTCCCTTCTTCTTTCCTTCCTCTTTCCCTTCCTATATAAGATGGTCTTCACTGCCATTTATATCGTTACTTATGCCGCACTTTTTGAAAGATTCAACAATAATGTCTTCTCTCACTCTAGAACACAACTTTTTTATCCACTGAACTCTTGCTTGAGTGTAGGTTGTTTTGTAGCTACCTTCAGTCTGAATTCACGTTGGGTTTCATTCATTTGTCCCATTCCTCTCTCATGTAAACTTTAAATGGTTTGCTTATCGATACATAAAGAGTTCGCAATTGTGAGGAAAGTTCTCCCGGAGTAATAGCAAGCTGTGTGTTTCCCTGTCTCTGTTTCTTTTTCACAGAATTTTTCAAATGTCGACTAAACTGATCTAGCACAAGAAGAGAACTCTTCTTCAGTAAATCACCTTTCGTTCTCTCCCACTCTCTGTTAATCCATAATTTTATACCAGCAAACCCTTGTCAAGTACGTGAACAACACCTGGCGGTATTTCATAAGGTTTTGGCATTGTTCCTTGATTGAAAATGACTATTGGGTTTAGTACCGTCAGCATAACCTGAAAGGATAACAATGTAGTGCATTGTTTCATGTCCATTTGTTTTTATATTTACAATTTTAGCACTTGTCATGGCAACAGTTGTTCCTCGGCACATCAGATGTAAGAGTAGTTTTGTCCATATTCGCTATTTGTCTTATTTCCGCACTGGTTGAATACTCTTGTGGCATTTTTGTGGTATTTTCTGAGATACACTCCTGGAAATGGAAAAAAGAACACATTGACACCGGTGTGTGAGACCCACCATACTTGCTCCGGACACTGCGAGAGGGCTGTACAAGCAATGATCACACGCACGGCACAGCGGACACACCAGGAACCGCGATGTTGGCCGTCGAATGGCGCTAGCTGCGCAGCATTTGTGCACCACCGCCGTCAGTGTCAGCCAGTTTGCCGTGGCATACGGAGCTCCATCGCAGTCTTTAACACTGGTAGCATGCCGCGACAGCGTGGACGTGAACCGTATGTGCAGCTGACGGACTTTGAGCGAGGGCGTATAGTGGGCATGCGGGAGGCCGGGTGGACGTACCGCCGAATTGCTCAACACGTGGGGCGTGAGGTCTCCACAGTACATCGATGTTGTCGCCAGTGGTCGGCGGAAGGTGCACGTGCCCGTCGACCTGGGACCGGACCGCAGCGACGCACGGATGCACGCCAAGACCGTAGGATCCTACGCAGTGCCGTAGGGGACCGCACCGCCACTTCCCAGCAAATTAGGGACACTGTTGCTCCTGGGGTATCGGCGAGGACCATTCGCAACCGTCTCCATGAAGCTGGGCTACGGTCCCGCACACCGTTAGGCCGTCTTCCGCTCACGCCCCAACATCGTGCAGCCCGCCTCCAGTGGTGTCGCGACAGGCGTGAATGGAGGGACGAATGGAGACTTGTCGTCTTCAGCGATGAGAGTCGCTTCTGCCTTGGTGCCAATGATGATCGTATGCGTGTTTGGCGCCGTGCAGGTGAGCGCCACAATCAGGACTGCATACGACCGAGGCACACAGGGCCAACACCCGGCATCATGGTGTGGGGAGCGATCTCCTACACTGGCCGTACACCACTGGTGATCGTCGAGGGGACACTGAATAGTGCACGGTACATCCAAACCGTCATCGAACCCATCGTTCTACCATTCCTAGACCGGCAAGGGAACTTGCTGTTCCAACAGGACAATGCACGTCCGCATGTATCCCGTGCCACCCAACGTGCTCTAGAAGGTGTAAGTCAACTACCCTGGCCAGCAAGAACTCCGGATCTGTCCCCCATTGAGCATGTTTGGGACTGGATGAAGCGTCGTCTCACGCGGTCTGCACGTCCAGCACGAACCCTGGTCCAACTGAGGCGCCAGGTGGAAATGGCATGGCAAGCCGTTCCACAGGACTACATCCAGCATCTCTACGATCGTCTCCATGGGCGAATAGCAGCCTGCATTGCTGCGAAAGGTGGATATACACTGTACTAGTGCCGACATTGTGCATGCTCTGTTGCCTGTGTCTATGTGCCTGTGGTTCTGTCAGTGTGATCATGTGATGTATCTGACCCCAGGAATGTGTCAATAAAGTTTCCCCTTCCTGGGACAATGAATTCACGGTGTTCTTATTTCAATTTCCAGGAGTGTATTTTGGTTTTGGTTCACACGCTATGTCCATGACGCTTCATAAACTTGTAGCACCAGCCCACTCCAACCTTACATGCTGTTTAGTTCCATTGTATCGCTAGCTTACTAGCGTGTATTTGAACCATTTTTGTCTTAATTGTAATGCCATTTTGATGGTATTCCTGAATTCATTTCATATGCCATCTTCTAGTTTTGGCCATTCTAAATCTAGTCCTCTAATTGCACATTTAGTCTTTCTCATTTTTTCAGTTCTTCTTTACTAGCCCGCCACTGCCAATGGTTTTTTTCTGTTGGAGGAGGAACTGCCGACTAACTGCTCTGTTTCTATTTTCTTCTACATATGCCATTACTCTCAATTTATAGCCCGCATCATATGAATAGCTTTTATTTTTTCCATTACGAAACTAGCTACTAACAAAAACACTATACTGTTACCGATAACGTAAATCTCTTAAGTTCACTGGTACCGTAGACTGCAATGACGCATCATAGGCTGAACGCTATAGTTGTTAATAATAGCAGCAGCAGCGTAGTTGACGATGAAAATTTTCATTAACCTCTAACAAATGTTCAATTCGCTGTTCATCGGATGCACTACGTACACACACACACACACACACACACACACACACACACACACACACACAGAGAGAGAGAGAGAGAGAGAGAGAGAGAGAGAGAGAGAGAGAATGAATGTTAATGACATGCCCAATAAATTTTTTTCTGTCTTCCATTTCTTTTTATCATCTCTCTTCCCTTTAAAACTTCCAGTTTGTTTTTTCTTCCCGTCCAACCTGTTCGTCATTTTTCCCCATATTCATATTTCAGCAGCTTTAAGTGGATTCCTTTCCGATTTACCCACTGCCCAACTTTTGTTTCCGTTGAGCATCTATTTTCCTCTGTGATCTTACTACAGACATGATAAAATTTTTACTTGGTCAGTTCTGACTCGTGATTTTTTATGTTGGTTTTCAAGAACATAATAGAGATGTGTAACCAGTTACGCCGCTATGAGTATTATCTTTATTTGAGCTATAGGCCTATTTCAGCTCTACAGCTATCATCAGGTTGTCTGTAATAGAGCACCTTATAAATTTTGGTAAATTTTTGAGTTACTTATGAATAAGACGATTTCACATACGTTTTCAAATCCTGATTTCCATGTCGTATCGTTGTTTCTGTTGCTGTCTTTTTGTTACTGATTATATTTTACTTTGATGTAGCAATGATAAGCAGTTTTGTGGTATGCTCTGACTTTCGTTTAGTAGTGGGCAGAAATATATCTGTCTGTAGTTATTTAATGACAACAGTTGGGGCAGATGATTAACCAGTGATACTGCGTGGAAGTCAGGACCTATAGCAAACATAAAATCGTATTATTCATAAGTAACTCACATTTACTACAAGAAATGTACCAAAATTCATAAAATGTTCTATTATAGATAACCTAATGATGGCTGTAAAGCAGAAATAGGCCTATAGTTCAAATAGAAAAAGATAATACTCACAGCAGCGTAATTGGTTACAGAACTTTATTATGTTCTTTTATGACATTTATTACGCAGCAGGCCCAGAATTACAAATTTTACACTGGTTTCAATAGTCTACTACTACTACTACTGTAGTTTTCTGTTAGTTCACTTTTAATTTCCGTTGTTTATCTGAGAGTACTAGTAGCATTCTATTAATTTATTTTTCGTGATCGGAATATCTTCCTGAACAAAAACATTCAATAAATACGGAGATAGGCGACATCCTTGGATAGCTTTTCGAACCGTGGTCTCTTCCTCTACCTTAACCCTACTTTTTAACACGTTTTTGTTCGGTGGGTTTCTTGTCTGTCTGTTTTGCGATTGATTTTTAACTAACTTCCCGATGAACTAGAGACTTGAAATTTTAAATATAGCTCAGAACTGCAGAACTGCATAACTGTGTGTGTGTGTGTGTGTGTGTGTGTGTGTGTGTGTGTGTGTGTGAGGGGGGGGGGGGGAGGCGCGGAGGGGTAATAACCACCTACCTGCAGTAGCGGGTAGGGGTGAAAACGGTGCAACAAAGAATCTTAACGCAAAACCCGCTTGATCCAATTGGGGTTCCTTCGTGATAGCGGTGCTTAGCAGGTTGCGTCACAGCACCGACAAGCGCAACGTGTGTAGATTACTTGCTGCAGAGTGAGTCTGCGACAACCCGTTCGATTTACAGGTTCGCCTCTGTTACGCCTGAATTACCAAGCTAGGCAAATGCTTAACTAGAAGAAAAAAAATTCGCCTGGAGCAATTCCAACCAAATTTTATTACGTTCTTATTAACTCGCTCTCATCTATCCGCTAGGTACAGATTTGGCAGTTGATTGTAGACTAGGTTCCCAATGAGCTAGAGACTTCAAACATACCTCAACCGGAATGACAATGCAATATTAACTCGCTTTCTTGTCTGGTTGTTGGCGGAGGTTACTACGTGTGCAACTTCCATTTCCCCACTTTCCCTGTTCAACTTGCGATTGTTCGGTGGTAAGTCTCCGTGTGAGCTCGAATCTCTTTCTAATTTATAAATCCGCGGTCTTTTTATGAGGTATATGTGGATGACCCAGATGACGAGAAACCGAAATAATCCTGAAATACCGAAATAATCCTGAAATACACTTCACGTCTCTGTTGTAATCTCATCAAGATGTTTGAAATCGACTGGTAAATTTCACACTCACAAGACTAAAAACAGAAAATAGCTGCTTAAATAAAACAAAATCTTTCATGTAGCACGTATTTATACTTGATTAAAAAGTATAAAATAATTTCAACTAGTCCCATACAGATTCCTAACCCCATAGACAGGTCTGAATATTTGTGATTGAGAATTTTCAGTTGCCTTGAAAACACTTAAGATTTATAACGAAAAACTTGGGAAAATGCAATGCATACACGATTCACGAATAATTCACCTCCTAACTATTATCTGTTGTATGTGCCCCACATTTTTCGCTATAAATCTTAAAAGCTTTTTCATAGCTGTTAAAAATTCAGAATAAAATTTTCAGAAATCTCTGCATGGTACTAGGAGAAATTATTTTACCCATTTTAGTCTGATATAAAAACGTGCTGTATTAAAAATTTATTTAAATAATTACTCAGAGCAGGCGACATCGGAGTGAGAGGTGGAACAGAGCAGTAGAACAATACGCCCCTTTTACTGTAGGAGGTTGTAATTCACGGGCACGTGGTGAATGGGATAATTCCTTCGTGTTGCGTCTGTTTTATGTCTTAGTGTATTTACATAGGTATTTTGTGTGTTATTTCGGGAAAATGGACAACAGAACCCGTCCGATTTCAGTTAACAATTTCAGCCTGCTCATCGTATTTATAATGTGGACGAAGTCGTTGACAGTTCAGACCAAGAACAGCAAACCATTTCCACGTTCCAGTGCATGTGTAAGTTGAAATTCACCAAAAGTTTCTCCTTATTTTATTGAGAGCATAAAGACATATGAAATAGGCTGAGTCTGTTTGACACACCCTGTATGTCTAGAGTTGAATTGCAACATGGGCTCTTGAAATCTGAGTGTGTCTCAGTGCTGTTTGTTTAGCATTTCTGTTCATTCTCATGCTGACTGAACAAGCTCGTGGCGAAACGTGCATCTCTTCTTTGAAACTTTTCCACCTTTTCCGTTAAAGGAATTAGGGAAGGATAGCACACCGCCGAACAGTACTCAACCATTCGTTGATCTGGTAGACAGATGTATCCCACATTTACTACTTTAAGAGTAGGTTCGGTTCAATTATTCACCTCTCTTAGATAATGTAGGCTCCAAATAGGAGTGAAGTTAAGTGTTGAACCTTGGGATCATCATTCGTAAGTGGGTAATTACAGATACACACATTTACATAACCAACATCGTGATTCCAGTCACATAATTGTTGTAGTCTAGTGTACGTTTAGTAATAGAGTAAATGTTATAATAATAAATTTCATGAGGTTGTAAAATGCAGATGCAACTCTTTCATAATTAAAATGACCAACAGAGAAAACTTCTATGGTTTAAGTTGAGAAGCGAAGATTAAAGGAGTTGACAAGTGTTAGTAGTCGTTTTGATGACATCTTTGGAATCAGTTGTGTACTCGAAAATCGGGTTACAACCCGAAACTGCGTTCGTACAAAAATAAAGTTCGCTTAAACAAGGGAATAACATTTCAAGAAGACATTTTTCCATTTCATTGTTTAATAAGTAAAAGAGCAAAGATTGAACGTGCTAATGTACAAGACGTAACTATTTGATCTTTTTGTACATGTTACGGAGTTGAACACGATACTAGACTTATGTACAGAATACATACTTGTATGGTTTATGCAGAGTCATTCATACAAAGGAAATTTTCGTAATGATACAAACTTTTACGAATTTTGGAGACGGGCATATCTATTAATTTCAGATAGGGACCTCTGATACCGGAACGAGAGGGTCGCAAGCTATAAATGAAATTGAGAAAATAGCAAAAGAGCCTTCGTAAGCTGACGATAATAAAAATGGGCTCATTTTGTAGTAATTGTATTTACCGTACAGCTTGCGTAATATGCCACATTTACGACACCTGTTTAGAGTGATATTCTTTAGTTTCCTTTTAGGCTTGAGATCGTCACGTGAAGTTGTCATACCCCTTCGAAGAACAATGGAGTTTATGAATATTGTCACAAGCAGAGAAAATTGTTGCCGGGAGATCCTCTTCAGTGTCGAGCTGGTGTCTCGTACGGAACACCATTCTGAACATCCAGAAAAATAACGTGGGCTCGAATTAGAATCAACTCGCTGGCCACGAAACGGAACCACCTCTTCCTATCAACCGTTAGGTAACTTCTGACGCGGAGGTTCACGAGCAAGATGTGTGAAGTCCACTAGAGCTAAATCATGGTGGAACCACAAACGTCCATGAAGATAATGTAGGCTATCTTCCATGAGCATGGATAGCATTTGTCTCACAAGGGAACCATACACCCTAAGTCACCATTTTGCAAATCTTTCGCATGGTTGCTATACGTCTTAGATGTAAAGAATGCTGCTCTACTACGATGCTCTTTTGAAGAGTTTTCAGAAATGTTCAGTGTTCAATGTGTGGTGGTGGTGGTGGTGGTGGTGGTGGTGGTGGTGGTGCATTGGTAACGAAGTATTATAACGAATCATAATGAATAGTACGTTTATTTATTGGTACGTTCATCCGCGTAGCGAATACTATGTTGTTCTGATTTCCGTGCAATACAAGCATGAATGTATCGATGAACAAATTTTAATTTCACCATTGTATTTTGTTATACCTCATCACGTATGTACCCCAACAATTATTATTGTTATTCCTTTCTGAAGAAACAAAGTTCCCATAGCGATATAAGTGTTTGGTGGAAGATAAAAAACATGGAGGAAAAAGGAAATGGTATGATTCGAACACTGTAAACTGGTACAGTCTTACTCACAAATACGCATGTGCGATAACAGTCATTGTAAAAGGAAAATTAATTATCAAGTGACACAAGACCGAGTGCGCACACAAGGTCCTCGGTAACATTTTCCTCACACAAAAATGTTAAAGAAGTAGCTTCTTTGGAGCCAGTGACTCTACGATAATTCCAATTACGTTAACGCCTGACCCATAATGAAGCGGAGACTTAACTAAAAGTGTTTTGACTTAAAGCCATCAACAATGACGGATTATCGGCGAGGTCGTTCCGGATGGACGCTACGTTGAAGGAAAGTAACGCATGAATCAAGTTGCATCGCGGCGTAGCGTGTATCAATGACCTATTGCGTCGTCTCTTTTCTTCGCGAATTCTCAACAGACGTAGTAACCTCATGAGTCAAGCAGCCTTGATGTAAACAAGCGTCTGTGCGAATGTTTGTCGGGAGATTTACATGTCGAATGAAAGGCAGAAAACGAAATTGTTATCGAGTGGAATCTCACTCCTGGTGGCTGGTTAAATGTAAGTACTGCGACAGTAAAATAAGGAACAGGAAGTCAGAAACAGAAGGAAAAAGGTATAGAATGCTAATGGTAAGCAGTGTAGGGTTTTCAAAAGTAAGCTTACGATGTCTGAAAAGCAAAGTTTACAGTCGGTCTGTATTTACCAATTTGGACTATTGGGCTTGAGACATGGGCTTTTAGTACGAAAATCAATCAAAAACAGTGTTGCTGAACGTGTAATGGGAGGGATACATGTTAGGATTTACTAAGAGAGACAGAGAAATGAATAAATATCAGGGAACATACTGAGTTGTAAAACGTAATTATTATCCTAGTCGAAATGAAATTCACGTGAGCGGTACAAGTAACCAGGTAACTGGGCGTTACGTGCCACAACAAAGTTCTTTGTGGAATTCTAAGAAATTTTGGTACTAGTGCATGGAAAATTCTAGAGGCGGGCTTTATCCAGTGGTGGATTTTATGATGATAACACCGCGTGTTCCAGGAGGCTTACTTAATTTCTAAGTCGACTGTATGGACGGCGCCTATTAAAAAAATTCTCATGAAAACATTGTTTCAGATGCTAGACTTCAAGCTGCTTTAAGGTGGTTGTTGCGGATATGCCACGCGGTTATTTTTGTATCTAAAACCAGCACTCTGGTACCGATTTTCTGACACAATTCAGGTCTTATATTTTCTCTATACTGGTTATGAAACGTATATTTACACTAGAAGTGTCACAATTCATAAGATAAAGCAGACAAAGCCCACCAGCAATCTACGTTTAGCCTCAGTGTGTAGATGGCCTCCCAGATACAGCCAACTCCAAGGGACGGAGAACAAATTATAAACCAGTATCAATACTTGTGCTCTCACTGTAGTTTGTGCGACATGATAATGCGTCTGCACCGAAGATGTTCGGAATAGTTACTACATAGACAAGACTTAATGTACTCTGTCTTACGGCTGCTCGGCAACAGCTACAGAATACTTCCGTCGTTACCTTCCGATTTGATTGTTTCTGCCACAAAGCGGATTCATTGAGTACATTCTAACATCTGCCTGCTCATAGGGATGCACGAGTAGAAACTTCACTAGGATGAATGTTTCATATGGCTGGATCTCACAAAGCGTGACAGGGTGCACACGTTTCTTTCAGCCAGGACAAGAAACTACGCAGGCATTCTCTTCATTTAATAATCATTGTTTTTATATGTGGTATTGTGCGAACAACCAGGCTCAAATATTATCTATCGCCTAAAAGGGTACTATCAGGACCACATGCTTAGGTTCATGTAAGTCGTTGGTCTGCAAGCTGGAGAATTATACATCGACATCGAACTGTGTTGGTCCGTTTTGAGTTTCATGTTTAAAGATATGAACGGCATCAGAATCCATTCAGTAAACACGTGGAATTGTATTGTATGTTTACCGGGGGCCTAGAAACGACGGAGAGGATCCGTCCCCGCCGCGGCCACAGTGGTCCACAACCCCACGACGACCACCGTAGTCCACTTCACCCCTCCGCCGCCCCACACCGAACCACTCTTTCAGGGATATTGTGCGGTTCGGCCCCAGGTATACCCCCCCCCCCCCTCCCTCCACCAGGGAACGTCTCACACTAGACGACTGTGACCCCTATGTTTGCGTGGTAGAGTAATGGTGGTGTACGCGCACATGGAGAACTTGTTTGCGCGGCAATCGCCAGCATAGTGCAGCTGAGGCGGAATAAGGGGACCAGCCTGCATTCGTCGAGGCAGATAGAAAACCGCCTAAAAACCACCCACAGGCTGGCCCGGCACACCGGACCTCGACACTAATCTGCCGAGCGGATTAGTGCTGGGGACCAGACGCTCCTTCCCAATCCGAAAAGCCGTGCGTTAGGCCGCATGGCTAACCGGGCAGGCGGCCTTGTAACAATTGTTGTTGCGAGTGTTACACACTTTTCAGAAAGTGTGTAGCATTTTGCAGGAAATATTCAAAGTATGATTCATAGTGACGGGGATGTTTAGTGACAGAGTAATTTGGCTTTATCCTGAAACACTTCTATTCTGTGCAGGAATAATTAAGATGTACTTAGCAGGAATGGAGTATAGGAAAATGAAATAATAGAATGGTGGTCTATAGTGTGCTTTAGGTCAGCTTGAGTATGTTATTGTAACTTTAATTCACTAAAATGAATTGAAACAGAGCAAGAACTGTAATTACGGTAATGATTCAGACCTGTTTGCCTGACGTAGCTATCTTGTTTTTCGACTCTTTTCTCAAGTAATTCCAGGCGAGTGCTGGGATAATTTCTACTTACGGCCTGTCAAAGGCAGCTTCCTAATTCGTTGCTTGTGTTTCATGTTCCTAAAACGAAACAATTTCTTAAGCTGTGTGTTTTTGCAGTGGTCTTAAGAATCCAACATAGAATTATTTCGAATATGCTGCATGAAAGTGTTATGACATGTTGTATGACCTTACGACACCTCACAGATCAAATCATTTAAAAATATAGTAACATTTATGAAACTGACTTGTTAACTAAGAGATCTATTTGATGCTGCTAAAAAAAAGTGTAATTAAATTCCACAAACAGTGTCAGCGTTGTAACAAAGTAATAACCTTCTCAAGAAGTCTGTGCCAAATCATTGAAACCGCCTGGAAAAAAGTTAGTTGTTATACTGATGAAAGGAACATTTGATTTTGTCTCGTAGACAGTATGATCATTAGAGACGGAGCATTTGTCAGCTAAACTAGGAGGGTGAAGGAAATAGATCGAGTCAGGTTTGAAGGTTGCAACTAAGCGTTGGTCTAAAGTGTTTTAGGAAAAACGTGGAAACATTTTAATCTGGATGGTATGACCGAAATCGAACCCCGCCCGCCGTGAATGCCAGTTCTATTTTAATCGCCCTCCATGTGATTGATGTTTATAGATGTTAGCTCTATTTTATGACCAGTTTGTTGAGAAATCTTGATTTCCACTCGCGTTTCGTTGACGACGTAAACGTGGCTCCAAGTTCGTAACTATTGTTTGACCTGCGTTCTGTAGTGTCCGTTCGGTTGAACCGTTGTCCAGAAATCTACTGCAGTGTTTGAGACTAACATTGGATCACATTGGGCTGCTCAGACTGCCATTAGTGGCATAAAATTCCCAAACAACATGCAGAAGCGGGAGACAGTGACGGTGCGTATTTTTCAGCTGTGTGACAATAAACAGGTCCCGTCCCAGCAGAGCCAAGTTTATGAAACCTTGACGTACTGTCAAGTGGAGCCAATAGTACCGTCTGTTACAGTCCACTTTTACCTTTTTTCCGCGATGATAACCGGTTTAGTTTTGTTACAGAACATATTCGGTTTCAGAACAGTCCGTTCGAGTCGCAGTAAAACACTGATGATTTTTCCTTTGTGGGGGACCACAATTATATAGAATTTTTTGCAAGAAATGTGCGCCATGTGACTGATAATTGTTCATTTATTGTACACAGTCATGATTGCGGCTTTGTAGCCATTCTGAAGTGCGTGCTGAAATGTTAAAATATGTCTGATAGGTCTGTGACGTGCCATCGTCGAAAATATGTATTTATGGTCTTCCATATCCATGTATATTGTGTGTATTGGATATGTACTCGTACCTTCTAATGCGACAAGTGGCCTATAAGACTACAAATATGTATCTTCGACGGTGACATATCACAGATATATTTTTACATTTCACCATGCACTTGACAATGGCTCTAAAGCCGAAATGATGACTCTGTACAATAAATATAGAATTAAATCAAATGGAGAAAATTTCTTTAAAAAAACGCAAAACAGACTGGTTTCCTTGCAGTTGTAGACTGTAATAATACACGTTCTAAGATCTATGTTTGACTATGTTACGTGAAGACATTGCCTTCCATACAAGCATCACATTCTAAATTCCTCATCACAAGTGCTATATTTCCTGATGAGCTCTCTAGAACATTTTTCTAACAGGTATTATGTGATATCTAGTTACAGAGTGGTTGTATGCCATTACCCCTGTTTGTCAGGATGAGTCAAAGACGAAAGACAAACTTTGGCGTATCTTCTAATGGAAACGTCCTACTTAGCAGCCGGGAAGGGAAGCAGCAGTCGGAATTACTCGGTAGAAGTAAGGAACAACACTGGTTGCGTCAGATTTCAGCAGTTGTTACGAGCTCTGTGATCACATGCTCTGCCATTCCGAATTTTCCTTGTTGTATTTCAATGCTGTGTTTTCCCTGTGGCTACTGATGGCGAAACAGTATCTCAGTTGGGCAAGCACTGAAGTAAGGATCAGAATGAAGTCTTTACATTAAATTACGAATAATGTAATTAGTGATTCGACGATTGTTCTTTCTGCTTATTATTTTACCATTGTGTCGCCTACTGTTGAGGAAATACTGTGTTCTTGCCCATATATGGTACATTTAACTTCATACACGAAACGGAATACTTGTTTGCGTTCTTTGTCTCCAGAAATTCAATTTTTGAGTTCTTTGTCTCAGATTCTTGTAGTGGTATCCAAATTTAGGCGACGATTTCATGGTGTTACACCAGAAAGGCAGTAACCTTAAACATTTTGCGAAAATCTTCAGAAAACATGTTTATTGGCCACTTTTGATTTTTTAATTCATGCTCTCAAATATCCAGCATATAGTTGATTTCTTTGTATATAGGATGTTAGAACGAGGATGGACCATTGTATGAGCAATGAAGGAAAATGTAATTCGTTTTTAGAGTTTTGTAATTTGTATGTTCGTTACTGCCTTACCTCATTGCAAACTGTACAATTGGATGTTTTTCCAGAGTAGTCGCTGCCATGTGCTTCTGGTACCTCTCATGGCTCTATACGTTTAGGTATCGAAAGGGAACATAGAAGGGAGAAGAGGAAGAGAAGAATCAATAAACAGATGGTTATGCCACAGGCTACGCACTTGTTGGATTCTGTGGGTTCAGCTTTTTTTTCGTTAACTTGCATTTTCGCGAATGAGTCCATGCGACCCGTGTGCTCCCCGTGTATCGGTTTTCCAGTTACCAACAGACAATTCTGCATGTGGGTAGTCCCAAAATTCAGTTCTTATTGTTTTCATCAACTGCTGTAAAAGTGTTTGTGTCTCGAAAATCCGGGTAAAGGCGTTGCAAGGCTGATTGTGCTGAGATATAATTGTTAAGAAAAAAATCGATACATTTTTCCAGTTAATTAGCATTGAAGGTAGCCAATCAAGCGGTTGTGCGCGAAAATTCAACCGTCTCGCCAGATACGATTGGTGTTCTCATAGCGTACATGATAGTGCAGGAGACTGCTCCCACGCCCAGTTTTGTATTGCTCTCTAGTGGGAGACAAAACGAACACGTTTGGCGACACGGTCGCTGGCGGGCCGCTTGAATTTGCGCGTGCTATGGCCTGATCGACTAATTTCAGTGCTAATTAACCCGGAAACCGCCCATTGTATCGAATTTTTTCCTTAACTATATTTTTCAGCACGACGTAATCTGCAACACCCTTACAAGCTTTTCAGACCGTTTCTGACCACTCTGTATTTTGACTGGCAAGATGTCTTTCAAAATTTTGATTTCAGACCAGAACTGCAGAAATCGTGAAATTATTGAAAATGAAAAAATTAATTTATTCTAAGGAGCTGTGTTTTACACTTCTTCCCTATTTCAGTAGTCGGTATAAAAAGTATTGTCCTACAGCTGTTCTAGTATGTATTTATACTGAATCCCGAAGTTTCATGACTCACGTGTCCACAACATATAGCCCACGGGCCTCTTATGACCCGTTACGTCTCTCGCCGTGGCCTGAGGGAGAATCTTCGAGGAATGGCCAGTTCCATATTTTGTGATATAATTGATTTTTTTTAGATAAATCTATTATGATAAATCTAGATGTCATTTAAAAATTAACTTCTCAGCAATGGCAGTCCCTGCGACAGTTAGGTTACAATAGGTTTAAATTATTAAACTAATTAGTAACGGAAGTGCTTGCGAGAAAATGACAGTTCTGTGCTCGGGTTCAGTGGCGCTTCAATTAAAGAGCGATCGGAACAAAAATTCACTATTAATGCGGTCCATCAAACAGGCGATGCGCGCACCTGCCTAGTGGCACACAGATGGACGTTGTTTGGGGGAAGCTGCTTGATCGGCTGCTATCCCACGCGGACAGAGTCGAGAGTATAAGCTAGTCACTTCGTGTGCATACAAGCACACACTGCATCTGACTGCTGCGCTTTAAAGTGACGTGTGAATTGTTTCCAGTTCTTAAAGGTTGTTGCAAGGGGGAAAACTGGCAACGTACTGTACTACAGTGTCTGTGTCCAGGTCGCCTCACAATATTGAAATTTAATTTCTGACGAATGTTTATATCTTACCATTAGAATTGAGTCATACATAAGCCTATGTATTTTACTTTGAAAGACTTCAAGCTGACAGATGCAAAGTCTAACATTAAAGCTTTGTTTCAGTTTATTAAATGGCTCAAATGGCTCTGAGCACTATGGGACTCAACTGCTGAGGTCATTAGTCCCCTAGAACTTAGAACTACTTACACCTAACTAACCTAAGGACATCACACACATCCATGCCCGAGGCAGGATTCGAACCTGCGACCGTAACGGTCGCGCGGTTCCAGACTGTAGCGCCAGAACCGCTCGGCCACCAGCGGCCGGCTCAGTTTATTATCTTTTTATATTGTTTTCATAAGTAATAGTTTGTCATGCCAGTGTGCTACTAAGACACACATTCCTCACTGTCATTAAATGTTTCTTTTAATAAAAAAAGTTTTGTAAATGTATTTATTCAAGAGTTCAGAGATAAATGTTGTGTAGTTTCACTAAGTTCAATATTTTTGGTTGCTGCTTACGTCACGTAGTCCGTATCTGTTTCTATGTCACAGTTCAGCGAAAATATATAGTAAAATAATAATTAATTATTGGAATAATTAATTTTTATTACTTTTAAAGATTATATTCGACATAATTGACCATTAGTCTGTTGTGGCCCGCGTTATAGATTCTAGTTTCGGTTTGGCCCCAGACTACTTTTGAGTTCTGGAGCCCTGGTCTACGTAGTGAATTTCGGTATGAACCTAATTAATCACAACTACTTGATTCACCTCTGAAATAATATATGTCTGATATATTACAGAGTTTTTTGTTTGCTTCCTTTCTTTTTGCCTCGAATTGCAGGTTAGTTGGTGTAAGAAAATCCAGAAGAAAGCAGATATCTCGTGAAGACTAATTTCATGAAATATGTAAATTTCTTTGTATAACAAGTATACTCTGATCAGTTCTTTCTTCAAATGACTCGTCTTGAAACACAGTATATTAACATCCCTTAAAAGAACTGCTTTTACCAACTTTTGACTAACATTCTCTTTACGTCAGATTAAAAGGTGTGTGTATAATGAACAGAAATTTCTTTAATTTTATTTTTCAATAATGGGCATAGGCATATCTCACTCACTGGCCGTCGGCTACAAAACTGCATTCTTCGGCACAGCAAAGGTGTGCTTTTAATGAGAAAGACGATACTGCGTTGTCACGGTTCTCATCAAATCCGGATGAATGAAATAAAATCACATTTGCATGGATATACTGAAACACAAATATTGTTGGCACATCAAAATATTACAGTATGAATATTTACCTGTTGTCGCTCAGGCGCAAAAAGACAGCATGTCACCGGAACTAATTTGTAACACTGAAAATCCATCAACCGCACACCATAACTGCATCGGCTTATATCGGTAGCCTAGCATTTCCGCAAAGTGGTAGCGGTTCATTTTAGTGTCTAAATTTCGTAAGTGCTTGATATAGGAAGCTTTGTATACTAAGGAGAGGTGCTACTAAAGAGCTGTGTGTTCGAGCCCCGTCTTGACCATTTTCATCTTTTACGCAGTGAAGATGGGTTTACTTCATTTGCATAAAAAAAATCTCTCCGCGCTATTTATTTTCTTTCTCGGACAAAATGGAGGGAGCTTTATCTTCTTGAACTGCAGCATATAGAGCATTGTCCTGCAAACTAGGCATTTATATGGGGATTTGAAAGATGTGGCTCAAGCAGCGTAATCTGTAATCTTTCTGTAACGCAATAGCGAGGCATTTCCATTTATATCCTTTACGCAACTGTCTGCTTTGAGATTGTGTCACTAACGGCAATGTCTTTGGAAGCGTCACTATTATACATAATCAACGAAATGAAGAAGCAAACATTTTGCCCTTTACGCGAACAATACCCGTGTTGTTCAAATCGATTAATCTTCACTATATATTTTAAATCACCTAATGCACGTGGGAGCTCAATAGGAGTGTACGCGGATGATCTGTTGTATATAGAGAATTCGCAACGCCAGAAAATTATTGTGAAATACTGAAGACCTGCGGAGGATCAACGCTAGGTGCCAGGGTTGGCACTTTTAACCCTTCAACATAAACAAGTGCAGCATAAGGCACATAAATAGGCAGAAAGACCCGTTATTGTATCGTTACTTGATTGCTGAACAAGGACTGGAAGCAGTCACATCCATTAATTATCTAGGAGTACACATACGGGCCGATGAAATGGAACGATCGCATGAAACTAATCGCAAGAAAGGCAAATACCACAAACAATCTTCAGGACGTGCAACGAACTCGGAAAGATGTCTTACTAAACTCTCGTGTGAGCCGGCGCCTCCTTTTAAGTCCACAACCCGTGGTCTCGCGGTCGCGTTCTCGCTTCTCGAGCACAGGGGTACCGGGTTCGATTCCCGGTGGGGTCAGGGATTTTCACCTGCCTCGAGATGACTGGGTGTTTGTGTTCTCATCATTTCATCATCATTCCTGAGATTGGACTGAGCAAAGGTTGGGAATTTGTACGGGCGCTGATAACCGCGCAGTTGAGCGCCCCACAAACCAAAACATCATCCTCTCGCGAAAGGACTAAGGAGGAGAGGTCCTCAGAGGTGCTTTAGACTTTTTGAAACTATGTATACGTTTGTATTGGCTAAGATCCAAGGTATCGCACTGTGCAGCCCTCATTTGCTAATAATTGACCAAAAATCAGATTTGTCATTTTGCGCGACTCTCAGTAGAGTTACAGAGTTTGTATTATGTGGACTGGTTGCGTAGTGTCAGGGACAGGGTAAGGGCTTCACATGTGTGAAGCCGTGAATTCGATTCTTGTCAGATGCATTAATATTTTTATTTTTAATCTTTATCGAAATGATTATCATCATTGATAGAAATGTAATTTTATGTTTCCATTCCTTTGTCACATCACCTTAATGTTGTTGTTGTTGTGGTCTTCAGTCCTGAGACCGGTTTGACGCAGCTCTCCATGCTACTCTATCCTGTGCAAGCTTCATCATCTCCCAGTACCTACTGCAACCTACATCCTTCTGAATCTGCTTAGTGTATTCATCTCTTGGTCTCCCTCTACGATTTTTACCCTCCACGCTGCCCTCCAATACTAAATTGGTGATCCCTTGATGCCTCAGAACATGTCCTACCAACCGATCCCTTCTTCTGGTCAAGTTGTGCCACAAACTTCTCTTCTCCCCAATCCTATTAAATACTTCCTCATTAGTTATGTGATCTACCCATCTAATCTTCAGCATTCTTCTGTAGCACCACATTTCGAAAGCTCCTATTCTCTTCTTGTCCAAACTATTTATCGTCCATGCTTCACTTCCATACAGGGCTACACTCCATACAAATACTTTCAGAAATGACTTCCTGACACTTAAATCTATACTCGATGTTAACAAATTTCTCTTCTTCAGAAACTCTTTCCTTGCCATTGCCAGTCTACATTTTATATCCTCCCTACTTCGACCTTCATCAGTTATTTTGCTCCCCAAATAGCAAAACTCCTTTACTACTTTAAGTGTCTCGTTTCCTAATCTAATTCCCTCAGCATCACCCGACTTAATTCGACTACATTCCATTATCCTCGTTTTGCTTTAGTTGATGTTCATCTTATATCCTCCTTTCAAGACACTGTCCATTCCATTCAACTGCTCTTCCAAGTCCTTTGCTGTCTCTGACAGATTTACAATGTCATCGGCGAACCTTAAAGTTTTTATTTCTTCTCCATGGATTTTAATACCTATTCCGAATTTTTGTTTTGTTTCCTTTACTGCTTGCTCAATATACAGATTGAAAAACATCGGGGAGAGGCTACAACCCTGTCTCACTCCCTTCCCAACCACTGCTTCCCTTTCATGTCCATCGACTCTTATAACTGCCATCTGGTTTCTGTACAAATTGTAAATAGCCTTTCGCTCCCTGTATTTTACCCCTGCCACCTTTAGAATTTGAGTCTGTATTCCAGTCAACATTGTCAAAAGCTTTCTCTAAGTCTACAAATACTAGAAACGTACGTTTGCCTTTCCTTAATCTTTCTTCTAAGATAAGTCGAAAGGCCAGTATTGCCTTAATAGTAATATCAATTTCATTTGCTCTCACTTTTCTTCCTATCATTCTTTCTGCACTTGAAACTTTGTTCATGTGTTTTTAATTAATTTTATGCATTAAAATTTATCATCCTATTTTTTTGCCCAGGTTATTGCATTCATTATATCTATTCCTCATTCTGCTTGAATTTCGGTTTACGTATAAACCGTTCTTTCGTTTAAATCTTCATCTGCGTTGTTATGCCCATAGAAAAATAGGAATTTAGGCTATATTTTTAACGTTTGTTTGAAGAATACCACGCAAATAACTTGGACATCTTCTAGAGAAAAATACATTTTTCGCAATATTGCACTGTCAATATAAATAGATTATTTTATCTTTTGTTTTTGAGCTGATAGATTGGAATTAGCAAATAATTGAATATTATAATAGATAAACGTAATCATATGCACATTCTCAAAAATTCCGAACGAAAAAAGAATGATACAAAGAAAAATAAAACAAATGAAATAGTTCATACATTGACGAAATAAATCTCGGGTGAACAGCCTGGTATGAGTGTGCACAGGACACAATATTTCGGCAATCGACCACGTTGCCATCATCAGGTGCGCTGATGTACTGTACATCAGCGCACCTGATGATGGCAACGTGGTCGATTGCCGAAATATTGTGTCCTGTGCACACTCATACCAGGCTGTTCACCCGAGATTTATTTCGTCCTAAAATACGCCTAGAGAAATTGAAGAATCACAGTTCATACATTAATTAAAATTATGTTACAAAGGAATATTATCATTTAATTGAATAAAAAATTATCAAAATCATGTCGATGAAGATCTAGGAATAAAAAAATTAAATTCACTTGACAAGATTCGAACCCATAACCTCCTGCATGTGGAGCCCTTACCCTAACCATTACATCATGCAACCAGTCAATTACAGCTCGTTAAACGCTATTGCATATCGCGCAAAATTCTGAAATTTTTTCGTCAGTTACGCGCAAACGAGGGATCACTAAGTTGAATGGCTGCAGGGTATGATACTTCGGATCTTAATCTACATCACCCTATATAATGTTTCAAAAAGCCGATCCCACCGCGGGGGAAGTATCCTTGTAAGCAGTTAATATTAGAGAGGGTAAAGATCATACAGAGACATATCAACTAACATTTTTCAGAGCACCGTTAGCAACTGGAACAGAAAAGGGGGAAAGTTACACTGGTGTACAAAGCACACTCCTCTATGCACCATCAGTTGCGTTGCAGAGTATAGACGTAGGAGTGAAGACAATGACTTGCGCTCACATAAGAGAACATTATTTCCTCACTCCACGACTCTTGACAGCTCGCGTGGAGAGTTAAAGTACTTGTCGCCGATAAAGACACACGGCCTAATAAAACAATGTCATAGGATGTCATTGTAACTTTTTTCACGCGCACACCGTTGGTGAGTGTGTAAATGATTGGATTTGCACTTCCGGCTACGCTACCAGAGTGCATTAGTGTTGTTGGTGTTTACTGATTTTACCAAGCCTGGTAGTGTTTATAAGGGGCGTCAACAGCGTCAGATGTTGAGTGGTCACTGGGACACCGCGATGCCACGTACACGTATGAGATAGTGTTATTAGGATGTAACAAATTTGAAATTGGTCTCATTGTGGGTCTCCATTTGGGATATGGCAGTGGCCCATGGGAACGCAAACGCTGGCATACTTGTCGTCACGGTTCCGGTTGACAATGTCTAACCACCCCAAGGGAGGATCACCGTACTGTGCACGAAGCATATCCTAACCCATCCACATCTGCACGTGCCATACTAGATCAAGCGATGGACGCCCTGCATCATTCTGTCATTCCACACCATTGGCTGGAGACTAGCAGCAGCCGGACCAGGACTGCCGTCGACACAACACAGACGGCTGCGTTTGGAGTGGTTTCGTGATCGAGAAGCATGAACTGTTGAACAACGACGTTGCAACTGTGTCCACCGATCATTCACGGTTCTGCACTATCGCTGATGACCATTGTTGGCGAGTAAAGGAGCGACTTCACGTCACAGCTGGTATTAACTGAGGGAAATCCGACGGCACAACGGCACGTCATGGACATTCTAGGTCCTTGTGTGTTACGTCTCATGCGACAGTACCGTGGTGTCATTTTTCAGCAAGGTATTGTTCATCAACGCCTGGCAATTGTTTCTGCGAACTGTCTGCGAGATGATGAGGTATTCCCGTGGCCAGGTCTTCAGTTCTGTCCCCGATAGAATGTATGGGGACCACTTCGGACGAGTCCGCCCCCCCCCCCCCCCCTGTAACTGAGTGGTCAGCGCGACAGAATGTCAATCCTAAGGGCCCGGGTTCGATTCTCCGCTGGATCGGAGATTATCTCCGCTTAGGGGCTGGGTGTTGTCCTAATTATCAGCATTTCATCTCCATCGACGCACAAGTCGCCGAAGTGGCGTCAAATCGAAACACTTGCACCCGGCGAACGGTTTACCCGACGGGAGGCCCTAGTCACACGACATTTACATTTACCTCGGGCGTAAACTCCATCTCAGTGCCAGTATCCAGGATGGGGACCAGTTACAACAGTTATGGGCCAGCTTGCCTCAGGAAAGGGTACAATGGCTTTGTGATACTCTCTTTCAACCGAATCACAGCATACGTCGAGGCCAGAGGAGATGCAACGTGACACTAAGTGGGCTCATACTGTCAAGTTCTTTACATATTTGACACGATTTTGTAAGCACTGAAATAGCACATACCGTCGAAACGCGGAAAGTTACATTTCATTTCTTCCTCCTCTTTTCAGTGGTTCGTCTTTTTTTTAGTCGCGCAATGTATATCAGACGCACTATACAGATGCTGATTGGTAGATGGGTGGGAAGTGTCACTCGTCGATGTCGACTTAAAAGCGCCGCCCAGGTGCCGGCGTGCCGTCTCCGTACTTGGCCAAACAAACCACCTACTCAACAGCTCGCCGGACAGCCGCCGAGTTGGCACGGCTGCCCTATGCACAGTATTTCCGGACCGCTGAATCTACAATAGTAGTTTCCATTGGCTGTGCACGCGTCACGTTTTCCACGTCTCTGCCGGCCGTGTGCACGCCGTAGCTCAGAGCAAACGGATATACGGAAAGAAATGTTCGCACGCTAGTAGATTGTGAGGTTCACAGTGTCTCCTCAGCGCGTCCCGGTACTGCTCTTAAGAACAAATGTCGATATTTTTGTTGACTTTGTGAATGAAATGGCCAATCCCACATGTGTGAGTGGTAGTCATAAAAATTTAATAGTCTGCTCGCAATAAGGTGCTTTCTTTGTTTGTTTTGTCGGTCTAGCTACGCAGTCGTGGTACACTACGTATTGAAGTCACCGCGCCGTAGTACGCCGCAAGAAGAGCTAAAACAAAACGAGTCAACCTACCTTCTTCACTGTATCAGTGCGCTGCTACAATACTATTTTGGCTCCTATAACGGTGAGCTATGGTTCTATGGGGTGGGATTTAAAAATTTTACCAGCTCTGCAGTCATGTATCTGCAAAGAAACAAAAACTTAGGTACTGATCCGAGGCATTCTGCCACAGGATGGTAGTTCTGCAGCTGTTCAGTGTTAAGGAAATTTAATAAATTTTTTTATTTTGTCCGTCCCAGTCGCATCAATATACAATTTTTGCCGCAGTGGTTACCGGTGTCGTGCTGACACGACCATTCCCAAACCACACACTTCATTGTGACCCGTAACTTATACAATATAGTGTCAAAATGCGCGAATAGCTACTGGTTGTGTTAATCAGGTACAACAGTAGATACATAGGCTCTTATTAGTGGGAGTACTTTTTACCTACAGTTTGACTTCCAGTACAGAAGTTACTCGTGCCTTTCGGCACGATATCGTATGAGTAGTTACGGTTAATAACGAGGTGTGCGGTTTGAGAATGAGCGTGCCAGCCTGAAACCGGTAATAACAGCAGCTAAAATTGTATATTCATGCAAATGAGACGGACAAAATAAAGAAATCATCAAATTTCCTCAAAAACGTGCATAACTTGATTATTTCGTGGTGGTGATTAAACGCCAAGATTCTCTCGTACTTCATGTTTGGTGATGCTACGCGCTTTTTCGAGAAACAATTTAAAAAATCTGAACCATTTTTAAAATGTAGTTACAAGATAGAGAGGTTTGATTAGGTACGTGGCTTCTAGAAGTGGTGTCATGTACCGTACGTGGTCGGACGGATCCCAAGCTTCGTCATGCTTTCCAAGGAGCAATTTCACCGTTGGTCACGCATTTATTTGCACATAGACGGGCGTACTTCATTCTCCGTAGAAAATTAACGATCTGGTGATGCTTCAGTAGGCTGTCTAAAGAGATATCAAGAAATAACGGAATCTGAGCTGTAGGCAGGGTGTCACAACGGAGCCGTTCCAATACGGGTGGCTGCAGGCATTTTGCGAACCTATCCTGAAACAACACTTTCCCGACAGTAAGCCTGTACATTTGATACTGATTGATGGCTTAGGATTGTTGCAAGCATTTATTGTACCCTGTACGGTTTCTTGCACTGCTCTTCTCAAGGTAATGTTCAAGTACAGGTCCTGTTGAGACACTATCTGATTTACGAGCGTAACTGACCTTTCAGCGTTATTATTGTATGAGAACCTGATCGAAGGTGAACCAATATCTATAATACCGAGACACACAGGAGATTGTGTCTCCTGCGTGGACATCATGATTAAACTAAGCGAAAGTGAGAGATAATCTTCAGCTAAACACTTCGAACATAAGGAAGAGCTCCAAAATGTTACCATCACCGGGAGCCTTCTTGAAATAAACATAACTTACATAATGTAGTGCCGAACGACAGCGACTTTCTCATCATCAAATTATCTGGAGGAGTAGGTGATACTGTAAGTCGGACACTATTCTTCTGCTTTCGTGATATTAATGAAAATATCATAGAATGGTGACACATAGTAAATTTTTCGAAAGGCTCTCGTTTTAAATCTTCACAGTCGTTCCAAAATGTTAGTTCGAAAAGTCTATGTCGATAATCAGGTTTATGGCGTCGTAGTTTCTCGTTGTGCATCATAACGTTACAGTGTTCCTTAATACAGTGGTCAGTCTCTAACTTACATAATGCGACAAAAGGTGAGCTAGATTGCACAGATTACTAGTAGACTATTTTCGGATTACTACTATGCTTCTAATTTTCGACCGTGAACAGTGACCTCACGGTGTTAAAAGTATCGTGAAGATGAACCAGCTCTGTGACGATGGACGAGCAGTTTCCTGCGGAGGTGGTGTCGCGCTTACCTGAAGGGCAAAGACAACTGAGTTCTAGCGGAAGCTTACCGAAAACTACTCGCAGAAATGTTTCGAGTAGTGGAACGAATGAACAAAGAAGGGTGTAGTCTCAAGTATGTTCTACGTCCACTGCTAACGACATGTGGTAAGTAGACATTTTCGGCATCAGTCTCGTTGCTTTTGAGTCATATGTACACACCATTTTTCAGCAGAACTTATGCCAACGGGTCCTGCGTTTTACCGTCGTGGTTTAAAACCGCCACCAGACTGTCAGTCCGCTGTCATGACCGTTGCCTGAAGGTATATTTACAAAGGCCAAAAAATTAAATTTTGCTAACAGTATAGTCCGGTAATGTTGTATGGAAAAAATGCGTACACACCTTTTGCAGCCACATGTGCGACAACATTGCCGCCACTGTTGCCTGGCGATGTTTGCGTTAATATATTTCCGGGCCAGGAGTATTTATGCGAAATGCGAAATGGACGAAAGCGAGATAGTGTGATTGAGTGCAGGTCTCATGCATTTGCATTCCAAAATGAAAGAAAAGTTACCGAAAAAAGAATCTGGCTTTGTGGATGTGCTTTATCAAGTGAGCGAAACTTTCACTCGTGGACTGATACTGGAAAGAAAGTATATACATCTTAAGAACATATACATAGTAAAATTATGGCCTGATACTGCATATCTACTACGACGGTAACAACGGAAGCCCCTTCTTTCAGTTTAATTGATTGTGCATATTATTTAGTGTTGTATACCAGACGTACGTATCACATTTATGGAATTTATGTTTGTCTCGTTTGCCCACTTATACAGTTCTGTAGACAAGTGTCTTTACGATCGCGCACTACATTTCGAACTGAAGGCCAAAAGTGTTTTATGTGACTTGTGCCTGCAGCGCTCGACCAACACGAAATATCCTCCGCACTTGGTGGACAGCACCAGAAACATCTTGGCAGTATGCTGGCGACTGCCAGTAACAACTTTCTGCATTAACGACATTGAGCGGTCATATCGCAGCATTGCCATGTATTGCAGCGACATCGCAGCACTATTGACGGCAATACGTTTGCGGCCACAGACAGCCGTAAAGTATGTCTCGAGTAAACACACTTTAGAGCACCCCCCCCCCCCCTCCCACTGCTGTCGTAATTCGCCATGGCGTCAAGCTTGTTGGTGGAAAAGTGTGACTAAAAGAGGGGTCAGGATTAGTCGACTTAAAGAAGAGTCGACTACACACTCAGTTAAACTTTTCCTATAGACCGATGAATATATCTCCACGTAGACTCGCACATTTAATAGGAGGGGCGCTCAATAAGTAATGCCACACTTTTTTTTCTCGGCCAGTTTACGTTGAAAAATGTGGAATTTTTATGGGGCATCGTTAAATATTCCCGCTTCAGCCCCCGCGGTTCCGGTAGGTGGCGGCGCTATACGAATCCTTCAAAATGGCATCTGTAACAGAAGTCCGTTCCAAGAAGAGAACTGTCATTGAGTTTCTTTCGGCAGAAAACCAGAGCGTCGCAGAGGTTCATAGACTCTCGCAGAATGTCTACAGTGACCTCGAAGTGAACAAAAGCACGGTTAATCGTAGGGCGAGGCGTGTGTCGTCATCGCAAGAAGGTCGCACAAACCTGTCCGATATCCTGCGTGCCGCCGGCCACACACGGCTGGAACATGACGACACAATCATTCGAGTTGATAAACAGTTCACAAAAAACGCCGGCAGAACTGGACGTCTCTGTTGGCAGTGCTTGACACACCCGTCCACCAATCAAAGGTGTGTGCTCGCTGGTTTCCTCGCCGAACAACAACGCACAGTAAAGGGCAATGAAGGACCATCTGTACGGAATTACTTGCGCATTACGATGCTGATCGTGACAATTTTTTGTCGAGCATCGTCAAAGGCGGTGAAACATACGTTCATCACTTACAACCGGAATCAAAACGGAAATCTGTGGGTTTGCGCCACACCACGTCTCCTACAAAGTAGTAGTTCAGAGCCGCACCCTCTGCCGATAAGGTCGTGGCGACGGTCTTCTGGGACTCTGAAGGGGTTATCCCGTTGGATGTCCCCTGTCATGGTGCAAGGATCAACTCGGAATTGTAGTGTGCTACCATCAGAAAATTGACTTCAGCGTGTTCGCCGCCACAAAAATGCAAACGATCCTCCTCCATCGCAATTCAAGACCCCACGAGGATCTCACTAAACTTCATTGAACTGTTTTTCCTCATCCACTCTACAGCCCTGATCTCGCACCGCCCGACGTTCATCCGTTTGGCCCGATGAGAGAAGCATTACGTGCCTGGCCAAGCAAGCTGTTGGCTCGGACATCGACCAGTAGAGAGGTCACATGCGGGTATAAAGGTCCTCCCAATAATGTGGCGTAAGATCGTCGCATTGAACAGAGATTGCGTTCAGAAAATAGGTTTTGTAGCCAAAGGAATAGGGAGTGATGTGGTATTGGAATCTTGAGTAAAACCTGCTTTCAGAAAAAAATTGTTTCATTACTTATTGAACACACCTCGTAAATTATAAAACTCTGAAATCAGTGGCAGAAATGCTGTTATTGTAGAGAATTAATTTGTAAAGAACCGGCAGCCAAAGCTCGGTAAATCAGCAAAAAAAAAGCCACACACAAGAAATCACGGAGCATGAATAAATAAGGAAATTAAACATGACAAACTGCGGGGAAGCGAGAGAGATTGGCTATTGAGGGGGCACAGTAGTAGAATGTCGAAAATTACCTTAGTAGCGGTATAGACGTGTCTGTGGTCCGAATACGTTCGTAATTACGATTTGCCATTGTAATTTCAAGTATCGAACTGTCATGACTAGCGAACGAGAAAACCTTAACCAACTTCAACAAAACAGACATTCTATCCTGAACGTCTGATGCCTTAGGTACTCAGATATGTTACTGCAACATGGCGCCTAAACTGTAGGTCATTGTGACGTGAAGGCTGATTGTACTAACCGCAGGAGACGGTCGTTGTCAGCAGGAGATCAACCCGTACACTTGAGACCGATCCCCCATCGCCCCCCCCCTCCTCCCAAAAAAATGATTGCTTATGACGGAAACGGTGTGGTGTTATATCATTTTTTTATGTTCATGGAATGGTTTAGCAGCATGTTTTACCTGCACACGCATCAGTAACTGGACAATAGTACAGGGATGCCCTGAAATCCATGTGAGGCACAAAGACAACACATCCTTGAAACAGGCTGCACCACGGTAATGCCCAGCGGCGTATTACAGGTGGTGTTACTGAATATCTTGCAAAAATCGATGTGAAATTTATCGCTCACCCTCCTAATAGTCCGGATTTAGCCCCGTGTAACTTTTTTCTATTCCCTAACCTGAAGAAATACTTTTGTGAGGCGTTTTCCATCAGATCGTTCTTTATTGAACTGCCTCGTATTTACTATATCGCGTCTGCCGTCGGATCATACATAAAATTAATAAAAAATTCAGGAACTCATAAGTAAAATCAAAGTTGTATGTCATCGGTGGCCTCGAATTCTTCCTGTGCTTAAATTACCGTGAGTAATTACTACAGTCCGCCACTCCTGAAGTGGCATCACAAGCTGACGAACTTTATTGTTATTGTAATAATATAGAATTTGTTTAATGTCAGGGATATCGAAATTCCTCTGTTTCTGAAAACTTGATGGCAGGTAGGAGGGCGGATAACATTGATAATTTCAGCACACACTCCTACGAGCTCTTGACTTATATCCTCGTCCCGTAAATGATAGTTTGCTTCAGAAAATCAGTTGCCTGAGAGCTATGTTCTCTGTATTTCATTTGCCACCAGATACTCGATCTCATCTTCTCTATAAGCCTATTGTTAGAATTATCTTCTGTGGCACCAAAAGACCACATCCACTTATCATAAACACGTTTAATGAGCGAATCTAAATTTGAGCTACTGAAGTTCTTAACGAGCTCATCGCTTCCTTACAGGGTACTTCTGCTGCAACCGGTACTAATTAGGGAGAATGCTCTGGTCGACTGAAAATTGTGTATACCAGAAGAGCTGTCGGTTACGGCAGCAAATAACTAACAAGTACTGTCCTACGCCGCTGTGTGTAAGGCTCGCATAGATCATCAACGGCTTAAGAGCTAAAAGTTTTCAGTTACGTTCATTAGTCGCAGATTTTCGTATAGCAGTGGTGAGCTTTCATTTGCGTCTTATTGATACGCTTGATTGTTTCTGGCTGTCAGTAGTAATAAAAAACGAGAAGAAACAGAACTGGAAAGAAATCTTGGAGGAATTAAAACGTATCTCTCTTTTTCGACTCCAAGGACGCGAGAATTAGAATAACAGAGGTTGTGGGGAAAATACTGATAGAGAGGATTGAAACGGTAGAAAACTGAAGGGTGTGTGTGTGTGTGTGTGTGTGTGTGTGTGTGTGTGTGTGTGGAAAAAATTAGTTCCAGTTTTGGCCACCAGGTGCAAATCTGGCGCTATACTCTGATCGTATGACGATATAACATCCACTCTGCCATTTGACAAGTGAGTGAACAGTACGGGTAACGTGAAGCCACCGTGCGCTTTAGGCGAAACCGTTTAATGCGAATGGCTGTATAGCAAGCAGTGTGATAGGTCTGAGGAGGAGCTCGATGTCATTAAATGATTTAAAGGTGAGAATGGAATTCAAAAACATGAGTGAGCTTGGTGTGGCACCTGGAAGAGGAAGTTATTGACGAGATTGCTGTAACTGACCATGCAGCACGTGTCTTGGCTGGTACTAGTGTTAGTGCTCGTGTGGTGTCACGAGAATTGTTCCTGTCGTGGTCAGCAATACGGAAAGAGAGCCAGACGGTGCAGCATCTGAAACCTCATGATCAGCAGCAACGTTCTGAGTTTGGTCGTCAGTTTCTGGCACGGATCGAAGTTGATGACGCGTGGCCGGACAGTATTTTTTGGAGTGACGTACATTTTACACTACAGAGTGCAGTGAATACACAGAACTTCGGCGCGTCTGGAGTACTGTTAAACCGCGTATTGCGCAGGAAGA
Source organism: Schistocerca cancellata (assembly GCF_023864275.1). Taxonomy (NCBI): domain Eukaryota; kingdom Metazoa; phylum Arthropoda; class Insecta; order Orthoptera; family Acrididae; genus Schistocerca; species Schistocerca cancellata. The sequence goes on from NC_064628.1 coordinate 677,505,199, forward strand.
GCTGTTACACTCACCGTATGTGGCTGTGTTGTGTGGATTCACAAGCACCTTTATTCTCGGTCCATTATTCATGAAGAGAATACGTCCAGTGGGCCTGGCATGTATACCGTGGCGTCTGCACGTTAGTGAGTCGTCCTTGTACAGCACGTTATTCCTGTATTGGAAGAGCATAACTGTGTGGTATCCACTGTTTTCATGCAAGATAGGTCAACACCTCATGTCGCTCGCCCAGTGAAAGATCTGCTTAATGCAAGCTTCCACGAACATGTGATTCCCAGAGGTTTTCCAGATGCATGGCCTGGAAGATCAACTGATGTGAATCCATGTGACTTTCGGTTCTGGGGATATCTGAAAGAACATGTTTAACAGGGACACGACCGATCTCTAACTTAACTGAAGGCTAGTATACAGGAACGTTGCTCAGATTCCACCGGAACTGCTGCGAGCAACTGTTGGTCTCGTCGTTTGTAGGTGCAGCATCTCAACATGTCCGGTGCTTATTTACAACAACAGATGACAGAGTACAATGACGTTGCAGGCACACGTGTTTCGGAGTGTTGACGCAGCGTCATCGTCAGCTACCAATTAACCAGGCTATCGGCCAGTAATCGGTGGCGCAGATTCGATCCGGGTCGGGCTCAGCTTGTGCGGCACGTTATTGCGCAGTTCGAAAGATACTTGTGTGGAACATCGGTCCTCAGACGGTAATTTTCGTTACCGTTGGCTTTCCTTCAGTAAGTTGATGCTATGCAATTTTCATTATGAATTAAAACACACACAACACTGGTATAATGTTCTACAATATTATTTCAGAAACCGGTTTTCGGCTATTAAGCGATCACCAGGTACAAAGATCAATATGTAGTGCAGTGACAAAGATAATTATAAAATAGACGCAGTGCATTTCTCACTTGTTTGATCTTTTTTGCCCACGTCGGTAGCTTAGTGGCTAACGTGGCGGCCTCTCACTTTTGCCTCCCATGATCTAAGCCAGGTTATTATTTTATTTTATATTTTCGTTCATCTACCCATGTCCGCAGAAGGTTGCTACACGAATTTTTCTTAGCGAGTTAGGAGGTACTAGGGCATTATATCAATTGTGAAATTACAACTGTGTTTCACAGTAAGTCTCACACATTCGTTGTATAAGTATTTTCAGGGCGTACAACCTCTTTTAAGTTCTCATGTTCTTATATTCTTATATTTCATTCTTATATAGATTCTTATATTTTATTTTTATGTTAATTTTTGAGGATGATACCGATCGTAGCAACATTCAAAACGTAGAAATTCCGAACCACCCAAAGGCAGATTTCCCACAGTGACATTTCTTCGCATGAATCTCACTCGGGAAATAAACGACGCTTTGACGAGTTGTCAATAATTTTGCGGCAGACCACGCATAACGGATCTCTCTCTCGGAAAACTGGCGCTCGCAGTTGGTTGTGAATCAAGATACTGTAGAGGAATTTCACCGAAAACAGTTTCAAATACTTTTCCATTCATTTACTTTTTTTTTACATCATTCAGCAGTGATACAATTAGTAGACCAGTAAGAAGGACGTTATTTCAGTATACGTTGAAAGACATTCGTGTAGTAATCTTCTGCGTACACGGGTAAATGGAAAATAAAAGCAAAAATAATAATCAGGTTTCGAACACGGGGCGCCAAACTGTGAAGCCGCGGTGCTAGGCACTGTGCCACAGCTTTGGTTGAAGCATATGCTCGTAAAAGGCAGATAACTTGAGACACACACACTTATTTTTGAGCCCTCTTCCAACAAGCGAAGTTTCTGGGAAACAGAGTTATGATACTAGCCGCGTTCTCCTCGTTAGTCAGCAATGGTCTCACTGTCAGTACATTTGATTAATAGCTGGGAAATTCCGGACTTCTCAGTGGATCAATATTCCCCCAGCTCGATTCATCTCTAGGGTTAGGAAAAGGAAAAGTACAAAAAAAGGCTGAAATTTACTCGGTGAGTTCCGTTATATTTGTTGGAATTGTTCTCGAATTATCAGATTCACAAACGCTGAACTAATTTTATCATCACAATCAAGACGAACAAACAATTTGTGGAACAGCCTTCTCGACTGAAACAGCTCAGTGCTGTCAGGCTTGCAGTTTGCCAAACAATTCTCTGCATAGAGAGCTAAAAATAAAATTTATTTACGGGGTCCCAAATTATTTCGTTAAAAGTTAATGGTTGCCGAGAGTAATTTTATCAAAATAAAATAATTACGTCACTAGAATCAGTCACGTTATTAAAAATATTCATTATGGTTCTGGGCATCACGCATAGTCAGCTCTCGAAACAATCTAGGCATTGCACTGCACTTCAGTCAGTCAGTTCATTTACGAGATAAATGAATTAAATTTCCGTTGCGGGGTCTGCACCTGCCACCATCAAGAAGCTAAGGCATTCTCAAGACCCTTTTTTTCCGTAGTGTTATCAGGAGTGTAGCGCTCAGAGGGACAGGCGTACGATCAGTAATTCATACGGACAGATAGTGTAGGGAAGGCTGTTAGCTTGTAAAGTGAGTCGTCTTATCTTTATTTTTACACACACTAATTAAATCCACGCAAGTGATTTAGTCTATTAATACATACGAAAAGGTGTTAACTGCAAGCACGAGTAACATTCATGTGCATTAGTGGAGAGGAACTCGTTGATCAAATGTCTTACCCATTGTGGTGCTGATTGTTTATCTGGTCTCGTTGGGCGCCGTAGCCGTGACTACATATATCTGTTTCCGGTTTCGCGTATTCCTTGCTTTATATTCTCATATAAAACTATCAAACATGTAGACTTAGACGCTAAATGAAGCACTACTGCACCATTTTCATCTTTAGCAGAGTATATTCTGTTATAAACAGCAGCCACAACATACAGTTTTGACCACGAATTACATAGATCAAAATGAATAGCGCCTCTGACAAACTCATGAAATAATTATTCCCTTCTCAGGTCATCAGATTTTAGTGCTTTACAATGAATTAACGGGTGCAAATGAGAGTAAACAAACATAAATATCAGGAAACAGATTTAAATATTAATGCTAGAATACTAAAGGGAAAAAATGTTAGTGTTACTAAACCATCGTATATTTTACTACTACATGCTTTATTCAAAGGAAATCCTAATTTATAGTTTATGCAGAAGGTAATAACGCTTATAACGTATCCAGTAGTATGTCACATACAAAATAAGTACAAAATGATCTGTCTCACACCCTATACTGACAATACCAGATTGGCGGGAACTCCGAATTGGTACCAACTGCAATCTTAAATTTTACGATGGTTTAGTAATGTAGCGTTAAATCACGTGCGCGAGTGAACGTTGTTACTTACGCCATTATGTTAAATCACACTGAAACCCTGATACATGAAGTGCGAGAAGTTAGATTTGGAATTAATAAAGAGAAAACGATGTACATACAACTATAAAAAATGCAGAAGGTTGGAAGGGTGACATAAACGCAGTGGAGGATATGAAGCTAAAGATGTTGAGTTCATTAAACTACCTGCGAACGTAAGTAAACTGGAATGAAAGCGTGGAGCAGAAATTTTGAGTAAGGATAAAAACTGCCGAGAGATGCACGTATATCTTATAGAAAATGTATAGTAGTAAGTTGCTGTCAAGGAAAAGAAAATAATTAAGAGTGTGTGTAACAGCCGGCCGGAGTGGCCGTGCGGTTAAAGGCGCTGCAGTCTGGAACCGCAAGACCGCTACGGTCGCAGGTTCGAATCCTGCCTCGGGCTTGGATGTTTGTGATGTCCTTAGGTTAGTTAGGTTTAACTAGTTCTAAGTTCTAGGGGACTAATGACCTCAGCAGTTGAGTCACATAGTGCTCAGAGCCATTTGAACCATTTTTTGTAACAGTGATCTGGTGCGTACTATTATGTGACTCAGATAATTGGACAATGAGTCAGAGAAAAATTGGAAACTGATGATATTTGAAAATAGTCGGATTTAGTATCAATAGGAGAAGCTGCAAATCACGTGTCGAATTAGAACAAAGATTCTGGACGCGTGGATTGTCGCAGATCCAGTAGAAATTAGTCAGGCAGCTACAGTGTCGGGGCCAAATGCAACTTCTTGTAAGCGACAAAAGATTCGTGGAAGAAGTCTAGACGTGAAAAGCCTACCAAGACGACTCAAACTTCGATGGTAAAATGGGGCGATCAACGACATGGATCTTCTGCAGAACATCATGTGATGTAGGTTAGAGGTAAATGATAAAGGCTGATAAGATCAATCTGAATGTCTGACATGTAATTATTAGCAGAATAGTGATATTGGCTTACGGAAATGCACAGTAAAAAAGACGTTTGCTGCAGTAGTAAAGTGTACTGAACAGATTCTCACATTTTTCCGCCTTTGGCTGAGTACTTTAATTGTAAGATGCCATTGTGCGGTACGATTAAACAGGTAATTACGGGCAACAGGGCAAAAGCTATGAGAAAAATTACGCAACGAGGCAGGAAACAAAGCCAGGCAAACGTAACGAAAGTATGAGCTTTTAGCGTATTGGATCTCTTAGGAGGTTAAATGTGGCCGCATCTTGCGGTAATACGATGAATATCTTGATTCTTCCTGCTGCATTTCCTCAACTAGACCACATGACGTTCTCGGTTGAAATATGGGTTGGGTTGTTTTGAGGCAGGAGGCCAGTCAGCGAGGTCATCGGTCTCATCGGATTAGGGAAGGACGGGGAAGGAAGTCGGCCGTGCCCTTTCAAAGGAACCAGCCCAGCATTTGCCTGGAGCGATTTAGGGAAATCACGGAAAACCTCAATCAGGATGGCCGGACGTGGGATTGAACCGTCGTCCTCCCGAATGAGAGTCCAGTGTGCTAACCACTGCGCCACCTCGCTCGGTAGTTAAATATGTAAACTGCACCCAGCTGCATACTTACGATAGCATTAAAAGATTGAAACCATTCCATACTCAAGACACAATGAGTGTTAGTGTGTTTCGGCAGGTATAAGTCACTGGCAGGGGAAGTGGATCCTCGGATTAACATCTCCTTTTGCTGTAAACTTTCATAAAAGAAACCGCAAGTGCAGCTGTGCAGATACTCTACGTAGATGTTCGTGGAACAAAAATCTAACTTACCAAAGAAAATACAGCGGCTGTCGAATTTAAAAGCAGATGGCTGGCGATGTATGGACCGCAACAAGAAAACCCTGAAAATAAAGCATATTTGTCAGTTCTATTCTAAATATGGAACTGCTTAAAATAACATACTTCCCTTAAAAGTATTTTGTTCAGGACAAAGTGCTTCAAAGCAGTTACAGGTTTTTATAGCAATTATAATGGCCGCAAATGGTGAAAATAAGCAGACGTAAGACACTTCCAAAAGGACATGTTATGGCCCGGCATCTGGGATCAAGTATCTCGTACTCATGGGTCTACAGATAGCATCTGTGGAATGTGACTGAAGGTCGGCGAAACCACGAGAAGGAGAAAAGTCATTAACGTCCATACTTCATTATAGAAGGTAGGTTTCGGAAGCTTGCGTGCCCTGTAAAGCAGGATGGGCGGCGATCTACGGCAGATCTGATGAGAGTACAGTGATGTTGCAGGCACGCGTGGTTCGGAGCACACCGTTCAGTGCACGGTTGTTGAAAATGCGCCTCCGCCGCAGACGACCCTTCAGTGTTGACGCAGTCATCGTCAGTTACCAACTAACCAGGCTATCGGCCAGTAATCGGTGGCGGAGGTACGATCCAGGTCTGGCTCAGCTTGGGCGGTATGTCAATGCGCTGTTCGAACGATACTAGTGTGTGGAACATTGGTCCTCAGACGATAATTATCGTTACTGTTGGCTTTCCTTCAGTCAGGTGACTCTTTGCAATTTTCAGTATGAATGAAAACACACGCAGCCCTGGTGTAATGTTCTACAATATTTATTTCGCTAACCGGTTTTCGGCTGTTAAGCGATCACCAGCTACAAAGATATATATGTAGTGCAGTGGCATTTTGTAGTACCAAAGATTTTAAATTAGTTCATCTACAGAGTATCTCCATTTCCAGAGATAAAAGATTTTAACGTTACATTTAGGAATAAAGCAAGAGGAATTATTTCAATCTAAATGCGATGTACGATTATTTAACTAAAATGAAATACGGTACATTAATACAGGGGGGGAGAGGGGAGAGGGGAAGGGGGGAGGGGGGGAGTGGGGGAGTGGGGGAGTGGAGTTGGAGATTAGGACGCATATCCAACTCCCATACATATTAGAAACGTGCAATTTCTCTTTTCTTTATTTTTCCACTTAATCAGACTTTGCCACGGCCACGCTTGGCTGGCTGGGTGGTGGTGGTGGTGGTGGTGGTGGTGGTGGTGGTGATAGCCTTTAGACTTTCTCCTGTTACTTGTGACTGGCTACCTACAGGCTTGCATAGCTTCAGCAGTGTAAGCAATTAGATACGATGTAATAAATTATGGCCCACAGCTTTGTTATTTAAAAAAAACTAGTTATTCATAACGACGTCTATAAATTGTTTCAAATACCTTGATTTGAATTACACTTTTTTGCGTCATCAGTAAAATTTTATACGATTAACAACACACCTTGATTGCTGCGTTATAGGCTTTTAATTAAAAATTGCTCTAAAATGCTGTTGTTACTGGTTAGTTTTCACAAAATTTCCCGTTGTAGGTTCCATACCACAGGTTCAGCCTATGGATCTATAGATCCTGAACACGCCCTTGGTCAGTAGATGTCTATTGGGAAAAAGCTTGTTGCCACATTCCACGCGGACTGACACTAGCAGTAAAAAGCGATAGTTGGACCTCTGAGGCTTCGTTTGGCCTTTTACAGAGCTCTGCAGGCAGTAACGCTTTCCTGAAGATCCGCTTTTCGCGCAGCCGCCTGAACCCCCGCGGCCGGCTGTCGTCGCGCTTTCGTTCTTTTATTGATGGCAGGTGCCGGCGGGCCGGGGACCTCGTTAATAGATTCTGCTGTCGCTGGACGTGGGTGCCGCGCCGCGATACCATCTGTACATAAAGCGACGGCCGCTCTTAATGGATTCCCATGCTCGGCACCCTCCTCCCGAGGAAAACAGTGCCGCCCCCGGGCCGGCGTTGATGCGTGGTAACTCCCACGCGCAGCCGTTTCGCCGTTTCACGATTTCCTGTTTGCGATCTGCTAACGCGTCTGTCGCCGGCGCCCGCCGCTGCACGCGCAGGGGACTCGCCTGGCTAAAAGAATACTCTGACGGCACATGACTGACTCGCCAAGTAAACAGATAACGGCAGCCACTTACGTCGATATCGGAAGATAATTTTTCTGTGTGTATTGTTTTCGAGAGTTTGTCTGCGTGTATATGCGTAAATTAAATTCTCAAACACACATGTACGACGTAAACAGAGGCGTCATTCATGTCTCTCTCACAAGCCCACTACAGCATATGGCAATATATGCTAATAATCTGTAGAATGAGACATCTTTAGTCACGAGAAGCTGTGTGTGTGTGTGTGTGTGTGTGTGTGTGTGTGTGTGTGTGTGTGTGTGTGTGTGTTTGTGAGGAAGCAGACGTGAGGGTGTCGGAGTTAAAGACGTGGGTGCTGGAAGCTAAAACGCTTGTACGTCATTATCACTGAGCCGAAAGCCACGCGCTGGGAGAAGAAGCCGTCGACATTGTGGCCGTTTCTTGTTCCTGTTATTAAAATATGAAATCTCATTGTTATTGAAATGAAAAATGTTCTGTGTGCAAAATGAACCGATCTCTGTTGTTATTCAACCACGAACATATACGTAAACGTACATATTCGATATAAGGGTTGATCTATAACAAATAAATATAAATATGTGAATAATGTGAAATTAAACATCGAGGCGAATATGATATTGCAAATGTGTGTACCTGAACTATGAATTTTATTTCGAAAGTATTTACTTTGAAGAATGTATAAAGCCATCCAACTGAAACAAGAGGATTTAATCTGAGTGACTGATTGAGATTTTTTGCCTACAGGAAATACCACAATGTGTAATATCTTTGAAAACTACTACTTACGAAAATCGAAAATTTGTGTTAAATGACGTGAACTTCGTGAAGTGAGAACATTTTGACCGGAAGTTACAGTGGAAGATTACGTCGTACTAGCCTAAATTTTTCTGTCCTACTTGGGGGCAGTGCTTCTACAAAATTAACTCGTGCTTGCCATCAGTCGCCCCATAACGTACTGCATCGCACTGTTAGACTTTTGGATACCCATTTTATACAACCTCATTCGTCCCTCGCCTTGCAGTGCGAAGAGACCACGCGATGACGACTAGTTGCGTTGTCGAGAGATTCAATGAGAGGCAAAAAAGGGCAGCATTCCCGGGACGACATCATCAACGGTGTCGGCAGGACATCAAAACTTAATTATATCTGAAGGTGTCCCAACTGGCTTCTGCAGGTGGTGCCCTAATTACGTTCAGAGATTCTAATTGTTGATCACGACTTGTAACTACTAGAGAAAACTGCCGTAGACTATCCCAGATTATCAGAAGTAAACGTAAACCACTATAGTTTCTCTAGTAACCTTCGTCAGTTAAGATCGTAACCGCATTACCAGCGTGTTAGGTGCGTTGCATACCTGTGGGGCGTTACCTCATTCCGATCCCTTTGTTTGAGTAAGCGGTCACTGTCTTACTATGTTCCCTTAGTAATCGGAACTGGTGTACAGTCTAGAAACTGTGTGAGGATATGCAAAGGACTTCGTAATCTGTTGTTGTTGTGGTCTTCAGTCCTGAGACTGGTTTGATGCAGCTCTCCATGCCAGTGTATCCTGTGCAAGCTCCTTCATCTCCCAGTACCTACTGCAACCTACATCCTCCTGAATCTGCTTAGTGTATTCATCCCTTGGTCTCCCTCTACGATTTTTACCCTCCACGCTGCCCCCCAATGCTAAATTTGTGATCCATTGATGCCTCAGGACATGTCCTACCAACCGATCCCTTCTTCTAGTCAAGTTGTGCCACAAACTTCTCTTCTCCCCAATCCTATTCAATACCTCCTCACTAGTTACGTGATCTACCCACCTAATCTTCAACATTCTTCTGTAGCACCACATTTCGAAAGCTTCTATTCTCTTCTTGTCCAAACTATTTACCGTCCACGTTTCACTTCCATACATAGCTACACTCCATACAAATACTTTCAAAAATGACTTCCTGACCCTTAAATCTATACTCGATGTTAACAAATTTCTCTTCTTCAGAAACGATTTCCTTGCCATTGCCAGTCTACATTTTATATCCTCTCTACTTCGACCATCGTCAGTTATTTTACTCCCTAAATAGCAAAACTCCTTTACTACTTTAAGTGTCTCATTTCCTAATCTAATTCCCTCAGCATCACCCGACTTAATTCGACTACATTCCATTATCCTCGTTTTGCTTTAGTTGATGTTCATCTTATATCCTCCTTTCAAGACACTGTCCATTCCATTCAACTGCTCTTCCATGTCCTTCGCTGTCTCTGACAGAATTACAATGTCATCGACGAACCTCAAAGTTTTTATTTCTTCTCCATGGATTTTAATACATACTCCGAACTTTTCTTTTGTTTCCTTTACTGCTTGCTGAATATACAGATTGAATAACATCGGGGAGAGGCTACAACCCTGTCTCACTCCCTTCCCAACCACTGCTTCCCTTTCATGCCCCTCGATTCTTATAATTGCCATCTGGTTTCTGTACAAATTGTAAATAGCCTTTCGCTCCCTGTATTTTACCCCTGCCACCTTTAGAATTTGAAAGAGAATATTCCAGTCAACATTGTCAAATGCTAAGTCTACAAATGCTAGAAACGTAGGTTTGCCTTTCCTTAATCTTTCTTGTAAGATAAGTCGTAAGGTCAGTATTGCCCCACGTGTTCCAACATTTCTACGGAATCCAAACTGATCTTCCCCGAGGTCGTCTTCTACCAGTTTTTCCATTCGTCTGTAAATAATTCGTGTTAGTATTTTGCAGCTGTGACTTATTAAACTGATAGTTCGGTAATTTTCACATCTGTCAACACCTGCTTTCTTTGGGATTGGAATTATTATATTCTTCTTGAAGTCTGAGGGTATTTCACCTGTCTCGTACATCTTGATCACCAGATGGTGGAGTTTTGTCAGGACTGGCTCTCCCAAGGCCGTCAGTAGTTCTAGTGGAATGTTGTCTACTCCCGGGGCCTTGTTTCGACTCGGGTCTTTCAGTGCTCTGTCAAACTCTTCACGCAGTATCGTATCTCCCATTTCATCTTCATCTACATCCTCTTCCATTTCCATAATATTGTCCTCAAGTACATCGCCCTTTTATAGACCCGCTATATAGTCCTTCCACCTTTCTGCTTTCCCCTCTTTGCTTAGAACTGGGTTTCCATCTGAGCTCTTGATATTCATACAAGTTGTTCTCTTATCTCCAAAGGTCTCTTTAATTTTCCTGTAGGCGGTATCTATCTTACCCCTAGTGAGATAAGCCTCCACATCATTACATTTGTCCTCTAACCATGCCTGCTTAGCCATTTTGCACTTCCTGTCGATCTCGTGTTTGAGACGTTTGTATTCCTTTTTGCCTGCTTCATTTACTGCATTTTATTATTTTCTCCTTTCATCAATTAAATTCAATATTTCTTCTGTTACCCAAGGATTTCTATCAGCCCTCTTCTTTTTACCTACTTGATCCTCTGCTGCCTTCACTACTTCATCCCTCAGTGCTACCCATTCATCTTCTGCTGTATTTCTTTCCCCCATTCCTGTCAATTGTTCCCTTATGCTCTACCTGAAACTCTGTACAACCTCTGGTTTAGTCAGTTTACCAAGGTCCCATCTCCTTAAATTCCCACCTTTTTGCAATTTCTTTAGTTTGAATCTACAGTTCATAACCAATAGATTGTGGTCAGAGTCCACATCTGCCCCTGGAAATGTCCTACAATTTAAAACCTGGCTCCTAAGTCTCTGTCTTACCATTATATAATCTGATACCTTTTAGTATCACCAGGATTCTTCCATGTATACAACCTTCTTTTATGATTCTTGAACCAAGTGTTAGCTATGAATAAGTTATGCTCTGTGCAAAATTCTAACAGACGGCTTCCTCTTTCATTTCTTAGCCCCAATCCAAATTCACCTATGTTTCCTTCTCTCCCTTTTCCTACTGTCGAATTCCAGTCATCCATGACTATTAAATTTTCGTCTCCCTTCACTACCTGAATAATTTCTTTTATCTCATCATACATTTCTTCAATTTCTTCATCATCTGCGGAGCCAGTTGGCATATAAACTTGTACTACTGTGGTAGGCGTGGGCTTCGTGTCTATCTTGGCCACAATAATGCGTTCACTATGATGTTTGTAGTAGCTTACCCGCACTCCTATTTTTTTTATTCATTATTAAACCTACTCCTGCATTACCCCTATTTGACTTTGTGTTTATAACCCTGTAGTCACCTGACCAGAAGTCTTGTTCCTCCTGCCACCGAACTTCACTAATTCCCACCATATCTAACTTTAACCTATCCATTTCCCTTTTTAAATTTTCTAACCTACTTGCCCGATTAAGGGATCTTACATTCCACGCTCCGATCCGTAGAATGCCAGTTTTCTTTCTCCTGATAACGACGTCCTCCCGAGTAGTCCCCGCCCGGAGATCCGAATGGGGGACTATTTTACCTCCGGAATAGTTTACCCAAGAGGATGCCATCATCATTTAACCATAGAGTAAAGCTGCATGCCCTCGGGAAAAATTACGGCTGTAGTTTCCCCTTGCTTTCATCCGTTCGCAGTACCACAAAAGCAAGGCCGTTTTGGTTGTTACAAGGCCAGATCAGTCAATCATCCAGACTGTTGCCCCTGCAACTACTGAAAAGGCTGCTGCCCCTCTTCAGGAACCACACGTTTGTCTGGCCTCTCAACATATACCCCTCCGTTGTGGTTGCACCTACGGTACGGCTATCTGTATCGTTGAGGCACGCAAGCGTCCCCACCAACGGCAAGGTCCATGGTTCATGGGGGGAACATTTTTGTTCCACATGGTTATCCTCCTGTCTGTTGCTAAAGAATAAACAATATTTACAGCAAAACTGAAACAGTCAATGTTTAATTCACGTTTATTCGAGGATTGTTGATTTGTAACGTGAAAGAGAGGTCTGTTGTGGTAAAAATAGAAAAAATACAGATTTATCATATAGAACTAGAACACGCAATTTCTTCAAAATATCTAAAAAAAATGCGAGACAAAATATATCATTTTTTCAATACTTCGTCGAGCTTATATAGAACATGTTTCTCTTATTCATAAAAACCGAGCGAGGTGGCGCAGTGGTTAGACACTGGACTCGCATTCGGGAGGACGACGGTTCAATCCCGCGTCCGGCCATCCTGATTTAGGTTTTCCGTGATTTCCCTAAATCACTCCAGGCAAATTCCGGGATGGTTCCTCTGAAAGGGCACGGCCGACTTCCTTCCCCATCCTTCCCTAATTCGATGAGACTGATGACCACGCTGTCTGGTCTCCTTCCCAAACCAACCAACCTTATTCATAAACAGCTTTCGGACTTCAAGAAGAATCTTTTGCATTTATTGTGATGAAGAAATTTATAAATGTACAAAACATCAATAATTATATTTATACACTACTGGAAATGTAAAAAAGAACACATTGACACCGGTGTGTCAGACCCACCATACTTGCTCCGGACACTGCGAGAGGGCTGTACAAGCAATGATCACACGCACGGCACAGCGGACACACCAGGAACCGCGGTGTTGGCCGTCGAATGGCGCTAGCTGCGCAGCATTTGTGCACCGCCGCCGTCAGTGTCAGCCAGTTTGCCGTGGCATACGGAGCTCCATCGCAGTCTTTAACACTGGTAGCATGCCGCGACAGCGTGGACGTGAACCGTATGTGCAGTTGACGGACTTTGAGCGAGGGCGTATAGTGGGCATGCGGGAGGCCGGGTGGACGTACCGCCGAATTGCTCAACACGTGGGGCGTGAGGTCTCCACAGTACATCGATGTTGTCGCCAGTGGTCGGCGGAAGGTGCACGTGCCCGTCGACCTGGGACCGGACCGCAGCGACGCACGGATGCACGCCAAGACCGTACGATCCTACGCAGTGCCGTAGGGGACCGCACCGCCACTTCCCAGCATATTAGGGACACTGTTGCTCCTGGGGTATCGGCGAGGACCATTCGCAACCGTCTCCATGAAGCTGGGCTACGGTCCCGCACACCGTTAGGCCGTCTTCCGCTCACGCCCCAACATCGTGCAGCCCGCCTCCAGTGGTGTCGCGACAGGCGTGAATGGAGGGACGAATGGAGACGTGTCGTCTTCAGCGATGAGAGTCGCTTCTGCCTTGGTGCCAGTGATGGTCGTATGCGTGTTTGGCGCCGTGCAGGTGAGCGCCACAATCAGGACTGCATAGGATCGAGACACACAGGGCCAACACCCGGCATCAAGGTGTGGGGAGCGATCTCCTACACTGGCCATACACCACTGGTGATCGTCGAGGGGACACTGAATAGTGCACGGTACATCTAAACCGTCATCGAACCCATCGTTCTACCATTCCTAGACCGGCAAGGGAACTTGCTGTTCCAACAGGACAATGCACGTCCGCATGTATCCCGTGCCACCCAACGTGCTCTAGAAGGTGTAAGTCAACTACCCTGGCCAGCAGGATCTCCGGATCTGTCCCCCATTGAGCATGTTTGGGACTGGATGAAGCGTCGTCTCACGCGGTCTGCACGTCCAGCACGAACGCTGGTCCAACTGAGGCGCCAGGTGGAAATGGCACGGCAAGCCGTTCCACAGGACTACATCCAGCATCTCTACGATCGTCTCCATGGGAGAATAGCAGCCTGCATTGCTGCGAAAGGTGGATATACACTGTACTAGTGCCGACATTGTGCATGCTCTGTTGCCTGTGTCTATGTGCCTGTGGTTCTGTCAGTGTGATCATGTGATGTATCTGACCCCAGGAATGTGTCAATAAAGTTTCCCCTTCCTGGGACAATGAATTCACGGTGTTCTTATTTCAATTTCCACGAGTGTATATTTCTGTTTGTCCATAGAAACTGTACTTGCGTCACAAGTAATTGCTTTGGTTACATAAAAGCATAGAGCTTACGTGGTCAACAATTTTTTTAACTTAAAAAATACAATTATTTTGTAGAGATATAATATACACAATGGACTAACAGAGGACGGTGTGCGGTTCTAATTATGTGTAAAACAAACAAGCAAACAAAGAGAGAAAAAACGAAAAGTTGTCTCTGATTTCCTGTGGCACATCCATTTTTATTTTCTTTTCCTGCCAATTCTGCCAGTACTACAGGTAACCCTACAATTTACTACGTCGTTTATGTACTGTACCAGGGCTACCGGACGGCGGTTTTGGTTCAGCGCAGCTCTACTAACTCAGATCCGAATTTTCCACGTCTGTGAAGAACAGCTCTGCCCCTGGATTTCACAGTTGTCAGATATGACGAACTTCTGTTCAGGAATTCCTGGTCTTGAACCTTCACTTCATTTGAAGTAGTTTATCCTGAAAGCTAATCAAACGGCATTCTCCGTTTCTCTGAGGTGTCTACTGTAGAGCTGTTCTGTTTATCTCTTTGCAGAAATGTCTGACGAAAGCATGGGCGGAGAGGGCGGCGATGCGCCGCAGATGGAGGACAAGAAGTTCTTCGTGGACCGCGCCAAGTCGGGGCGCGCCACGTGCCGCAAGTGTAAGCAGAAGCTGGAGGCGGGCGGTCTGCGCATCGCCAAGGCGGGACACAACCCGTTCGGGCCGGGCCTCATGAAGCTGTGGCACCACGTGTCCTGCATGTTCGAGGTGTTCGCCAAGCAGCGCGCCTCCACCGCCCGCATCAACACGCCCGACGACGTCGCTGGCTGGAGCGACCTCGACGAGGACGACCGCAACCTCATCCTGTCTTTCCTGCCAGGTTAGTCACTGTCCGCCCTCTTCCACTAACATCCCCCCCCTCCCCCCCCCCCCCCCCGGGGCATGTCACCACTCCACTTCCTTCACATGTACACAAACCAGTGACTGACTAGTTAATTTTTCACGCGCTACTGATATTCGTTATGTGGTTACACACTCAAGAATAATAGAATTAATCATTTCTCTTGGGTAGAATGTGACACTCAGTTTCGTCGTGATGGCGGCGCTGACAGTGTCACCGTATTGATTACAAGAGAGAGACTGAAAGCATTGGGGCGACGTCCCAACACACACACACACACACACACACACACACACACACACACACACACACACACACCTATGCACATGATTGGACAGAGCGATAATACACTCCGCAACTAAATTAAAGGATCACTTTTTCGAAAAAGTTTTTCGCACTACGACGCATAAGCTCGAAATTTGGTTAAAGATGCCTACAACCTTGGTCTGTAATGGTGCAAAAGAGAGTCGCCCTGCAGTTTCACCCTCGGGCTCGGCGGCGCCTCAAACAACAAAGTGTCAACACATGCGAAAAAAAAGGCCACAGCTCAGAAGTTCATGTGAGCTGTCAGGTTGGTTAATGATGTCACGTAGGCAGAAAAATTCAATAAGTTTATCCTCAGTACTACCGTGGACGTGTCTGACGATGGGAGGGATGTCACACTCCTCCTTATCCACATTTCACCCCTTCTTTTAACTCCTCTGCTATGGAAGTCAGAACTGCAACGCCCAGCTTAGAAATCAAACGGTTTTCTTATGTGCGGCGGAGGAAAATATTTCAGACACACCGCCCTCAGAACCGATACGAGAACGCCACAGGGGGTGACATAAAGGGCGTGAATGAAACCTTTCCTTCGTTTGGGTCGTTGATTCACACACATTTTGCTGTGGAAAATGGAATTTCGTTGTAACCTTACTCTATGGACATTGCGTTGGTGGCACCGAAGATGTAGCCGAAAGGGGTGATCTCAGACGGACCCTTTGCCATTTCATTCACGCATCATGTGTCAATGCCAAACCTTTCCGTCACCAGGCCACAACTCGGCGCGCAAAAGGAGGGATGAAAAGCACAAAACCACTTCCCTGCTTCGGCTCACGTAAAATTTGATCGAATCATTTTGAACCGTCCTTAGTGGTTCCTCCCTGTATGGCACAGCAATAGTTGTTGCTGCACTCCAAAGCGGTGAAATCAAGTTCAGTGTGATGGCAGCCACGCGGTGTCTTCAGTGTGTGGTAGAAACGCCCAGAGGGCGGCAGCAGTGGCCAAATTTGTCAAGAACGTGGACCTGTTGCTCATCGCACCGTGAACTGTCGTTTTCGAGCGCAAAATGTGTGGGAATCAACTTGTCGAGCGAAGGGGTGGTTTCGTTGACGCCATTTATGCCACCCTCTAAGGCATTTCGTGTCGAATTTGAGCGGCGGTGTCTCCTAAATGTTTTCCTCGGTCACCTATACGAGAACCGCGAGATTTGGAGCCTGGGTGTCGCAATTATGACCTTCATCGCATAGGCGTCAAAGAAGGGATGAAATGAGGGTAAGAGGGGGATGGAATGAGGGTAAGACTGGGTGTGAGGAGCTTCTCATCGTATGGCACGTCCACGGTGGCAATGGGCAGAACAGCGGTAAAATTTCGTGACAACGTAACATGATTAACCCACCTGACAGCTCAGATGAACTTCTGTGCCCTATCCTTTTTTCCGCATGTGTCGATATCTTGCTGTCTGAAGCATCGCTGAGGCGGAGAGTAACTTCGTAGGGCGCCAGTCCTTCGCGCCATTATAGAGAAAGGTTGCGGCCACTTTCGAACCAAATTTCAAATTTATACATCGCGGTGGAAGACAATTCCGGGATTTCAAAAAAGTGATCATTCAATTCCGTTGCCCAGTGTGCATTGCTGTGTGACTCGCCACTGAGAGACGATGACAGACGTTTCAGAGGCACCATTTCATGCCATCTACAACCTTTTCTAAATCCAGGAGTACGGAACTAGCATGTTCATCTGCGTTCTTTATGTGCGAGATATCACCTGCGGGAAGTAAGAGCTGCGTTTCACAGTAAGCTGTTTCTTACATAATTTCTGAGAAAAGCTTTTATTTCCACAGGTACGTCATCATGTTCGAACGTCGAATATCTTTTAGTATCATACAACAGACTGAGTTTACAGATGCACTGGGGTATTTTGTTGGAAAACTCCACGAAACGTATCTTTCTACACTGAGAGATAATGCCCCATTTCCAATGACCCCGTGTCGTTATTCACTGACCAAATCTGGTTAGTGGATTAACAACCTGGTACATAGTTTTCCACCTTTTTGAATACATTCGGTCACATTGTCATACTGAATTTTCTCCTTGCTGCATTTGTTGAAACCATTGTTTGTTTAAACGTTGATTAACATATTGTTGGAAAATGATTCTATCACGTTTAAATTACTGTGAAAGCGGACGATTATTGGCAAATCTTGTGGGGGCCTGTCTGCGCAGATAGTATACAATAGTACCCAACTAGTCTTTTCCAGGGTGGCAATATGGAGGGCGATCAGTGTGGTGTCGAATACCTGCAGGTGGTTATGAATCGGCCGTCTTTTTGTTGCCGCGAAAAGTGGCAAGGTTCTGAAACACACACTTTCAACTGCCACGAGGGTGAGCTGGAACCACATAGTAACATTATCGGCATATTTACCAAAACGATGTTTGCTACGTACCACAGGGGACAGCAGATGCGAACATGCGGCTGCTAATAAACTAAGGGAAGATCAAATACGCGATGCCAATATGAAGCAAGACATGGTTCCAGTGTTTGCTGATGGTATGGTAAGTTGTCTTCAACCCTAAGGCGGATTTGTAGAGTGCCCTTCTCTGCTACCCATCTCCTATTGGAGGTGGGATTCTCTTCTCTGCTTCAGCCTTCTGAAGGACCTATAGTTGAACATGGACTTGGTATATTTTTTTCAAGTGCAAAACACTGCCTACATGCAAGAAGCATAACAGAAAATATCCTAGCGTTGATTGAGAACTGAACCGTGCGTCTTTGGATATGCAGCCTGACACCCACTTAGTCACCGAGTCACATAGTTTTTCAAATCAGCGGAGACGTTCTGATGCCTGGACGCTTGGTTCGCCACACGCATTCAGACTGACTTGGATTTAAAGAGGGCTCTACAGAGAGAATGACATGGGAACAAAACAGTGCAGGAAGTGCTACTATGGAAATTTTGAGTAAAGACGAAGAGGTAGTGTACAAAGATTGTGACGATGTCCTCTAGAGATGCAAAGAATTACTAAAAGAGCTATAGGATACAAATAGCAAACCAGGAACTCTGGAACTTGACCCACACAACATTGTAAGTGATGACGAGAAAGGACCAACCATAATAATGGAAGAAGTAAAGTCTACCATAGCTGCAATGAAAAATGGCAAAACGGTAGGTACAGATACGATACCCGGATAAATATTAAAATGCTTGAACTAAGATGGAATAAGAGAAATATTGAGATTATGTAATAAAATATGACACTGGTGAATGGCCTGAGGACTTTCTGACAACAGTAATGA
This sequence comes from Schistocerca cancellata, assembly GCF_023864275.1. Taxonomy (NCBI): domain Eukaryota; kingdom Metazoa; phylum Arthropoda; class Insecta; order Orthoptera; family Acrididae; genus Schistocerca; species Schistocerca cancellata. The sequence goes on from NC_064628.1 coordinate 677,523,713, forward strand.
TTCCATTACCGAAAAAACAAGGAACAAAGAAATGCAGCGAGCACAGGACAGTCTACCTCATTTCACATGCAGCCAAAGTGATGTTAAGAATATTTAATAAAAGACTTGAAAAAGTAATGGAGGAGAATCTTGGCGAGGAGCAGTTTCGTTTTAGACGGAATACGTGCACCAGAGATGCAATAGGGCTCCTACAAATCTTGGGAGAAAGGTTTGTTGAAAGAGGAAGAAACTTATATACGTGCTACATCGATCTAGAAAAGGCATTTAACAATGTGATTTGGGACAAGCTGGCGACTGTAATGAGGGAAAAGAGAGTGGAATGGAAAACCAGAAGACTTGTAAACTCATTATATCTTAATCAAAAAATTTCAATTAAAGTGAGAGGAGAAAGTACAAACTGGATCGGACTAGGAAAAGGAGTAAGACAAGGATGCTGTCTAACACCTACTCTTTTCAACCTCTACTTGGAAAATATGATTGACCAATGCTCATTGCCGGCCGGAGTGGCCGTGCGGTTCTAGGCGCTACAGTCTCGAACCGCGTGACCGCTACGGTCGCAGGTTCGAATCCTGCCTCGGGCATGGATGTGTGTGATGTCCTTAGGTAAGTTAGGTTTAAGTAGTTCTAAGTTCTAGGGGACTGAAGACCTCAGAAGTTGAGTCCCATAGTGCTCAGAGCCATTTGAACCATTTTTGAGCCAATGCTCATTAGATGACAAAGGTGTAGAAATTGTAGGAAGAAGAGTAGCGTGTTTGAGGTTCGCTGTTGACATGGTCCTTCTAGCCACAGGGGAAAAAGAATTACAGAATTTGGTGGACACCATTGAATTAATGGAAAAAATATGGAATGAAAATTAACACAAATAAAACAGAAGTATTGGCACTAGGAGGAAATAAGGAAATAAAAATTATGCTGAATGGAGAAATACTAGAACAGGTGCAAAATTTTAAGTATCTTGTAAACAGGATAGACACCGACTGGAAGTGCACCACAGAAATTAAAACAAGGCTAGCAATGGCAAAAAGAGGCGTTTTATAAGGAAAGGAGAATTTTCTGCAGCAGTCTGGACAAAGAACTCAGGAAGGGACTCATAAAATGTCTTGTATGGAGTGTTCTTCTATATGGCGCTGAAACATGGACTATGAGGAAGACACACAAAGGCTGGAGGCTTTTGAGATCTGGACATGGCGGAGGATGGAAAGAATAAGTTGGATGGACAGAGTAAAAAATGAAGAGGTACTGAGAAGAGTGGGAGGGAAAAGACAGTTACTAGATGTAATAAAGCGAAGAAAAAGAAATTGGATTGGGCATGTATTAAGAAAGAATTACGGACTGATAAAAACAGTTTCAGAAGGTTATGTAGAAGGGAAAAGGGAGCGAGGAAGAGATTCCAGATACTGGATGACATGATGGACGGTACAACATACAGCAGCCTTAAGAAGGAAGCAATGGATCACAGAAAATGGAGAGGCAAAGGACTTGCCAATATAGCAGATAACTGATGATGATGAAAGAGAGAATAGTATTTTTTTTAATTTAGAAAGTACACTGAGATTCCGAGCCGCAGCATGCAAAATGTAACTGAAAGTTTGCAGTATTACCATTTGCTTTATGATGGGTGTAATGAGAAAAGTAATGAGACTGAATTTTCATCTACCAAAGTCTTTATTTTTTTGCAACAACTATATTGTCGTCTGCAAAGTAGTTCCCTTTGACAGCTAGACACCAGCAGCACTGAAAGGCTTGAACTGGTAGGATCTTTAAAATGTTGGTCACTTTTTTTTTTCAATGTCCTCCAGAGTCCTAAAATGGCGTCCAAAAGACTTCCTTCAATTTCAGGAAAAGAAAAAAAGTCGCAAGGACTCAGATCGGGAAAGACAGGAAGGTCTTTTCAGGTCAAAAATTCCATGATTGAAATGGCCGACATGAGGTGGTGTGATGCAGCATCCACTTGTCTGCACTGCCAGGTCTCTCTCGAGTCTTCCTTTTGCTGAGCCGTTAAATGACATCTTTTTTCATCACTAGGTTGACAGTTTGGCTTGGAGGAACACATTCGACTTTTTCGTAAGTTTTGAAGTTGATGTTCTCCCAGAGCGAGGCTCATCTTCTGCGTGTTCTCGGCCTTCCGAAAATGATTTGTGCGGGTGAAAGAGTTGTGCTCCTGATAAGAAAAGATCCCCATAGACCTGTTTAAACTTTTCGAAAGTCACATTTGCGGATTCCCCAGTTTTAATACAAGACTTGATGGCATAACGTTGGTCTGAATTCCGCTGTTCCATTTTCGTAACGCACAACAAAAACACAACTTCATCCATGGCGCTCACAAAAATCACCTGGTGGCTGTACGGAGCTGAAATTTGGACTGAGGAATATGAACACACCGGTCAAACAAGTGGAACGACACAGTGTTGCCAGATAATTCGCAGTGTTGTCATTCTCATTACTTTTCGCACACCCCTTGTATATACTCTATGACTTTGAAAAAGTGATTACTGGAGGAAGATGGTTAAAAAGAAATTTGACATTTTCAAAAGAGGAGTAATGAGTATATGTAGACCCTTTAAAGGCAGAACGGGGTGGGGCCGATGTACGAACACAGAAAAATATGATGTTGTGGATAGATATCCGAGTGAAAACAACATGAGGCGGAAACTGATAAATTTGTCTAGGCTTATGGTGAGGATGCCTAAAGGAGTAATTTGCAGAGCTGTGTTATAGGGAAACTCAGAGAAAAGTGCATGTAGTAGACCAAGACTGCGTTTTTGGGGTGAGATGGAAAATTTCTTACCCTTTTGCATACTTCAAGGAGACTGGAAAGCACTCGAAGGAGATGAAACAACCTATTTAGGTACCTCACGGTCTAACGGCCAGAGATCGCAGGATGATGACAGTGAACACATAGTTATGTTCTTCATCGAATAAACTTTCAAGAAAGTCTCACACTGACGAATGCAGTAGCACTGGAATACCGCTTCATTTATTTTTTAGAATGTACAGTTACGAAAGTTTCAATGTTTAATCGGATACTACAATGCTGACAACTTCATCTACAACTGCGTTAAGTCAGTTGAATCCTAAAAAATTCGGTTCACTTTATTGTAGATCGAATCGAAGCTACTAGCTCAGCTGCACAGTTTCTAGCTTTACAGTGCTACCAGTCATCCTCGACGGACATAACAGGACTTGGGGTGGACATAATTAAAACAAAGGCGTTTCTCGTTGCGGCGGGACCTTCTCGTGAAATTTCAGTCACAACTTTTTCCTCCGAATCCGAAAATATTTTGTTGACGCCGACCTATATAGGGACAAAGATCATTATAATAAGGCAAATCAGAACTCGCACGGAAAGATAGAGGTGTTCGTTCTTTCCGCGCGCTTTTTGAGACTGGAATAAAAGAGAATTATTGTGAAGGTGGTTCGATGAACCCCTCTGACAGGCACTTGAGTGTGATTGCGTTGTAGCTATGTAGATGTAGGTCAGTGAGTATCCGCTTCTCTTTGAGTTATTAAAACGTTTTTAGACCAAAAAAATGAAATGGTATAATTAAATAAACTTTAATGAAATATGCGAGGTCGAAAAACTGATGTCAGTGTGTGCGGGACGATGCTAGCGCTGTATTTGCAAACAAAACGTGAGCTACGTTTTCCATGATTCCCCTGAATCACTTCTGGCGAATCTCAGGTTGGCTCCTTTTAAAAGGCAATGACCAATTTCTTGGCCCTTTCTGGGCCAGCCGTTGTTAATCCAACGTGGGAGCAGCCGAGCATAAATAAATAACCTTAAAGGCCAACCAGCGTGAGTTCTTATCTACATCTACGTACATACTCCGCAAACCACTGTGAAATGTATTGCTCAGGGTGCTTAGCATGGTTCCACATGTTAGAGCTCATTCCCATACCATTCACGTATAGAACGCCGGAAGAATGACTGCTTAATTGCCTCTTTGCTCACGGTAATTAGTCTACTTTTGCCTACACGATCCTTAAGAGAGCGATACGTAGAGGGAAGAGGAATTTCTCTAGAGTCGGAACTTATTACTGGTTCTTAAAATTCTGTAGGTAGAATTTCGTGAGATGGTTGGCGTCTATCTTCAGAGTGTGCCAATTCAAGTTTCTAAACGTTTCTGTGATGGTCTCCAGTGACGGAACAAAAAGCCTGTGACCATTTTCGCCGTTCTTTTACATCTGCATATACACACATACATACATACATACATACATACATAAATACATACTGGGCAAGCCGCCATATGGTGCGTGGTGACGGGTACCCTGTACCACAACTAGTCATTTCCTTTCGCCTTCCACACTCAGATATAGCGAGGGAAAACGACTGTTTACATGTATCCATATGAGCCTAATCTGTCTAATGATATCTTCGTGCTCCTAATGCGAAATACACTTTGGCGGCAGTAGAATCGTTCTGTAGTCAGCCTCAAATACCGGTCCTCTAAATTTTCTCAGTAGTTCTCGTCGGAAAGAACGTCACCTTCCCTCCAGTGATTCCCATTTGAGTTCCCGAAGTATTTCCGTGGTAGTTGCGTGTTGTTTGTTTGGCAGCCTGCCTCTGAATTGATCTGATGTCTTCATTTAATTCGACCTGGCGCGTATCCCATACGCTCCAAGAGTACTCAACAGTTAGCACGGACTAGTGTGCTATATGCGGTCTTCGTTACAGATGAACCACACTTTCCTAAAATGCTCTCCGTAAACCGAAGTCGACCATTCGCCTTCCTTATTAATATTCCTATACGTTCATTTCATATTGCTTTGCAACGTTACGCCTAGGTATTTAATCGACGTGATTGTGTCAAGCAGCACACCACTAATTCTGTACTCTGCCTTCTTTGTATACGTTCAGTATCTCTTGTTAGCCTATTTGGTATGGGTCCATAACTTTTGAACAGTGTTTTACGACAAATCGCACAATGGATTTGTATGCGGTCTGTTTTTTAGACAATTTTCCTAGTATGCTGACAAAGAACCGAAATCTGCCATCGGTCTTGCCTACGACTGAGCCTATCAATCGTTCCATTTCATATCCCTATAGATTGTTGCACCTAGGTATTTTTACGAATCAGTTAAGTCCAATTGCGACTTATTCTTATTGTAGTCATTGCATATTTCTGTTCTGCGTTTTGTAAAGTCCACAGTTTTACATACATCAGCATTTAAAACAAGTTTCCATCCTTGCATCTGTTTGAAACCTTCTTAAGATCTTACCTGATATTTGTGCATCTTTTTTAAATAGTATTTCATTATAGGTAACTATATCATCTGTGAAAAGTCTGAAGTTAGTATTAATGCTGTCTGCCATGTCGTTAATTGACAATATGAACAATACACTTCCCTGTCAATGCCTCTCCATCCGCGATAACATGTTGCATCCTCCCATCCACTCAGTCACAAATTTTGTCTGATACCCCGAATCAGTGCTAGTTGATATGCAGCTGGTGATTCTGTTCGTGATCCCTCACCATGTTTGAGCTTAGAATATCATCGCACACTGTACTGCGTTCTGTGAACAGCAGACGCTGGTTATATCTCGTCACCTTACTTAGCTTGTGTGGCAGTTCTACAGTACGTCGTGTTGCTTTTGGTAGTCGTCACATGTCAGGCTGTACCCTTTGTACCACGTCCGTCTGGACAGCGTTTCCGCTCGCACCAGCGAATCAATAGTCAAGAGCTGACCTTCCGGCAATTAGGAAAGCCACCGGGTCGTGGAATGACTCCTCTGCCGTCCGAAATTACCTCTAGGGATTACTTGCTAATGGGTGTGGGGCTGATTCTTAATTGTAAACGGCACCTTTTTTTATTCCGGTTTTATTTCTGTTCCTCTTTCCCACCATTCAGTAGTCGCTCCCTCTGAGTTTACTTTCTGGTTGATAGACGCGCTCGTCTGGTACGACTGTGCGTGTTTCATTCATCGCGCGCAGCTTCCTGGAACCGTGGAGGCTGCCTCTATGTAAAGTCCAACGTTCATCCACCTTCAAGTAAATATTTAATTGGTCAGTTTGTTGTTCATATAGGTATTAAAGGTACCAATTTTGAAAACACAGTTTTCATTGTCTTGATGTAGTTCGCTAGAGGGAGGGGGGAGGGGAGTTGGAAATATTGCGCGTTCCATCTTCATTCGAATTACAAATGAAATCGTGCTTTCACCTGAAACTAGATACAGTATTGGATTGTAATAAATAGAAAAAGGGAGGAAGGTTGTAATTCAGATTTCTCTTAAACTTACTTAGAGAGCGTAGTAATACGAAGATATCGTAATGTTTTTAATACCCATGCTTATAGTAGGGGGTTCAATGCCGTCAGTGGATTAATGTGGGATGTGCTAAAGCGAATCATTGATACACTAGTATAGTCAGGTACCAGTCGGTTTCGTATCAGAAACCTATTTGAAGTATGCTTTGCAAATTATTGATACAATTCGTGAGGCCGTGGCCCCTGAATGCAGTCAGATATCAGCTGGTACCCTTTCACTCCAACCCCTCACCACCAACATTAGCGCCTAACTGAACTTTAAATGAAAAAGAATTTTCTTTGCACACTTTCATTTTTAAAATGATGGAAGATAAACGATGTTTAGTTTTTGTAGCTGTTTCATTAAACCCTTAAGCAATGAGTGAAAGAGACAGTAATTAGTACTGCTTATTTCTAAGAACCTTTTTTATGGAGTGATGAAGTAATTCTCGGTGCATCGTGACCGCTGCCTACTAATCCTTCTCAGATGTGAGAGCTAAGTATCCACACTGAGACTATATACTTGTTACAAAACACGCTTCCCCCTACAGCACTCATCTCACTAGCAGCACTTCATTCGTCCACACTCTGCACCCTCATTTAAAATAAACCATGTTAAGATGTGTGCACTACATTGGGCCTGCTCTTTGTAAATTATTTGATTGTTGGACTCCTTATTTCTGAACTGGCAGGAATTGGAAGACTCCAGGTTGCCAGTGCTTTGTGTCTGATCACTGCGAATAATAATCAAAATACTCTGTACCCCACTGCAGTGTAGTAGCCATTACGTAGTCACTGCTATGGTATGCTGTCTGTCAGTTCGTTTATTGTTGCAAAGTGAATAATGGAGAATTTTCTGGTCTACTACGGGAACTACCAAAAATCTGAGAATTTTTTTATGAGATATTAAAGCATATGTCAGGTATATGTCAAAATTCTACTGTCTTCGATGCACGGTACAAATCATGAGTGTAGATGGTGGACTGTGTAAGGTAAATGCTATTCATAAATTCATTCCTCGAGCTCCATCACATTGTGTCACGTGTTAATGCTTGAATTAAAAAAAAAAAAAGAATTATTGGTAACGTTAAGTAATCGGTATTACGGTCTAACGAAACAATGATAATAGTAATGATATTTGAAAGAAAATGAGGAGTCGTTACCAAAACACACTTAAACCGTTTTGTTTTTACCCCCCCCCCCACCCCAGAAAATTACATTTACCTCTCAGGAGGTAATTACCATGTTTGGTAATCACAGGTTTACTGCAACCGCTGCGTCAGAATTTTTGAGGACGTATGCTGTGCATTCCTTTTATCACTCGCAAGATGTTACTTTCCAACAAGGAACACCAAACCATATGATGCTCAGAATCAGTCTTTCCAGCAGTGCATGCACACTTGACGAGGCCAAAATGTGGACATGCTATTTTATTGCGGTGTATCTGCACTGCAATTCTTCAATAGCAAAAACCATTACATTCACATTATCCAGATCCTAGCTGCGTTTTAATCACTTCAAGATGACCGTCAGTATTGCTAGTGGTCACTTCCATTGTTTCAAGCTATTGTTTAGTTCTTGCCAAATAACACATTTATAACTCCTGTGAGCCTGTTAGTCATAACTGTTACACAATATTGAGTCTTCACCCACTTGGGCTTCTCAAGTGTTTTGATTCGTTAATCTTCAGATATTTGTCGTGCACAAATTCAGAGGTCGACAGATAACTGACCTTGATGGATGACAGAACACACACAACTCCTCTTAATATAATTTTTTATTTGGGTTTAATCGTTTGAACTGTGTTACTTCCCTTGTTACTGAAACTGCCATTTTTGGTAGGGTGTCAAGTTCTTGAGGTATGTCAGCTTTTTACTTCTTTGTGCGCATTATTCGTGTGAAGCTGAAAATATCTCTGGAACAAATAGGTACTAAATATGTTGCCTTAGTTGTGTTGCTGATAGTAAGAAGAAACTTCCTGTGAAATGATCACGGTGACAGCTGACAAGAAGTTTAACGTCGAGGCTGGTTTAAGCGGCGCTTAATATGCCTCCTGCGAAGGGTTCATCACTAACGGACGCGACGGGAAATGGAAAATGTCTCCGGCAACGTGCTTGTAATCGCTCCATGCCGAAAATAGCCTACTCGTTTGTTAGCAGTGCGCTGTCAGCTCTTATAATTCTAATGTCCAACTAGTGTTTGCATTACAAAAATGCGACACTTGTTCGCTGTTCGTCTTAAGATGTAGCTTGTAAATTGTAACGTTTTTTTCGTCGGTTTGTCATCTCATGTGAACCATTTGTTGGTTCGCCGCCATCTTCTGTATGGTGAGAGCAATGTTAACTCCAGAGGCGACGAGGAACAACCTGGTAGGCGTACGTGCATGGAGCCTTTGTTACAGCAACTGCCTACACTTCACTGCACAGCATTAGTTTCCGAACTAACGGTACGTAGTTAGGACTCCCGGTATCTGACAATACAGTATCCGTACTTCCGTGGAAATATTGTTATTACGTAGATATAAACAGACTGGATTCCAGTAATCTTACCCCTGTGGCATTAATTCCCCTTGACAGAGAGGAACGTAGTCGAGTGTAGGGCACACCGTTCATTCTTATTTTCGTGGTTATGCCTGACAGTTTTGTGGAGAGAGGAATACTATGGAAATAGGTACGAGTATTTGGTAGTTATCATTTCGGTTGCCTAAACGACTACTGCCGACACCAAGGAAGTCAGGGTTAGATATTTCCTGACTATTTTAAATTCTTATCTAGACAGTCAACAAATTGTACTTGAGTGGGAAAAAAGTTGCTAAAAAGTTGAACCGGTGTGGTCTTCTCAATTCCGTGTTTTATGTCTACTTGCAGATTATTAAAAGTTTTTGTAATAGACTACAGAGACTCTTTTTGAAATTCTAATAGTAATACAGGTTGATTTTTATCCACCGTGTGCAAATTCTAGGGATCGATGGCTGTGAGGATGCGGAACAAAAAAGGTCTAATGAAGTTATTTACGGAAGTGCATGGTGTCCATGCTAGAAACCACTTATTGAATCATACATTGTTACAGAGACTGTAACGCCCTTTACCATGCAGCCACAATTAAAGTATCTGCTGAAAATGGTTTCCATGTGCCTCAATGCATGCGTGTACGCGTCATAGCATGTTCCGTCTTACACTTTCTCATCGGCCAGGCTGCATCCGAACAGTGTCAAAGGCAGCATGAATACGCTACTCCAGTATCTCCACATGTGGAATGGGCTCCGCAAACACGATACTTTTGAGATGGTCCCATAACCAGAAATCTCACGGGTACAACACGCCATTCAACTGGACGCCCTCGTCCTATCCATCAACCAGGGAACATACGATCGAGATGCGTCCCTTACGTTAGCGGCGAAGTTGGCTGGAGCACCATCATGTAGCAGCCACATAACTCTTCGATCGTCAGTGGCACTTCTTCCAGTAGGGGAGCAAATCACTCGCAAGAAATGCCGATAGTTCCGGCCTGTTAGGCGACATGGAAGGAAGACTTGACCCAAAATACGGTCGCCAATTATCCATGCCCACACATTCCGGCAGCACCTATGCTGATGATTCACTATCCCCATACTGTGGGGGTTCTGCATACTATCTCGCAGATGACTTACGAAAGTTGAAGATACCACTCCGCGTAAAGGTGGCCTCGTCTGTGAATAGAATAGATGACACAAATCCCGGAATCGTGGTTGCATGCTGAAGAAACCAGTGACGAAACTGCTCCCGATGTCGAAAGTCTGTTGCGAGTTATTCCTACACATGCTGTAAGGGATAAGAGTAGTAACAGTTGTCATGGAGAATCCTCCACACGATCGTCTGTCTCATACTGTACTGGTAGGCCATCTGCCTGGTACCTTCCACAGTGTTGGTCAAATTTTCCTCCAAGTCTGGTGTCTGAACGTTTCGGGTACGTCCTTCATAATTTACTGCTTCCTGAAACAACCCTGTCTCAGAGAAATGCCGGAACACTAATACAAACATTGAGCACTTTGCTGGTTGTTGGCGGTGATAAGTCCTCTGGTACGACCTTGCTGCCCGCCGCCCGTTGCCATTTGCCTTTCCGTCAGTAAACACCATGTCAGCAAGCTCTCGATTCGAATACGGAACCATAGTGTACAACGCTGTATCACATCCACTACAAGGTGAGTCTGCAAGAGAAATGAATGGACACAACACTACCAGTTACTACGTCACGAGAGGGTGCGGGGGCATGACGTATGAGGAACAGTACCGCCCTCTAGAACAAAGTATGACTGAATAAATGGTCTCAAGCATGGAAAACATGTATTTCTGGACATAGGTTTATTAGACCTCTTTTATTTCGTATCCTCCCAGCTATCAATCTCTAGAAATTGTACACAGTGGAAAAAATCACGCAGCTTAATTTTCTTGTGTTCAGATTCTGAACTTAATCGTTTTTTAACCATTAATATTGTTAAAAAGCGTATGCATTGGGATATGTAAGTGAAGCATTTTATGAACCTTCTATACGATGTTACATGGTAAACTCCCTGAAATCATTATAAGCGTAGCTTTCACAATGTAAATATTTATTATTCCAGAAATGTGAACCACGAATAAATTATCTGGTAATACAAGACAATGAGCGAAAGATATTTATGCAAAGGACGTGCACATTTCTACCAATTATTAATAAATAGAGTGATGATTAAGCTGATAGACTGAACACTGAAAGGTTGTATGTACATAGTGAAGATTTCCGAATGTACTCGGGGTACATTCATTGGCAACATACCAAAATGGTAATATTTTTACATACTGATCGTAGTTTTCCGCCATTTTACTGTGAAAAATCCACATAATCTATGCGGTGTCTGTGAGTAATGCCCGGTGGCTAGAAAATAGCATTTTGTCATTTCACTCAAGTTGTGCTATGAGAACCACCATATATCTACATCTACATCCATACTCCGCAAGCCACCTGGCGGTGTGTGGCGGAGGGTACCCTGAGTACCTCTATCGGTTCTCCCTTCTATTCCAGTCTCGTATTGTTTGTGGAAAGGAGGATTGTCGGTATGCTTCTGTGTGGGCTCTAATCTCTCTGATTTTATCCTCATGGTCTCTTCGCGAGATATACGTAGGAGGGAGCAATATACTGCTTGACTCTTCGGTGAAGGTATGTTCTCGAAACTTTAACAAAAGCCCATACCGAGCTATTGAGCGTCTCTCCTGCAGAGTCTTCCACTGGATTTCGCGATTACTAAATGATCCTGTAACGAAGCGCGCTGCTCTCCGTTGGATCTTCTGTCTCTCTTCTATCAACCCTATCTGGTACGGATCCCACACTGCTGAGCAGTATTCAAGCAGTGGGCGAACAAGCGTACTGTAACCTACTTCCTTTGTTTTCGGATTGCATTTCCTTAGGATTCTCCCAATGAATCTGTCTGGCATCTGCTTTACCGACGATCAACTTCATATGATCATTCCATTTTAAATCACTCCTAATGCGTACTCCCAGATAATTCATGGAATTATCTGCTTCCAGTTGCTGATCGGCTGTATTGTAGCTAAATGATAAAGGATCTATCTTTCTATGTATTCGCAGCACATTACACTTGTCTACATTGAGATTCAATTGCCATTCCCTGCACCATGCGTCAATTCGCTGCATATCCTCCTGCATTTCAGTACAATTTTCCATTGTTACAACCTGTCGATACACCACAGCATCATCTGCAAAAAGCGTCAGTGAACTTCCGATGTCATCCACAAGGTCATTTATGTATATTGTGAATAGCAACGGTCCTATGACACTCCCCTGCGGCACACCTGAAATTACTCTTCTGAAGTAAGACTTCTCTCCATTGAGAATGACATGCTGCGTTCTGTTATCTGGGAACTCTTCAAACCAATCACATAATTGGTCTGAGAGTCCATATGCTCTTACTTCGTTCATTAAACGACTGTGGGGAACCGTATCGAACGCCTTGTGGAAGTCAAGAAACACGACATCTACCTGGGAACCCGTCTCTATGGCCCTCTGAGTCTTGTAGACGAACAGCGCGAGCTGGGTTTCACACGATCGTCTTTTTCGAAACCCATGCTTATTCCTACAGAGTAGATTTCCAGTCTCCAGAAAAGTCATTATACTCCAACATAATACGTGTTCCTACAGTCTACAACTGATCGACGTTAGAGATATAGGTCTATAGTTCTGCAAATCTGTTCGACGTCCATTCTTGAAAACGGGGATGACCTGTGCCCTTTTCCAATCCTTTGGAACGCTACGCTCTTCTAGAGACCTACGGTACACCGCTGCAAGAAGCGGGACAAGTTCCTTCGCGTACTCTGTGTAAAATGGAACTGGTATCCCATCAGGTCCAGCGGCCTTTCCTCTTTTGAGCGATTTTAATTGTTTCTCTATTCCTCTGTCGTCTATTTCGATATCTACCATTTTGTCATCTGTACGACAATCTAGAGAAGGAACTACAGTGCAGTCTTCCTCTGTGAAACAGCTTTGGAAAAAGACATTTAGTATTTCGGCCTTTAGTCTGTCATCCTCTGTTTCAGTATCATTTTGGTCACAGTGTGTCTGGACATTTTGTTTTGATCCACCTACCGCTTTGACATAAGACCAAAATTTCTTAGGATTTTCTGCCAAGTCAGTATATAGAACTTTACTTTCGAATTCATTGAACGCCTCTCGCATAGCCCTCTTCACACTACATTTCGCTTCGCGTAATTTTTGTTTGTCTGCAAGGCTTTAGCTATGTTTATGTTTGCTGTGAAGTTCCCTTTGCTTCCGCAGCAGTTTTCTAACTTGGTTGTTGTACCACGGTGACTCTTTTCCGTCTCTTACGATCTTGCTTGGCACATACTCATCTAACACATATTGTACGATGGTTTTGAACTTTGTCCACTGATCAACACTATCTGTACTCGAGACAAAACTTTTGTGTTGAGCCGTCAGGTACTCTGTAATCTGCTTTTTGTCAATTTTGCTAAACAGAAAAATTTTCCTACCTTTTTTAATATTTCTATTTACGGCTGAAATCATCGATGCAGAAACCGCTTTATGATCGTCGATTCCCTGTTCTGCGTTAACTGTTTCAAATAGTTCGGGTCTGTTTGTCACCAGAAGGTCTAATATGTTATCGCCACGAGTCGGTTCTCTGTTTAACTGCTCAAGTTAGTTTTCAGATAAAGCACTTTAAAAAATTTCACTGGATTCTTTGTCCCTGCCACCCGTTATGAACGTTTGAATCTCCCAGTCTATATCCGGCAAATTAAAATCTTCCCCCAGAACCGTAACATGGTGGGGAAATCTACTCGAAATATTTTCCAAATTATAGATTATAGATATAGATCACATTACGTTCGCAGCGATGTTGACAAGCATGATATCTGGCCTTTTATTCTTTGTTAGTCACAGTATAGAGAGTGGCAGTTGTTAGTCACCGCTTAAAAAGACAAAACCACGAAAAATAATTTTTACTGTGGTGATCTGCATTACGGTATAGGTGCTTACTATTTGGTTATTCATTTGGCACTATTAGGCAGGAAAACAGTCATGAAGTGTAGAATTAAATTACTGTGAAAACAGAGGCAGTGCGGCCACACGAGAGTCGTATATAGTGTTTTTAAAAGGCCCAAAAAGAGATCTATAGAACAAAAGAATTGTTTTGATATGAAAGAGCGCTTGCACGGACAATTGTTTGGGACTTTCCGCTGAGACAATGGGATGGGAGAGAAAGCCTCGGTTGAGTAACTCTCGCGGCCTTGTTTTTGTACCATAATTTTTTATGACTGTGAAAAAGACTTGAATTCAGAAAGGTTCTGCTGTCTCGTTTTTTAGGTGACATCGATGTTATGGACGCTATTTGTTGACAGTATTGACGTTATTACCAACTTTGACTAGAGCATAGGTCCTATTCTCTTTGGCTGTAGATCTGTGAATCTTCGTATACTTTTTTTAATCTTTGACAGTGTTGTCTCTAACAGTTAGTAATACACGTATCTGTAAGCCTGAACCTACGTGTTAACAGCTAAGTGGCGCCTAGTATATTCTATTGTATTTTTATGGTTCATAGTGGTCGAAGATTGTTGAGTTTATGCACGCAGTTATTGAGCAATTTCGTAATGGACATGGAACTGTACCCTGTTTAATGTATTGTTGATCCATCGATGTACGACTAAGCAAGTATTTTAAAGATGATCGTTCTTCAAACATGTTTCTTGTTTCTAAAAAGTTCGTCCGTGTATACAACATACGTTTCTCTGTTTCTTTATTTTATTAATATTAATTGTATAAGTGATTGTGCAAGGAAAAGGATGCTAGTAGACCTCCTTAATTCATATAATCTTATGCAAACCGTATTCTTTCCAACGAGAGTGTAAGGGAACAGTAGAACAACCATAGACAACATTTTTGTTCATTCCTCATTACTAGAAGGGCATTATGTTAGCAAAAAGGTGAATGCCCTTTCATATCATGATGCACAAAATTTTTTAACTCAAAGATTTTTGTGCTGCAACAGATGTTAAATATAGTTATCAACGGTTTAGGAAAGCTGATCCAGTTGCTGTAGAGACGTTTGTAAACCTTATCAAGGAATAAGAGTGGCAAGATGTTTATTGTGCTGATACAGATGATGATAAATATAATGCCTTTCTCAAGACTTTTCTCGTGCTCTTTGAAAGTTGCTTTCCGTTAGAACGTTCAAAGCAGGGTACTAGCACAAACAGGCAGTCTGGATGGCTGACTAGAGGGATAAGAATATCTTGTAGAACAAAGTGGCAATTATATCAAAACGTTAGAAACAGGCAAAATCTAAATGCAGCAGCCCATGACAAACAGTATTGCAAAGTGCTTAAAGTTATTAGGAAGGCAAAAAGTATGTGGTATGCAGATAGAATAGCTAAGTCTCAGGATAAAATTAAAACCATATGGTTAGTCGTAAAGGAAGTGGCTGGTCTGCAGAGACAGGTCGAGGATATAGAATCAGTGTGTAGTGGGAATGTCCGTGTTACTGATAATTTGCATATATGTACAGTATTTAATAATCACTTTCTGAATATAGCAGGAATCACATAGTGCTCTTAGAAAAAAGTGTTCCGAGACTGTTACCTAAAATGCTCCTCCATGATACTGACGAGGGAGATTGAGTTAATAATTAAATCACTAAAGACCAAGAACTCGAATGGATATGAAGGGGTATCTAGCAGAATACTGAAGTATTGTTCTATGTATGTTAGCCCAATACTTAGCCATATCTGTAACTTTTCCTTTAGGAGTGGTCGGTTTCCTGACCGATTAAAATACTCGGTAGTGAATCCACTTTATAAAAAGGGAGACAGGGATAATGTTGACAATTATAGACCTATTTCTATGCCAACGGTGTTTGCTAAAGTTATCGAGAGGGTTGTATATACAAGGTTACTGGAGCATTTAAATGCACATAATTTACTGTCAAATGTACAGTTTGGTTTTAGAAATGGCTTAACAACTGAAAAGGCTATATTCTCTTTTCTCTGTGAGGTTTTGGACGGATTAAATAAAAGGTTGCGAACGCTAGGTGTTTTCTTTGATTTAAGGAAGGCTTTTGACTGTGTTGACCACAAAATATTACTGCAGAAGTTGGACCATTATGGAGTAAGGGGAGTAGCTTACAATTGGTTCACCTCTTACTTTAAGAACAGAAAGCAGAAGATAATTCTCCGCAATATTGAGAGTGGTAGTGATGTTCAGTCCCAATGGGGCACTGTTAAGTGGGGCGTTCCCCAAGGGTCGGTGCTGGGGCCACTGCTGTTTCTTATTTATATAAATGATATGCATTCTAGTATTACAGGTGATTCAAAAATATTTCTGTTTGCTGATGACACCAGCTTGGTAGTGAAGGATCTTGTGTGTAATATTGAAACAGTATCAAATAATGTAGTTCATAAAATTTCATGGCTTGTGGAAAATAATTTGATGCTAAATCACAGTAAGACTCAGTTTTTACTGTTTCTAACTCACAGTTCAACAAGAACTGATATTTTGATCAGACAGAATGGGCATGTTATAAGCAAAACGGAACAGTTCAAGTTCCTAGGCGTTCGGATAGATAGTAAGCTGTTGTGGAAAGCCCATGTCCAGGATCTTGTTCAGAAACTAAATGCTGCTTTATTTACCATTAGAACAGTATCTGAAATAAGTGACATTTCAACACGAAAAGTATTCTACTTCGCATATTTTCATACGCTTATTTCGTATGGTATTATTTTTTGGTGTAATTCTTCTGATTCAAAAAGGGTATTTTTGGCTCAAAAACAGGCAGTTCGAGCTATGTGTGGTGTAAGTTCGAGAACCTCTTCTCGACCCCTATTCAATAGTCTGGGAATTCTGACACTGCCATCACAGAATATATTTTCTTTAATGTCGTTTGCTGTTAGCAATATTAGCCTATTCCCAAGAGTTAGCAGCTTTCACTCAGTTAATACTAGGCAGAAATCAAATCTGCATATGGAATGCACTTCCTTGACTCTTGTGCAGAAAGGAGTGCAGTATTCTGCTGCATCCATGTTCAATAACCTACGACAAGAACTCAAATCTTAGCAGTAGCCCAAACACTTTTAAGTCTAAACTGAAGAGTTTTCTCATGGCTCACTCCTTCTATTCTGTCGAGGAGCTCCAGTAACAGAACGTACCAGCGTGACTTCAAACAATTTGTTACAGGAAATGTTCAAAATGTCCTCCGTTAGCGAGGATACATGCATCCACCCTCCGTCGCATGGAATCCCTGATGCCCTGATGCAGCCCTGGAGAATGGCGTATTGTATCACAGCCATCCACAATACGAGCACGAAGAGTCTCTACATTTGGTACCGGGGGTGCGTAGACAAGAGCTTTCAAATGCCCCCATAAATGAAAGTCAAGAGGGTTGAGGTCAGGAGAGCGTGGAGGCCATGGAATTGGTCCGCCTCTACCAATCCATCGGTCACCGAATCTGTTGTTGAGAAGCGTACAAACACTTCGACTGAAATGTGCAGGAGCTCCATCGTGCATGAACCACATCTTGTGTCGTACTTGTAAAGGCACATGTTCTAGCAGCACAGGTAGAGTATCCCGTATGAAATCATGGCGGTGAATCGAGACAGTACAGTACATACTGACGAAACTAAAATGAGCTCTAACATGGAAATTAAGCGTGTCCGGACACATGTCTACATAACATCTTTTCTTTATTTGTGTGTGAGGAATGTTTTCTGAAAGTTTGGCCGTACCTTTTTGTAACACCCTGTGTATATATATATATATGGCTCACCGGCCATTTGACCAACTTCTGTGCTGATGCACAAACAGTGCCCGAACTCTTACGGGAATCGGCAAAACGCCGCGAGTAATGAGTATAATGGGCAGGGGCAATATGAATGTAGTGCGGGATAAGAAGTTGGGAATGTAGGTCTCACTGGAGGCGTGCCAGAAATAGTCCCTGTAGTCGCACTATCCTCTGTGTCCTCTGTGGCTCAGCTGGATAGAGCGTCTGCCATATAAGCAGGAGATCCCAAGTTTGAGTCCCGGTCGGGGCACACATTTTCCACTGTCCCCTTTGACTTATATCAACGCCTGTGTGCAGCTAGGCGTATTCATTTCATCGTAATTTCAAATCTCTACTTCTACATCTGGCGGCTCAAAATGCTTTTCTTCTAATAGACACTTAGTAATGACACAAGCAAAGAAAACACACATTATCTTCTACTGGTGTTTCTTGCAATTTTCACCGTATGTACCTTTGAATATTCATCACTTTTTCTTCGTTTCGCTGCAGTTTTAACCCATTGACAGTACAAATTTCTTAGCATCGCCAAGAAAAGTATTCAGACTTGATCAGTTAAAACCAAATAAGAATGATTTTAAGATATGTAGACTTTCGTTTTACGACCAATCAATGTAATTATCTGTAAAAACGCGATCTTTGTTCAAATTAATATTTGAAGGTTAACGGTTCTAAAGACAAGTTGCTTAAGAAACAATACCGTGCAACAGTCAGTTATGACCAGCTGATTCACAAGAGTCATAAAAGAGGTACTGCTTGGCAAACAGCTGAACATTTATTAGCAAAAAACATAAAATAATAAATGAAAATATCGTATCGCATTATTTGACCGGGAGATGCCATCTGAGACTGTTCAGTCGCCAATTGCGTCTTCCTGTTTGACACCACACTGGCTACTTGAGAGTCGATGAAGACGAGATGAAATTATTGTGATAGTTGGGTCATTAGCTGTCTTATGAAGTTTGAAAGGAGTTTAATTTCTCTAACATTTTGAGGAAGGTCGTTCCAAAGTCAGGTTCCTGATACAGAAAATTATTTAGAGACTATGACAGTGACGTGTAGTGGTTGAGAGGGGATTCTACCTTTATTGAAAAAGAGTATTTCTGCTGCGCTGTTCACGTAGTAGCGCAGGGCCTGAAGATAAATAGGAGGGAGTGCAGTGATTGACAAGACGATAGAGCAAACACGGAGTACGATAATGTCTACCGTTATCGGCACTTAGCCATGATGATTGTTCGTAGGCAGGAGTGATATGGTCGTAATAGCGTACGTCACAATTTTATCTCACACAACCATTCACCCGAGTTCCAGTTGGCGTGAGCAGTCGTGCGGTAGTCCTTCGGGAATCGGATCGCCACAATCAAGAGTGGGGAATATTAGTGACTCTGCCAGTTTCTTGTTAAGCTCGAGAGGAAGTACCTTTTTATATTTCAATAGTGAATAAAGTGATGCAGAATACTTCTTGCAGATTGCAGTTTGTGTTCAGTCCAGCCTAAGTGATTGCCCAGAATTATTCCCAACTTCTTTGCAGGAGAAGAAGTTATTTCTGTGCTGTTTAGGATTAAGGATGGAAGAGATTCTCTGAACTGAGGGGTAACCAGTTTTTTGTGAACGACCAAGATTGATTGCGTTTTAGATGGATAGTTTCAAACCTACAGTCTGCGTCCGTTCTGATAAAGCAAGTCAGTCGGCATTTACGTACTGGATGGCTGTGTAAAGGTTTTTGGGCTTACCCTTAAATACCTAACTGATGATCGCCGGTGTGTAAATGATATCTGCAATAGGAGATAGTAGTCGACACATCATTAAAGTATCGTGTAATGAGAAAAGTATAGTGCCCAATACTGATCCTTTTGCTACCCATCATATTACATTCCTCCCTTGTGACTGCTTATTGCAATCATTACACAATACTGCCGGGATGTAAGATTTGAACTTGAAACGTCCCCTTAAAACAATTGTACACGACTGTGCTTAACCTGACACACAATAATTTTTAGCGCAACGCAATCTGACTATCAAAGATCCCTGCAAAAGAATGGCCCTGAGTAACATTAAACTATACCTTTCAGAAATCACTTACCTCACAAAAATCTTCATTACTCGAACTACTGCAATACAGCGAGCGCCACTACTGCCAGCTAAATAAAAGATTCAAACTACGGAAGTCACTAACTACTGATAGGGATAGTTAGCAAATGAAAGATTTTAATAGAGAACAAACACTGTATTTACCTTAATAGTCATAATATATATAGCAGTTCATGACAAATTACAAAACTCCGCCATCTCTCTCCTCACATCCACCACTGCTGGCGGCTCACCTCCAACTGCCCAACAATACAATGGCAGACAACAATGCAAACTAGCCACAGGCTACACACAGCTCAGCCAGTGATTTTCATATAGAGCGCTACGTAACGTTGCCAATAAGAAAACATAAACAGCCTACTTACATAAAGAAAACATAAACAGCCTACTTACATAAAGAAAACATAAACAGCCTACTTACATAAAGAAAACATAAACAGCCTACTTACATAAAGAAAACATAAACAGCCTACTTACAAACTGAACGATTGTACAGCACCTGAAAACAAATTTAGGTATTTGAGTTTAACAAGTGCTACTTCAGAGTCGAAAGTGTCGAAAAATTTGTTGAAATCCAAGGAGCACATAATAGTCTACATTTCTTTGTGAACATGATGGTTCAGTCACTTTTAGAAGAGCCGTCGTCGCGCTGCAATTTTTCCGGAAACCAGATTGGTGTTCATCCAGAACGTTATTTGATTCTAAGTAATTGGTAATCTGGTCATGTATTCCGTATTTTAAAGCCTTAGACAATGCTGGTAGAATGCAAATGGATGTGAAGTCAGAGGCTTCTTTGACAGTTTCGTTTTTGGGTAGTGATTTTCTGAGCCTTTGCTTCCAGGCTATTGCGAAGGCGCTGGAGGTCAAAGAATGGTTAAAAATGTTCGTTATTACGGACAGTAGTGGATCGACAAGGAAACTGATCATTTCCTTGTAATATTGTCGTGTCCCTTAACTACCGAACGGATTTCCGCAATTTCCTTCCTGACTGTAGAAGACTGGTACACATCTTCTTCAGCACCGGAATCCAAATTTCATTCAATATTAGTTCGCTGAGGTGAAAAGAGCGTTGAGAGCACCGCTTAGAAATCATAGGGATGCTCAAGCGCCGGGGAAATCGAAAGTTTTCCTGCCATTCGTTAAGGACGTGACTGACCGCATAGGAAAAGTCTCGAAAAAGCGGAACATCGCGGTAATCTACACACCCACACAGAAGATAAAATATCACCTAAAATCGGCCAAGGATGCTCACAGACTGCTGGGAAAAGCTGGAGTTTATAGGATTCCCTGTACGTGGGTACTACAAAAAGAATTGTCAAAAAACTGCTCGAAGAGCACAAGGGAAATTGCAGAAGAGGGGAGAGTGACAGATCAGCTGTTGCGTAACATACTGTACAGTCAGGAGATCACATAAATTTTGATAGGACTCAAGTAATGGCAGCCACAAGGGGATACCACGAAATGCTATACAGAGAGACAATAGAAATTGCGAAACACCCCAGGAATTTCAATAGGAAGGAAGAGGGCGTGAAACTGAATGAAATTTGGATTCTGGTGCTGAAGATGATGTGTACCAGTCTCCCACCGTAGTATGATAGTAACAGCGGACGACGGCAGTCGTCAACGGCCAATTGCGCTCGCGTACTCAAAACACGTGATGTCACACCACTGCGCGGAAGCGGAATTTTGCTGTAGTCGGTAACGAGCCAGGGTCTGAATCGGACATTCAACGAAGCTGCGATACCCCTTGAAAATTCGTCCACAGATGGGGACGAAACGTCGGGTCTTAAAGTGAAATCCATTCGACCACGGCATAATAGCCCGGAATATTTTATTAATTGTGACTAGTATTACACTGCAACTATTTCACATTTAGTAATAAAATTTAGATGCAACGTAAAGATATCGCAATAGATTGAGTATAGCATGTACAATTGCCACCATATATATTAACCACCCAGAGTAAAACACACTTGCAATGAAAACATCCTCTACAGATGAAGTTATTTACTATAAATGCTCCCCTGACGATGCAGCGCTCTTGATCGATGGAAACGCAAATGATATTAACAACACACTTGATATGCTCGATAAACAGGATAAAAATATAAAATTTCTTGTTAAATATGGCCGGCCGTGGTGGCCAAGCGGTTAAAGGCGCTACAGTCTGGAACCGCGCGGCCGCTACGGTCGCAGGTTCGAATCCTGCCTCGGGCATGGATGTGTGTGATGTCCTTAGGTTAGTTAGGTTTAAGTAGTTCTAAGTTCTAGGGGACTGATGACCTTAGAAGTTAAGTCCCATAGTGCTCAGAGCCATTTGAACCATTTTGTTAAATATGAAAACAATGGTAACGCCAGTTCCTAGACTTCAACATTAGTAAAAAAAACGCTCACACATTCAAAGTCGACAGAAAAACAGTAACAGACATAACCATAGAAACCTAATCTTTTCACCCCACAACACACAAACATGCTGCATACACAGCACTAGTAAAGAGACAATAAAATACCACTGGATAAATATGCGAAGCATGACGAACTTAGCATGATCAAATAAATAGTTCCAACACGTGACTTTGATGATACACGTCTTAACATCATACAAAATAGAAAAAAATATATCAACTGCTACACTAAAAAAAAGAGAAACCATTGCTTGCATACCGTTCACAAAATTCACAATCTCTGTTACAAATTAGCAAATATGTTCAGACTGCACAGTATTTCGTTCAAAAGGCACAACAAACTAAAACAGTCTCTCACACACAACATAAAAACAGAGGCAGATAAACACAATCAGGCAATTACAAAATAAATAGGTGTAGTACATGCAAAGCCATATATGGACGGCCGGTTCAAGAAAATTTTTACACACCAGCGACTTACCATTTGCTACCCTACTTTGTCCCCCTTTTACCGTTATACACTTTCAGTCTCAGTTTTTGCTACTAATTCAGATATGCACTGAATACAAATCTTCCACTAGGACGCCGTTGATAACAGCCCTCTCAGCTTGGTGCCCCAAGGAGCCGCTGATAATTGTGATTCGTCCTGTGTAGCAAACTTAAATTTCTGGCGTATTTGTACTCCTCAACTTTGTGCCCCAAGCGGCGGCTTGTGTCACTTGGACTTAAACCAGCCCTGCATGTCAATAGTAAAGACTGGGAGAGGTTTTCAAGAATTATACAACGATCACACAAAGAATTACTCTAAATCTTCGATAGCCGCCCAGGACACTGGCAACCTATTCCAGGATATCGCGAATGGTGTTCATATATTACATAAAATGGACAAGGGATACTAAAAGGGCTTACACGTGTAAATCGAAATTTTCATTCATGGCCAATACAGGGTAACAAGTTACTAAATAATAAGCTAGAACAATATGACATAAATTTATTAAAAAAATCACTATGTGGAGTGGTCATTTCATTAATATAAAATACTTAGTTAACGGAGATAAAATCTATTAATAACACCGAATAACAAAAACCACTAAATCACACTATATAATATGTGCCATGGTATACATTTTCTTCTTTTGGTGTTTGCTATTTTAGCAATCAAAGTGATTTAGCTGTTACGAAACTTTGGAACGTCAACAACGGAGTTTTGGAGTGTTAAGCGATGGTGGTGTGTTTATTCTCGTACTCAAGTAAAGACATCAAAGAGATGGTTTTTAACATACAACTCCCTTAAGGTAAAAATTGAAATAAAGTAATATTTCAGTAGAGGGGCAAATTGCGGTGTTTAGCTTCACTGGCATACCCAGCGAATACACATCATCACACTGCAGAAGAATCTATAATTATAAATTACCGCAATGTAATTGTATAGCACCTGATGACGGCAGCATGCTGCCGAAATGTGAGTCCCCATAAATACTGGTAAAAGGTGTCTGAAGCAGAAAAATTATTTTATAAATTTTGTATTGCATTCGATGACATCAAAAAACACGATGCAACATGGATAAATTTAAGTTCACGACTATTAACAGTTCTTTTTGTAAATAAAGTGTAGCCATTTGAATGATAAATGGTAATGGCTAGAACCAACGAATTTTTTTAGAAAGATATACGTTTAGTGGCTAGTAGCTGTTATAAAACCTATTTTAACGAGCGGTTGTTATCTCGTCATTATTTCGCCCGTCATACGTCCGAAACCACACCCACTTTGTACTGACAAAATATAAAATTTTGGGAAAGATTGTGTACTGTCCATGTTCATTAAGTGATTATATTCATTTATTTTTTACGATAGCCACAGAAAGTTTAACAATGCTGTAACCGGTTTCGACCAGCCAGTGGCCGTTATCAGTGTAAGGCACACGCTGCAAGCGGTGACGTAACATATTTATTGCACTGTGTTGACAACGCATTGAGAAACGTCGGCACTTGCAGCATGTTCCTTCAATCTGATGATGGCCACTGGCTGGTCAAAACCGGTTTCGGCATTGTTAATTGCCTTTATGCTTGTGTTAAAAATAAAGAGCATAAATAAAACATGTCAGGATATTGTTGAATTTGCTTCACTGCCTGGCAGTGTTGCTGCTCTCTTGCATTTTCAGTTTATGGATATCCATTCTATTGCAGGACGAGGGACTTAAGTGATGATATATACGATAAAAAGTCACCACAGCTGTGTCTTGAGAATTTCTCTTCTCTCACACGACTAGTTTCAGCGGCACATAACTGCCATTTTCAGGCCCCACCACTGCTAAAAGCGTATTAGATTTCCTTGGCGCATTCGTTATGGAGTCCTCATTACTAGCGCACGGGGGCTTAGCTTTCCTCAGGAGTCTCTACCCGACACCGTGTCTCGACTGTGCGGCATTGGAGACAACACGGTGTAGAGACGTTGAGGAAAGCTTGCCCACGTGTAATAAGGACTCCACAATAAATGCGTCAAGGAAATCTACACTGAAGCGCAAAAGAAACTAGTATAGGGATGCGTATTCAAATACAGAGATACGTAAACAGGCAGAATACGGCGCTCCGGTCGGCAGCGTCTATATATGACAAGTGTCTGGTGCAGTTGTTACATCGGTTAGTGCTGCTACAATGACAGGTTATCAAGATTTAAATGAGTTTGAACGTGGTGTTACAGTCGGCACATGATCGATGGAACACAGCCTCTGCAATGTAGCGATGAAGTGGGGATTTTCACGTATGGCCACTTTACGAGTGTACCGTGAATATCTGGAATCCGGTAAAACATCAAATCTTCGACGTCGCTGCAGCCGGAAAAAGATCCTGCAAGAACGAGACCAACGTCGACTGAAGGGAATCATTCAGCGTGACAGAAGTGCAACCCTTGCGCAACTTTCTGCAGATTTCAATGCTGGGACATCAACAAGTGTCGGCGTGCGAACTATTCAACGAAACATCATGTGGGCTTCCGGGGCCGGAAGTCCACTCGCGTATCCTTGATGAGTGCACGACACAACGCTTCACGCCGCGTCTGGGCCCGTCAACACCGAAATTGTTGATGATTGGAAACATGTTGACTGGTTGCACGAGTCTCGTTTCAAATTGTATCGAGCGGATGGACGAGTACGGTTATGGAGACAACCTCTTGAATCCAGGGACCCTGTATGTCAGCAGGAGACTGTTCAAGCTGGTGCTGGCTCTATAATGGTGTGGGGCGTGTGGCGTGTGCATTTGTAGTGACGTGGTACCCCTGATACGTCGAGAAACGACTCTGACAGGTGAACGTACGTAAGCATGCTGTCTGATCATGTGCATCCATTAATTTCCATTGTGCATTCAGAGAGAACTGGGGAATTCCAGCAGAACAGTGCGACACCCCACACGTCCAGAATTGCTACAGTGTCTCTCCAGGAACGTTCTTCTGAGTTTAAACACTAACGCTGGCCTCCAAACTCTCCAGACATGAACATTATTGAACATATCTGGGATGCCGTGTAACGTGCTGCTCAGAAGAGATCTCTACCCTCTCGTACTCTTACGGATTTATGGACGGCGCTGCAGGATTCATGGTGTCAGTTCCCTCCAGCAGTACTTCAGACATTATTCGTGTTCACGCCACGTGGTGTTGGGGCACTTCCGCGTGTTCACGGGGGCCCCCCACGATATTAGGCAGGTGTACCAGTTTCTTTGGCTCTTCAGTGTAACACTCTTCTGGCAGTGGTGAGGCCTGAGGATGGCGGCAATGTGCCGCCGAAACTGGTGGTGTGAGTCAATACACACATTCTCAAGATAATAGCTGTGGTGGTACTTTTACTCATATGTCTCTTGCATTTTATTTGTAAAAACCGCTATTCAGGTTTAGGCTTTCCCTGGGTACGCAGAACTTCTCAAAGAAAATTTTGCAACGCTTCCTTTGAAAAGTAGACGGCCGACTACCTTTCCTATCATCTAAAATCCGAACTTGTGTTCCGTCTCTAGTGGCTCTAGTGTTGCACCTGTTCGGTCGCGTGTGTTTACAGAGGGCGCTGCTGCCGCCGCAGCCTCAGCGAGCAGCCAGAAGGGCAAGGCGGCGCCCGCGCCTGCTGCCGCCCCGTCGACGCCCGCCTCCAGCGCGGGGAGCAAGCCGTCTGCGGAGGACCGCGCCCACAAAGACAACTCCTTCCGGGAGTTCCGACGCCTTTGCGCGGAGGTCGCCAACCTGCCGGCCTACGGCGATAAGACGGCCGCCGTGCGCAAGATGTTCACCTCGGGCACCAGCGGCGGTGAGTCTCTCGCTCCCGTGTCTCTGCTCAGCCTGCTTGCGACCGAACTGAACGCGGCACTTGTCCCAACCGCTCCAGTTGCTTTTTCAGAACTTCATTAAGTTCATACGTTTCGGGCACAGCATTGTATAGTAGTGAACCGTGGACTGTGGAGAAACCGGAACGGAAGGGAATCAAAGCATTTGAGATGTGGTGCTACAGACGAATGTTGTAAGTTAGCTGGACTGATAAGGTACGGAATGAGGTTTTGCGCAGAATAGGAAAGGAATACGTGTAAAACACTGACAAGGAGAAGGGACAGAATGATAGGAAATCTGCCAAGACATTGGGGAATTGCTTCCACTGTACTAGAGGGATCTATAGAGGGCAAAAACTGTAGAGGAAGACAGAGATGGGAATACATCCAGCAGATATTTGAGGACGTAGATTGCAAGTGCTACTCTCAGATGAAGAGGTTGGCACAAGAGAGGAATTCGTGGCGGGCCACATCAAACCCCTCAGAAGATTTAGGTCTAAAAGAGAGTTCATATGAGCGGTTTCGGTCTTATATTATTCCATTATCAAGTGCATCTGAAACTGAAAGATATTATTCTCATCTTGTGGCGAAGATGAACTGCGCTAGAAGATATGAGAATGATACTTATCGAAACGTCGCGGATTTTCGACGCAGCTACCCGGATGGATGCCCGAGATGATTTCATCAGCAGTATACACCGGGAAAGCCTACATGCACATTTGAAAGATATTAGTACATAAAATGATGGGCATATAGATATTTTAGGATTTTAGAGACAATGATTATGTTACATTCGTGCACAAGTTCGTAGCGTTTTTGTTTTTCATGTTAGTACTCAGGTTACTATAGGTTTATTTATCGATTGTCGTTTTTTTTTATTTGTAGTTAGCTGTTGCTATTTGAGTTTTACGTATTGTCATTTGGAGACAGTGTGTGGAGATGCCAGAAAATGGAGTGCCAAGTGATGAAAGCGGAACATTTCCGACATCATCTCTTGTTTGAGTTCAATAGAGTGAGGATAGCAGTCAGAAACATTTGCGCCGTGTGTGGGGATAATGACACGGGACAGAACTGGGTTTCTCGTTTAAAGAGGATCGTTTTGACCTTACTCTCCATGTTCGGGAAGACCTTCGGGGTTTGAAGATCATTTAAAAGCATTAATCCACAATGATCCACGTCAGTGTACTCGAGAACTCGCAGATGTGATTAACTGTTGCCAATCCACCATCGGGCAGCATTTGCATGCAACGTGGAAGGTTCAAAAATCTGGTGTGTGGGTACCGCATGCTTTAAGCAAAAGTCATAAAAATCAGTGGGTGGCAGCATGTGCATCTCTGTTTGCTCTTCATCAACTGGCTCATGAACAACACCGACCATTCCTGCCCTGCATCTTTACTGGTGAAGAGAAATGGTGTCTGTGTTCTAACATAAAAAAGAGAAACGAATGATTGAGCCCTAAAAAGCAACAAATCCCCATACAAAGACGTACGTCTTAATTTGTTAGTTTCCCAGCACTAGTTCTACCTACCTACCTACTTACCTCTCTAAATATCTTTGAGTATAAAGAAGACTGCCTGTCTGTAAGTCATAAAAATCTACAGTTTTATTTAGATCTTGATGAAATTTTGCACTCTTTACCTTCAAGACAAGAGGAAGATCACTGTCCACATAATATTTCGTAATCTGACTTGAAACGTGTGTGTGTGTGTGTGTGTGTGTGTGTGTGTGTGTGTGTGTGTGTGTGTGTGTGTGTGTGTGTGTGTTTAATATATAAAGGGGAAAGGTTGTTACCAAAGACCTCTAATTGACCGATTTACTTCAAATTTCTACACGATTCCGCCCCCCCCCCCCCCATATATATAATTTCAGATGAACTAATGAAGAAGATTAATTACCTAAGAAACGAAATATATCGTGGTAAACTGACTGTACTTCGTATCGCGAGAATAAATTACATCGACAGTACCCTTCCTGGAGATAGTACCATCAGCCGTCACTAGATATCGGGACGAGCGAAAGCTCGAGAATTTGACACAAACGTGATTACAAATTCTTATTTATTGATTAGATACCGTTGTTACATATGCAACGGAACGAAGCTGGCAGCGAAGAACCTATTGCCAAAAGTAATGGAGGCCATCATTACTGCGGTGTATGCCGCAGGTGAGGACTTACTCGTTCCTCGCGTTCCGTATACCCAGTGATTTAAATATGACAATCGATTTAAGGCGATTGCAGTTTCCCATGCGGTTTGCATTCTCTATGAGTATCAACAAGGCACAGGTCGAATTACTGTGTGTGGGATGTATTAAACATGCCGGCAACACCGGGCACTGCAGCTAGTGAACTATAAGGGAGAGTAAAATGAAAACGAAACAACTGGGGGGGGGGGGGGGGGGGGAGATTACTTATCTCCGTTACAGTTAATACGTTTATCCCACTGTGAGAAAGATGGTCAATACCTTCATGGGAAAATGTTTCCGGTGGCATGTGGAACAAACATTACACCCAGGCGTGCAACAATGTCTGAAGAAAAACTTGAGCGCCTGATCCTGATGGACTTTCTGGAACACACCACAAATAACGCACAGCGGTACGTGGACACTTTGGAAAAATTGAGCCACGCCATCGAGTCTAAACGCTCAGGAATGTTGAGGACGCAACATTCTGTTGCAGGACAGTATCCACCCACATGTTGCCGAAGTTGATTCGGGTATGCTCCAGAAGTTCCGCTGGAATGCCTTTCCACACCTTCCATACAATCCCGATCTCTCCCCATGCGATTTCCAAATGTTTGGGGCCCTGATATTCGTGGCCGTCGATTTGCTTGGGATGAAGAGATGCATGTCTGGGTGCAATCATGGTTCTGTAGGCAACCACAAACATTTTTCCGGAAAGGGACTGGCCGTCTTATCTCACAGTGGGATAAATTTGTTAACAGTTACGGCGATTGCTTTTGAAATAATGAAGTTACTTTTTTCTGTCTGTCTCGTTTTCATTTCACTGCCCCTTGTATAATGCCATATTTTTTCGCCGTGACCTAAATGAGCTTCGACTAGCAAAATTTTGCATATCAATTCAAGGTCAACTGCAGTCGTCATTTCGCTATCGAGTGACACTACAGTAAATAAGATTCCGTTTTGGGCAAACAGAAGCTGAAAATAAGTAAATTATAAAGAAATTTTGTTGACACAAAAACTGGCAAGTGAATACGCTTATATGCTACTCCCACTGCGTAAGTTCCAAGTATTATTTGAGATTATTTAAGCTTAGCTTAATTTCTGTAATGGTTTCCAAGTTACGATTTTGTAAATTATCGCGGGACTTTGGGGACACCTTGTTTTTCTTTCCAGATTTTGTGCCTTACCTAGCCTCAGCAATATTGCTTAAAAAGAAGCAGCATTAGTGAAACCTGTTCTCCGTGTTCGTCGTTAACGACGTTAATGTTATCCGGGAAGAAATCCAAATGATCCTTCAAGCAATGTATTTTAAGTGACAGGTAACATCCCATAACGTGGTACCTCGATAGTTCTTGTACAATATCGCGATAGTCCTCTCTCCTGTTGTTGCCTAAAAAGTTCTTGCAGGAACTTGTGAACGACAGCCACGCCATCATCGGCGAACAAAGAAAGAAAATGTTCATCAGGCAGTAATTCCCTAATTTGCGGTCCTACAAATACTCTTTCCCGTATTTTTGCTTCCATGATCCTGGGAAACGTATCTCAGAAATACATGAATGCATGTGAAGTTTTGTTCATGTCTTTCACAAAGTTTCTGGTGGCACCAATTTAATGTGGAACGGAGATAGATGCATGTTTTAGGGGTCAAAGAGAGAAGAGTTGGCCAAATTCTCGTCTGTCCAGGCAGTAGTTCACTCCGATCATGCCATTTTTTCATAAGTGTCTTTTTTTTCCCGGTGTCTCACTAGCATAGGAAACAGCAATGCTTTCTCATACTGGGTAAATGCGAATAACAGTTTTAAGTTTCCAAATGTTATCTTCTAACTGTATGAACAGTCGGGAAAGAAGGAAATTTTTTCCCATTGTAGAGAAGTACTACATTCAGACCAAATTTGCTGGAATTACCAAGCACCACTGATTTACACTGAAATCATGGCCAAGGATCTCCAAAACAAACTCTCTATCATTACAAAACTACCAGCCTTGGAAAGATATTCAGAAAAAAAGCATAGCAGTCACGATACACACTCACTTTCATATTGCGAAGAGGTTTGCATTCCTTTTTAATTGAGAAACTAAAAGTTCAACTCCCTCTACAAATTTAAATCACGAACAAGATCTTTAAGAACGTCTTGACACAAAAAGGGTGGGTCATTTGAGCCACAGCGCCCTTTAAATATTAGGTCAGCACGCATATCTCCTTAGCTGTCTTCTGCATGTTTGTTTCTGTATTAAACCTCACTAAGTGTCACATTTTGAGGACGTAGTGTTATCGGTAATTATTTGCTGTGTCTTACAGGCCTTTTAGCATACGGTAAATTAGGATACTTCAGTTTTTTGTTTTCTAGGCGATTCCATGTCCTTTTGTCAGATGAAATTACAGGGCGTTGTGAGGTCTCCAGATTCCCTCAAAATCGTGGGATAACGGACATGTCACGTGACCCGTCTAACTAGATTATCAGAAGTGTTATACGTGACGAACATCATACCTGAGGGGCCCAATCCTTGTCTTGGACGTTAACCTTACACCCGAAATAGACTGTAGCATTTCTTTCCAAGAGGAGTAAATTTCCAGCTTTGTGGTCTTAGTCATATCTCCACAGATAAAATAAAAGGAATTTGTGCTGTTTACGCAGGTACGAGGCACTTCTTCTGAATCAACATACACTACGTGTCCAAGCATGACTCATCGGTAGTGCTGCCGAACCACCTTCATTTCCTGGAGGTAATTTCTGAATGAGGGTCATATGTGGTAATTCCTTGTGCATATTTCGATTATTTTACTTCGACTAATTCTGCAGAATCTTTTAAATTTAGCCGCATGAGGGTAGCTTGCCACAAGAAAATGGGTCCCGATAGCCAAAAACTGGTTTCACTTTCGGGTTCAGCACCCACAACGGGCGAAAGTCCCCATCGCACATCATCAGATTTAGTGGTAAGGGAGCTCAGTGGATGGCCCGTCAATACCTGAACACAGATCAAGCATGAAAACTGGGAGACGGTGTACTGAACTGTGGAAAAAAATAGCAAAATAGAAACAGTGAATGGTCGAAGGACAAGAAGTGCAATATAGAGCAATCTAGATATGTAACGGCGTCGTGGTTAAGTGGTGTCAATATCTCTGGTTAGCAACGTCAACAACCATCGGTTTTCGTGTGGTTCTCGAGAAATATTGAAAAATATAGATTATTTAGTGTTTGTTCATCTACAAATTAGTGATACCGTGTGTTTCTGCGGTGTCAACGCGTCTCTGAGCAGCGCCAAGTCGTGCTTCGGTGGGCGAGCTGTGCGGACGGGCCTTGTCTACGCGCTCGCTGCGGCCGGCCGCGTGCTGACAAGTAAGTGGACGCTCTTGCGGCTTACACGCCAATTGTATATTTGAAAATGAATCGAACATGAATATGACGCAACCGCTCCGCAAAGATACTTTAAAGTTCACGTTCGATGAACGCTTTGCACGACCTAAAGCATTTGAAGTAGAACAGTTCTTGCGCGATGTAGTAAAGCTCAGTTCCATTGATATAATTGGGATCCACTTATCGATTGTGAGTAGCACAGTTTATGTAAAAATGGTGAATGCTAAATGCTGTGATAGGATTATTGAAGGATGTGGAGGATCTTTTAAATTTAATCACTGTGATGGAAACGTCGGTGATGTCAAAGTAGATCATGCAGGTTTCGGGATAAGAACAGTCCGTATTTTTGAACTTCCCTTTGAAATAAGTACGGAACAAATTAATTGCGTCCTCAAAGCATATGGGAAAGTCATTAGTAATGTTGCGGAAAAGTGGACCACCTTTCAAACGTTTCCAGTTTTAAATGGTGTCAGGCAAATAAAAATAGATCTTCAGCAGCATATTCCCTCGTATGTTTACGTATGCGGTTATAGAGCTATTGTGATGTATGATGGACAGCCGCGTACTTGCTCCGGCTGTGGACAGACTGGACACGTACGTTCAGAATGTATACAGAGGAGAGTGACGCAGGTACCGGCGGGGGAAGCAGTACCTCCCATGACGATGACGACCTTACCAGTGACATATGCTACGGCCACCCGTGGCCACACTGCTACGACATCGAGTTTCGCTTTGGAGAGCAGTGGCGACAGAAATGACGACGACCAAAACTTGTCAGTGACCACTAGCTCTACTGAAGTAAAGACTGTCGCTCCGTCGCCTGAAGCGGCGCCCATCACAGAAGCAGGATGTCTTTCCGAAAGTGACGGAACTATTGAGCAAGATGTACAGAGAGACGAGAATGAGGATGCTGCACAAGATCCCAGCACGGCTTCCGAGACTGAAGAGCGACATAAATCCGGATCTCTTCCCAAAAAGCATAAGAAACGGAGGATAGCTCCACCTGACGCTCCTCAAAAGGTACAACCAGTGCGTGAAAAGGCACAACAAATTGGTCGCAAAATCGGTGGTATGACATCCGTCAATTTTGACGTAGATCCACAGACCCCGCATACAGCGGGAAAAGACGAGTTTCGAAAAGTGAAAACGCGGACGCAACAGGATGGCGAAACGAAACGGTCCACAAGTAAAGAAACAAAGAACAGAACTCCATCTCAACGTGGGCCAGAGATAGAGTTATCTCAACGCAGTGATACGAAAAATTGGGCAGATGACATTGAAGAATTTCCCGCAGATGAGGAAATGAAGGAAGTGTCACACCCACCAGGAGGAAAGACTTCAGTGCAGAAAGACAAGCAAATGAGGGACGAGACATCGTCTCGGCCATTACATGGGAAACATTAGACTTTGTCGACAGTGGGTCATAACGACTTGTTTACTTACTTAATTAATCATGAATTCATTACAAGCTTATAAAATCGGGACTTTGAATCTAAACAAGATCCGTAGCGAATTAAACCTTAAGAACTTGCAAGACATGCTCTATGCCGCTGATATTGATGTTATTATGTTACAAGAAGTAACAGATATTAGACTGGATGCCATCACAGGTTACAATGCAGTCGTAAATCCAGGGAGCGACAGTGACCTCGGAACTGCGATACTCGCCAAAGAAGGAATTATCATCAAAGATGTCGAGAAACTGGTAAACGCCAGAGGTCTAGCTGTCACCATTCATAATACGCGTTTTATAAATATTTATGCACCATCTGGCACCGGGAACAGGAGGCGAAGAGCTGAATTTTATAAAGATGATATAGTTCCCCTTTTCGGTGGCCGCTACGAGCATATCATTTTTGGAGGTGATTATAATTGTGTGCTGTCTCCAAAAGACCAGACGCCGCATTTTAATAACTGTGCAGAACTCGGAGCCATAATTACAGAACTCCGCTTAATTGATACCTGGGAACTTAAGAACGGTGCATTGCCGGGTTTCACTCACATTACGAATCATTCCGCTAGTCGCATCGACAGGATCTATGTAACAGTCGACCTGGAAACGCACGTCCTCCAGACAGAGTTATGGCCCACTATCTTTTCGGATCACGCTGCATACATATGTACCATGAACTTAAAACGGCAAGAAACGTTCAGGGGACGAGGCTTGTGGAAGTTGAACGTGGAACATATAAAAGACCCTGAATACCACGAAATATTCAATAACATATGGAACGCGTGCGAGAACAAATTCACTTCATATACCTCGGCACTGGCATGGTGGATGAAATGTGTGAAACCCGCGATAAGAAAATCGCTGATGAATTACTCCCGCGAGAAAAGTGTTTGGCAAAAACGGACGATAGAATATTACTTCCAAGTCCTTCGTGACCTATATCAATCTGATGCGTCCATAATCGCCAACTACGTGGAAATAAAACGGATTCGGGCTAAACTTCTCGGACTGAAGCGGAAACAGCTGGAAGGTCATCAAGTAAGAGCAGGACTTCACGATGCTGTAAAAGGAGAGCAAACATCTATATATCATGTGATTAATGAGAGGAAAGGGCAACGCAGGAAAATAATAACCGAACTAAGATCTTCTGACGGCAGGTTACTGACGCAGCAAAGTGACATCAAAAACGAAATTCACAAGTACTTCGCAGAGTTATTAGGCAAAACGACAATGGATATCCCGGTGGATAATGACATCATGACGGGATTCACACGCGGGATCGACCCGGTAGAAGGAAACAACTTGTTAACTGAAGTTACAGAAGAGGAAGTCGCAGACGCTATAACACGAAGCCCGAAAAATAAGTCTCCTGGGCCTGACGGAATCCCGGCGGAGTTTTATCAAATGTTCAGAAGGCAGTTGATTCCCAAATTAGCGTGTATCTGTAACGAATTAATGAATCCCGCCAATGGCGTCCCACGCGACTTCCTAGAAGGAACCATTGTTCTAATCCCGAAACATCCTGCAGGAAAATCTGTAACAAATTTTAGGCCTATCACTCTCCTAAATTCGGACTATAAAATATTTGCCCGCATCATAAACGAAAGATTAAAATCAGTATTGAACACAGTCACTGGATCATATCAATCGAGTGTAGGAAAAGACAGATCAATTCACCAAACACTGTGCGACTACAGAGATATTATTTCCATTGCCGCAGCCTGTAAAATAAAATGCGCCATCGTATCATTGGACTTTGAGAAAGCGTTCGATAGAGTAGATCATGCTTACCTTTTTCACACCATGCGTGCCATGAACTTTCCGCAAGGTTTTATCAACATTATTACAAATCTTCTTCAGAAGTCAACATCGACAGTTATGGTAAACGGTCAGTCCAGTAGGCCCATTGTAATGAAAAGCTCGGTGCGACAAGGGTGCCCGATGTCTATGTCACTCTTTGCAATAGCAATCGAGCCATTGCTTTTTCGCCTGAGCCACAACCTACAAGGATTCACTACACGCGGCCGTAGGATTGTCTGCAGGGCATATGCCGATGACGTTGCATTTATTGTCAAAGACAACGACGAGATAGAGAAAGCACTCGACATAATAAACAAATATGAACTAGTATCTGGTGCGAAACTGAATACAAATAAGTCTGGCATAATGGATATTGGAAGCGGATTAGGAGCTCCCATTCATGGGCCAATAAAGGAAATTGTCACCATGACATGTCTCGGGGTGGAGTATACAAGGAATATTCGGCAGACCATCGCAGTTAATTACAGAAGAATCCTCAACACCATCCGTGCTTGTATACGTCAGCATAATCTCCGTACTCTTGATGAGATACAAAGAGTGGCTCTCGTCAACATCTATTTGTCCTCTAAATTAAATTACGTGGCGCAAGCTCTGCCAATGCCGAGGGAAGTGGCGAACAGGATTTTGGCTGCTTTTGGGCACTTCGTCAGCCGCGGCCACATCTTCAAAGTCAAGTACCAAACATTGACTCTATCGATTGAGAACGGAGGATTGAATCTCACAGACGTGTACAATAAAGCACAAGCATTGTACGTCTGTAAAACATATAAACTGTGGAAGCGGTCAGTCGACAGTGTCACCGCATTCTTGTTAAATGAAATAGCGCCGGCCAGCCAGGACGCCCCAATAGACGTTCACCACATCCCAAATGAACTTTACCACCTAAAACATTTCTTCGTAGAATATAGCTACATTGGACTGGGAACACCCGAGAAAGATGTCATCAAAGTCAAGAAAATATACCAAAACTTAATGAATTTTCAGACCAAGAACATCATAGAACAAAAATACGTCGGTCACTCTTGGCAAGATATCTGGAGGAACATACACCACCCGTATTTACCAACAAAAGTGCGGTCATTGTGGTACTACTTTGTGAATAGGAAATTTCCAACGAACTCCAGACTACATTCCATTCACCTGGCTGACTCCCCGTTGTGTACCACTTGCAATCTGATTGATACAGATGAACATCAATTTGTATGTGGAAATGCGAATAATATATGGTTGTCAATTAGAAAAAAATTAGCAACTATGCAGAGAAAACCGCCGTATTTGATAACGCCAGCGTGCCTTTTATACCCGGAAGAGGAGCTATACCCCACCTGGAAGAAAAACGCCGTCAACTGGTTGAAGGGACACGCGGTATTTTACCTGCTGTCCAGTAAAGAAAGGAGCGAAGGAGATTTTTGGACGTACATTTCCGACCAGCATCACAAGCTACTACGCATGAATAATTATTATGATACATACGCCAACTTCCTCAGAAGAACAGTCATGTGAACTCCATTTTCGATGATGCTATTTCAGAACATGAAGAAACGAGAGACATTTTGACCTTTGGAAAACAAATTCGATCAAGTGACGAACATCACTATCTGGTTTAGACTTGGATTTTTTTTTTTTTTTTTTTTTTTTTTTTTTTTCTAAAATGCCAAGGAACTTGTAATTAATTTTAATTTGCTTTATTACTTTTAAATGTCAGTTGAAAATTATGTACTACTGTGGAATGTTATGACTAATAAAATATTTTAACTTAAAAAAAAAAAAAAAAAAAAAAAAAAAAAAAAGTGGTCAGTGTATTCGACTGCCAAGCGGGTGAACCGCGTTCAATCCTCTCTTGTGCCATTTTTTTTAATCGCTGTGTCTGTATCGTGGTGTAACTCCGTTTGCAACAGCGAGATGTAAGGAAGGGAGCTATAGTGACAGTCGATTCTGCACAACTACTGTTACCATCCGAAAGGAAATGGCTTTCAAATGGGAACCGAAAATGTTTGATGACATGTCAACCGAACCCGCCACCGAATAACACGTCTGGTGTGTCATACACGGCAATAGTGACAGTACGCCCGTTATATGATAGGAATTTCGTACCGAAGCACATAATTTGTACGCCTCGTGAGTGAGATATGCGTCCTTGCCCAATTTCGGTGTTCGTATGAGTATAAATGTGGTTACCCAGAATAAATGTTTTGGAAAAAAAAATGACATGAGAGGTTTGAACATCGCTCATCCGCGTCACATACACCGTGACCACTTACCACGACGTCGCAGCTGTTTACCTTCCATCAATATTGCACTTCCTGAGCTTGGACCGTTCACTGTTTCTATTTTGCCATTTTTCCACAGTTCAGTACACCTTCCTGTTTTAATGCTTGGTCTGTGTTCAGTTTTTGACGGGCTAACCACTGGGCCATCTTACCACTAAATATGAGGGAGGTGCGATGGGGAGTTTCTCTAGTTAGCAAAGATCACCGTACACATTCTGTGTAACAAAAATGTTGTTTATCATTTTCAGAGTATATGGTATAAAGAAACGACAGTCAACAGCCATGTGCGTAACGTAAAATGAAATCAGTCAATAAATGAATACGTAATACAAATTACTTACAACCTGGGAACGAACAATTACATTTTCCATCAGAGAAAAACAGTCAGTTGACGAAATTCTAGAGTATACCACCTGTATACAAGTCGAGTGG
The DNA here is from genome assembly GCF_023864275.1 of Schistocerca cancellata. Lineage (NCBI taxonomy): Eukaryota > Metazoa > Arthropoda > Insecta > Orthoptera > Acrididae > Schistocerca > Schistocerca cancellata. The sequence goes on from NC_064628.1 coordinate 677,561,586, forward strand.
CAACTGGTTACACTAGCGCTGTCTAGCTTCAAGTTATGCTTCCCGCGAAACTCCATGTCCATTGGTTGTAACTATCTATTGCTTGATTTTACTTTGTGTTAAATACCTGGCTCATGATGAGACGATGATGAGGTACTGAAATGCCTCACGGCCAAAGATAAAAGAAGTTGCGATCAAGACTTTCGTGAATTTCATTGACTGCGTGTTTAAATTGTATTTCTTAAATGAAGGACTAAAGAACGGGAAGTGGGCCGCTGCCTGGTTACCGAAAGAGGAAAAACGTAAATAAAAAATGAATAGAAATTAAAAAAAGGGAGATCAGTATCTCCCTGAAGTCCAAAAAGAAATGTGCCCTAATTAGAGATTAAAATGTGTGGTATTAGCCCAAAAATAAGACATTGATTTTGAGTGTAGCCAGCTTTCTCCGGTTTTGCTTTCAATTGTTTTTTTTCCCTATAACTGTGTGTGTTGTAAGTTGTGTGTGTGTGTGTGTGTGTGTGTGTGTGTGTGTGTGTGTGTGTGTGTGTGTGTCTTCTTTTATTTTAATTTTTAGATTATTTTTTTATTTTAACATACAATTATATTATTGGGAGAGAAATGGGATGTGTGATCGCCAACACCGCCAAGGGACTGTAGACGTTAGTATGTGACATAAATTTCAATTTGATACCTTTACCCGTTCCTGAGAACTTTCTTGCCAGTCGGAAAGACAGACAGACGAACAACACTAAAGTGATGCTGTAAGTGTTTCGTTTTATACCGATTGAGGTACGGAATCTCTACCCCCCTCCCAAAAAAAGACGACGTCGGTGACGTCGTCCCTTTTAACCACCCCAAAAATTCATTCTTGCATTATCGCAGGAAATGGCTTTGCGGGTAGCCGCGGTGGCTTGCTATTAACGTCGTTAAGTTTACTGACGATGACAAGGAGAAAGAAACGACAGAACAGATAGAAGCGGTGAAAATCTGCAAGAAAAATGCTAAAGCTGAGTAAGTCGATGGTGTACAAATTACGGCAGCAGGAACACAATGCTGAATGGAGTGAATGTTAATTATTTACCCCTAAAGAAAAAGCAGCAAAGTTCTCATAATAAGGATCCCATTGACGATACGGAGAAATGTGCTGTTGGGCAGTATTTCTGCAAAATTATGAACAATTCAGAGAAATGCCAACTTCGCGAAAAGTTCACAACTTTTGTTGCACACAGCTGAACTTCAGTTCTAGCAAGTCAACACACAGAAAAATTGTTCACTCCACGGAATTTGTTTTTATAAGTTGACAGAATAGACGAATTATCGAGTACGAACGAGACGGGGAGAAAAATACAATTTCACAAACACAACGCAGCAGGTAGCCATGCCTAATACGGTGTAGGAAACCCGGTTGCATTCAAAACAGCTTCCAGTCGTCCCGGAATCGATAAATACAGGTCTTGCATGGTTTTCAAGGGAATGTTTCATACACATTAGTAGTGGAAACTCTAAGTAATGATTGAGGTGTATAGTGATCATGCATCCTTCTCTCCAAACTAGAACACAAAAGTTGAATAATATTGAAATCTTGATTGTAGTGAGCAAGGAGATGGGACAATTCATTCTCCTGACCATGATGCGAACTGTGTGAACTTTGTCGCTGTGTTCTTGGAACGCAGCATTATCATTGAGGAACAAACAGTAATCCATGGGATGGACCTTACCAGCCAAAGAGGTTCCGTAAAACGTGACAGTAATGCGACGTTGCAGGGTAACGGTGGAGCCTGTAGAATACCTCGATATGGTTGCCCAGATCGTTACCGAACCCCCGCCACATTTCACTCTTGCTACGTAAACTCAGCCAGCAGTTGCAAACAGTGTGAAACAAGAACCATTCGACCACGACTGTTTCACTGCTCCATAGTTGAGGTTTTATGGTTTTCCTATCACGGATATTTCCATCACTGATGAGTGGACAAGGAATTCTATATCAGGCTGCAGTTCCCTGTTCCTGGAACTCACTTGGTGTTCGCGAGTGCGACATTGTTCTGAAGTGACTTTTACTGTTATGACCTCTTATTTTTCGTCACAATCCTCTTCAATGACTGCCCGCCAGTATCAATGAGCATATACTTTAATTCGTGTTATGATCTAGCGAATAATGTTTTTCCGTTTCTCCTGTATAAATCTTCGATACAGTGCCTCTTAAAACACCAAACACTTTGGCCACCTTGGTTACGGAAACACCCACCGTACGAGCACCAACAGTTTCCAATGTTCGGGTTCACTTAGGTCCAATATAATTCACTCACAAATACACAGAACACTGTTCTGAGCACGACAAACACTTGAAACTTGAGGAGGAGATTGCACAAGTGCCGTTCGTGGTCAAATAAAACAGGCAACCTGTAGGCATGGATAGCATCTGCATTCATGTTCAAGCATGTGTTTCGTGTTTTTGTCCAGCCCCTATAGTTTTAAAAAAGGACCAACAACATTAGATCTTTAGCAGTAATTCAAGAACCGAAAATTATTCTGACGAAACGGGAGGCTTAGATGCTGTACTTTGTACTGGCAGAGTGAAAGTATACGAGGGGTATTGTCAAGCAAAAGTACTGGTAAGTGTTAAATTGTTAATCAGTGCAGAGTAATGGCGAAGAGGTTGTAGCGTCTGACAGTGCTTCACTTATAAAAATAGTTGAATGTACGCTGTTACTAAATGATCCCCCTGTTTTTAGAGCGTAAACAAGACGGTAGTGCCACAGTGCCCAGGTCCTCAGTTCGCTTTTCCAGGTAATAGTAACGTATTTCACGTTGTAGGGCAGACTGTACAGTAGTAGAGTGTTTGTAACACACGAGGTGTTAACTCTTTGAGGGGCAGTGGCTATCACCAGGCATTATCTCTTTCAAGGGCGTTGGTTGTCAATGTTAACCACCTATTTTACGACACCTGGTGACCGAACGGTGCAGCAGTTGTCACTGCGAGCCACACAGCTAGTTGAGGGAGTTCTCCCTCGATCACACGGCATTGGATGTCACGCATTTTGTTTCCCTGTGGTACAGCGCAATTCGTTTGTTGCCTTGCAACAGTTTTGTGCTGTTTAGTTGATGCACGTTTCGAAGAACAAATTTGGCACATGTATATTACTTTCATTTCCAAGTAAGTATTTTCATATGTAAATTTAGCTAATGCTAATTACCTTCAGTGCAGTAGTTACGTGAAACAAGTTTATTTCATATTTTTATTACTTTAATCTGGATTAGCGCTGCTGACCACGACGCTACTGGGATACAGCTTTCATTCAGTAAGGCTAGGAGGTGTCTTAGTGGTGATGAAATACGAAAACTATTTTCGAGGACCTTCCACGAGACTCGGATAGTGAAATAAGTTTGTTTGAGGGCTCTGACATTGATCCTACATATGAACCTGAATGTGATAATATAATGTTACGTTCTGAAGAGAGTAGCAATGAAGCAGATGATAATTTACTAGAAAGTAAACCGTGCATGGCTAAAATTCCATAAAATGATGATTCTTCAGCCTTTGAATCACTTTCTCTGTCCATGCCTAGACGTTAGAGATCATCACTGGCTAAAGCAACATCATCTGTGACAGTTCTTCACATATACAGCCAAACATCCCAAATCATTCTAGTACCTCTGATAACTTCTGCCCCTGAAAGAGTTAACATGGTTATTTGTAGGACGGGGAACTGAAAGAAAATTAGAATGTAAGATCTGCTGTTGCATCATTTTCGGTTATATTGGAATGTCATATCTTGAGAATTGATATCTGGGGCTGTAATGATGGTCTGATAATCGCATCCAAATAATATACGTAATAAGATTGGTTCCTTATAAGAAAGGGTGTGTGATCATATAGTGAAGCGTTGGCATTCTAGCTTACATAGGAATTAAAAGGAGCTCAAGACGCCTTTAGATGCCATGGTACAGACCAGTGCCGGCAGCGGGTGCCGAGCTTCACACGAGCAGGGTGTACGGGCCGCGGGCGGGCCAAGCCAAGGCCTGTCTCGGCTTTACTCAATCCTTGCTGGTGGTACCCGGTACAGCGTCATATTTAGTACCGCGATGCGCACTTTTCGGTCGGCACAACTCTCTTCAGTTCGGTAGAATCGTGGTGTCAGCGCTGTTTACCCTTCGCCATTTGTTACGGAGGACGTTCACAGGTCAAATAGCCTAGCGATGTTCCGTGACAAGCGTTTAAAAATGATTGGGAGTGGCAAAAGAGAGCGATGAGAATTCTCGATATATATTATGCACTCGCGTAAGCGACGGGTACTCAAGATTTGCTATGAAACGACTTACAATACCATGCAGAAAGAATTTAAATATTTAGTTGGCGATGAGAGAGCAAAAACTTTAGAGATCGACATTTGGATTCATTATTCTGTACATCAAAAGCACTGTGTGCTAAATTTGTAGGCATGCAGCACGTGAAGACATTGCTGGTACGAATAGTAAAATTTAAGTCGCACAGAGGGTCTCAGTCGCAACTGAATGAAGAGTATGGAGACTTTATGTACTGCAGTAAAGTACGTTGGTTAAGTCAAGGGGCATGCCTGCAAGAATTTTTCGATCTAAAACTCGCTATTGTGGAATTTATGAAGGAAAAAAGGAGTGCAGGAACGAAAATTAGAACGCCCGGAATGCATAGCAGGAGCAGGTTGCAAAGGTACTAAGATATTTCGATCAACACAAATATCAAAAAGACGATTTTTCTTTTATGAAACTAAAAAATTCACGTTTTCGTGGCAACCTGAACGTGTAAATCTGTGAAATTTTCTGCGTCTGTCGTATGCCAACAGTTTATGCCAGATAAAAATTATAAAAATAATTCAACAGATTAAAAATTTGTTTTGTTTTTGATCTGTGTTGAGAAATGTGAAAAATAAAATAATGATTGTACACAGTGCAGTTGCATTGCCATGTAAATGCGGCACGTTCGCAATTTTCCTCTTATGCTGAAACAGCGCGGCGTGGCGGAGGGGGAAATAAGTCGTTTCATAGCAAATCTGGAGTACCCGTCGCTTACGCGAGTGCATAATATATATCGGGAATTCTCATCGCTCTTTTGCCACTCCCAATCATTTTTAAACGCTATTTCACCTGTGAACGTCCTCCGTAACAAATGGCGAAGGGTAAACAGCGCTGACACCACGATTCTAGGGAACTGAAGAGAGTTGTGCCGACCGAAAAGTGCCATTCAGGCTGAGCGCAGTAGCACTCGTGTCAGGGCAAGGCCCGTGAGCTGAATTCCTAGCCACACCTCGTATAGACCGATCTGTAGGATGCAACAGTAGTAGAAGATAGGTAAAACTAGCTCTCAACCATTTTCCTTTAAAGGTTTCAGGAATTACTGCAACCAACTGGCGATTGGTTGCAGTAATTCCTGAAACCTTTAACAAGACAGTCGCAGTGTTCCAAATCCAGAATGGATAAAAGTTTCATTTACCTTTAGTTGCTCCTGGGGAAAGAACTATTATTAATGTAAGAAAACACGTATACAAACCCAGGTTGGTTTTATTCGGGATTCCAATATGCCATATTATTATCCACTGTTTTGGCTACGAAACCCTAGTTTTCAGCATAATGTCCGTTCAGTGCAACGGCCTTAAGCCACCTTACTGGGAGGGCCTGTATGCCTGCATTGTAACACACGGCTGGTCGATGTCAGAGCAAACGTCTTGCTGTATCAATAACCTCACCATCATCCACGTATTGCTTCCCGCAGAGTGCATCCTTCATTGGGCCCAACTCATTGCTCTTTATAGTCTTCTGTTAGGTAGTGATGAACCCATTGGGCGCACACCTTTGAGTATCCCAACTGGTGGACGTGAGAGTCACCCCTTCAAACAGACACATCCAGTTTTTGCAGCGAGGTGTCTGGTTGTGATTCGTCGATCACCTCAAATGAGAGCGTCCACACGTTCTAACATTGCATGAGTCACTGCTGTGTGCGGCCGGCCGGAATGCGGGAGACAGGACAGGTTTGAGCGACCTAGGTGGGATGATGACAGACGCCTCTCCCAACGACTGCCGTGCTTTTGTTCACTGCTAGATCCCCGCAGACACTCTACAAACGCCTATGAACATTGCGATGCTCGTTATCTGGCGAAAGAAACTCAGTGACAGCTTTCTGCTTCGAACGCACCTCAGTTACAGACGCCATTTCGAAGGCTACATTTAGCGCCGCCACATATCGAAACTTCATGATATCCTATGGGCGGAAGCGAGAATATTCCATGATGTCCCACAACAAATTCCGCATATTTTCAACCGAAATTGGTCGGAAAGAAAGTGTTGCGTTACTTATCGAGTGCCTGTCGCAATACGCAGTTCATTCTCTGCAATTTAATTGCGCAAATCTCTGAGGAACTAAAAGAAAGGAAGATAATAAAAAGCTGATGTGAGAACGTATGTTGTCTCTCACATTTGTCACGTGATTGTGCTAAGCCCGTAGTAGCTACATCGTAACCACACCCACTTTGACGGAGAAAACGAAGAGCGTTCGCCCGGGTGACGTACTGCCCCTGTCATCGGAATTTTCCGCTCGCGGAAGCTAGCACAACAAACACGAGCATCGAGGGACGAGTCGGCGGTCTTTGTCTGTTAACAGACCTCGTGGTAGCGTCACGTTCTGCAGTCTTCAGTACTACACGCCAATATTGCTGGTCTCCCATGCAAGATGCGTCAAGTTTTCTTCTCTTTACCAACATGTATAAGTGAACATACCTTGCACTGATGGACGAAAAATTATAATGTATGTAGACACGAAGGAAAATACTATAAATGGAAATGACCATATCTTTCTGAAGGAGAGAAGAAACATGGACATACTACCTTAAAGGAAATATTGCTCTTGGGGTAAGCTGCTAACGGGTGTGTTGGTCGATTATTCATAAACAGAAAATTTCACAGTGAATTTAAACATAGCAGATTAATAAAACGATAAACCACAATTAAAAGTGAAATATTTAAAAGAATCGTACTCGGAGACTTCAATTTCTAAGACGCTGCAGTCATGGACTGTGCGGCTGATCCCGGCGGAGGTTCGAGTCCTCCCTCGGGTATATGTGTGTGTGTGTGTGTGTGTGTGTGTGTGTGTTTGTCCTTAAGATAATTTAGGTTAAGGAGTGTGTTAGATTAGGGACTGATGACCTTAGCAGTTAAGTCCCATGAGATTTCACACACACACAATAAGGACAATAAGACTTCAATTACTCACAAAACGCCACCCTCCAACTCGCACCTCCCCCCCCCCCCCAACTCGCACCTCCCTGCCCCACGCCCCCCCCCCCCCCCCACTCAAACACAAACACGCTTACTCTTACAGGTGACATGACATTCGTGACGATACTCCTGTGTTCATTATATTCCTCGTGGTTTTTCTCTGTCTAAAGACGTGAGCCAGCATCCCTTCATACTGTATTTGAGAGGTTGAGATAAGAAAAGCGAAAGATGATTAGCTTTATCCATATCAGGTCATGGGCATAGGTTACGACTTCCCGTAAACACTTAGATCATTCTGTGCTCCAAAGCTGTATGGCGTAAAAGTTAATCAAAATAACTGTATTTCTGGTACGTTTATTACCCTAAAATCGGTTAAGCTGTAAATGACCAACTTCAGGTGACACCGAAATTTCACTAACAGTCTCCGTAATTCAAAAAACAGCAGAAATAGACGATTTCATGGCTCAAAAAGTCTGATCGCCATACATAACGCTAAGAGGCACATTCTGGAAGCCGAGCGGTTCTAGGCGCTACAGTCTGGAACCGCGCGACCGCTACGGTCGCAGGTTCGAATCCTGCCTCGGGCATGGGTGTGTGTGATGTCCTTAGTTAAGTTTAAGTAGTTCTACGTTCTAGAGGACTGATGACCTCAGAAGTTAAGTCCCATAGTGCTCAGAGCCATTTGAACCATTGAACATTCTGGAACACGAGTAGCACACTAAACGCTTCGCTCACCGCCTGGAACAAGGACGGCCATCAGTCAGTACATGCACGGAACATACAGCGGCTGGACAAAAAGAAATGGAAACATCGAAAACACAACACATTGCAATAGATAATACCGCGTAGGAAACCCGTCGTCTCGGAATGGATAGAGATAGGTCTTGTATTGTTTTCGAGGGATTCTACATCATTTTTCCTGCAAAATAGTGGCAACCTCAGGTAACGCTGGTAGAGGTGGATACCGCTCACCTACCCTTCTCTTCAAAGCAGACAACAAAGGCTCAATTATATTGAGTTCTGGTGACTGGTGGTCAGGGGAGATGCAACAAACCCGCCTCTTGCTCATAAAACCACGATGCGAGCTGTGTGAACACGTGTCCTATAGTCTTCGGACACATCACCACTGGGTAAGTCCACAGCTTGTGTTCTAGTGCTTAGCGTTGCTGCCTCTGGATCATGGGGTCCCGGGTTCGATTCCCTGCCGGGTTGGGGATTTTCTCT